>NC_029792.2:93426814-93450367 GCF_000816755.2 Arachis ipaensis | reverse complement strand
ATATCCATTCGCACCCAAGAACGTTATGAAGGTGATGATTATGTGTGACGCTCATCACCATCTCCCCTATGAACACGTGCCTAACAAACACTTCCGTTCTACATGAAATAAGCTAGAAAGAATATCTCTTAGATCTCCTAACCAGAATCTTCGTGGCGTAAGCTAGAATGATGGCGGCATTCAAGAGAATCCGGAAAGTCTAAACCTTGTCTGTGGTATTCCGAGTAGGATTCAATGATTGGATGACTGTGACAAGCTCCTAACTCGCGATTGCAGGGCGTTAGTGACAGACGCAAAAGGATAGTAAATCCTATTCCAGCATGNNCCTCAAAGCAGAGTCAAACAAAGCCCCCCATAGTCAAACTCTAAGTTTGGTGTTGGGAGGCCACAACCAAACTCTAAGTTTGGTGTTGAACTCCCATATCCAAACTCTAAGTTTGGTGTTGGAGAGTCTCAACAATGCTCTGAACATCTGTGAGGCTCCATGAGAGCCCACTGTCAAGCTATTGACATTAAAGAAGCGCTTGTTGGGAGGCAACCCAATTTTTATTTATCTAACTATATTTTTCTTAGTTATATGTCTTTATAGGTTCATGATCATGTGGAGTCACAAAATAAATATAAAAATTGAAAACGGAATAAAAAACAGCAGAAGAAAAATCACACCCTAGAGGAAGCACCTGCCTGGCGTTCAACGCCAGAACAGAGCATGGTTCTGGCGCTGAACGCCCAAAATGGGCAGTGTTTGGGTGCTGAACGCCCAGAACAGGCATGGTTCTGGCGTTCAGCTCCAGAAATGGCCAACAAATGGGCGTTGAATGCCCAAAATGGGCACCAACCTGGCGCTGAACGCCCAGAGTTGTGTGCAAGGGCATTTTACATGCCTAATGGGTGCAGGGATGTAAATCCTTGACACCTTCGGATCTGTGGACACCACAGGATCACCTCAAGATCTGTGGACACCATAGGATCATCTCAGGATCTGTGAATCCCACAGGATCCCTACCCACCTCACCCTCTCTCTCTCCATTCATGGTCATCCCTTCTGTTTTTCATTCACCACTCACATCCATACACACATCCCTCCATCTCTTCCATATTTTCTTCTTCTTCTTCTATTATTCTTTCTTTTCTTGCTCGAGGGCGAGCAACATTCTAAGTTTGGTATGGTAAAAGCATAGCTTTTTTGTTTTTTCATAACCATTGATGGCACCTAAGGCCAGAGAAACCTCTAGAAAGAGGAAAGGGAAGACAAAAGCTTCCATCAAGGGTCTATAGCTCAGTGGTAGAACATTTGACTGGTTGGATTCTGACCTCCCTGCACTCAAAATGGATTTTCTGGAGCTACAGAACTCAAAATGGCGCGCTTCCAATTGCGTTGGAAAGTAGACATCCAGGGCTTTCCAGCAATATATAATAGTTCATACTTTGCTCGAGGATAGATGATGTAAACTGGTATTCAACGCCAGCTATCTGCCCAATTCTGAAGTTCAGCGCCAGAAATGGATCAAAAACCAGAGTTGAACGCCAGAAATGGATCAAAACCTGGCGTTCAACTCCGCAAATGGCCTCTGCACGTGGAAAGTTAAAGCTCAGCCCAAGCACACACCAAGTGGGCCCCGGAAGTGGATTTATGCATCAATTACTTACTTCTGTAAACCCTAGTGACTAGTTTATTATAAATAGGACCTTTTACTATTGTATTAGACATCTTTGGATGCCTGGTTCTTAGATCAGAGGGGCTGGCCATTCGGCCATGCCTGGACCTTTCACTTATGTAATTTTAACGGTAGAGTTTCTACACTCTATAGATTAAGGTGTGGAGCTCTGCTGTTCCTCAAAGATTAATGCAAAGTACTACTGTTTTCTATTCAACTCATCTTATTTCGCTTCTAAGATATTCATTCGCTCTTCAACCTAAATGTGATGAACGTGACAATCATCATCATTCCCTATGAATGCGTGCCTGACAACCACTTCCGTTCTACCTTCGACTGAATGAGTATCTCTTAGATCTCTTAACCAGAATCTTCGTGGTGTAAGCTAGAATGATGGCGGCATTCAAGAGAATTCGGAAGGTCTAAACCTTGTATGTGGTATTCCGAGTAGGATTCAATGATTGAATGACTGTGACGAGCTTCAAACTCGCGATTGCCGGGCATAGTGACAGACGCAAAAGGATAGTAAATCCTATTCCAGCATGATCGAGAACCGACAGATGAATAGCCGTGCTGTGACAGGGTGCGTTGACCATTTTCACTGAGAGGATAGGATGAAACCATTGACAAGGGTGATGCCTCCAGACGATTAGTCGTGCCGTGACAGGGCATTTGGATCATTTTCCCGAGAGAAGACTGAAAGTAGCCATTGACAATGGTGATGTATCACATAAAGCCAGCCATGGAAAGGAGTAAGATTGATTGGATGAAGACAGCAGAAAAGCAGAGGTTCAGAGGAACGAAAGCATCTCTATTCGCTTATCTGAAATTCTCACCAATGATTTACATAAGTATTTCTATCTCTATTTTATTATTTATTTTCTGAATGTATGCTTGAACAGTGCATATGTCTTTTGAAGTTGTTGTTTAAGAATGTTAAATATGTTGGCTCTTGAAAGAATGATGACTAGGAGACATGTTATTTGATAATCTGAAAAATCAAAAAAATGATTCTTGAAGCAAGAAAAAGCAGCAAAAAAACAAAGCTTGCAGAAAAAAAAAAAGAAAATAGGCGAAAAAATAATAGAAAGAAAAGAAAGCAGAAAAAGCCAAAAGCTCTTAAAACCAAGGCTTTGAGCATCAATGGATAGGAGGGCCTAAAGGAATAAAATCTTGGTCTAAGCGGCTAAACCAAGCTGTCCCTAACCATGTGCTTGTGGCGTGTNTTGGCATCATGTTTTTGGTGCCATTACCAGGGAAAGAAAGAGCGATGAATTTTACATAATCAAAGTGTAATCACAATTTCTACGCACCAACCCCCTTGGCTTGGAAAAATGAGTATATGGATTACTAGAGTCATAATGTCCGACGTTTAGTGATAATTCTTGGGTTGTTAGTTGTTATTGTTTCCACTAACGCTAGCTTTTTACTAAGGTAATTAGTAAGTTAGCTAGGATTTGTGGATTAATAACAATTATTCTCACTTGACTTACTCTTCGATATTAAAGGTTGACTAGGTGAGACTAATCCATCATAATTATCATAGTTGTGGTTCTGGCAAGGAAGAAATTCCATAACTCAACCCAAGTCAAGGTTCAATTTATGTTTTGAACCACATTTCCATCTTTTTGAGCTTTACTTGTCCATATTACATACATAGTTCTTTAGTTCCTTCATTAGTTCATTAATTGCAATTTTGGATTGTTCTTTTATTTCTTAATTGTTTGCTTTCATCATTGAAAATCCTTTTGCTTCTCACAACCAAAATTGTGCGCTCATGGTCACTAGTTCCTAGCGAAGAACGACCCGAGGTCTAATTACTCTCGGTTATTTGAATTAGAAATTTAAACTTTGATGTTGGGAGTTGGTTGCCGGTTTGGTCTATACTTGCAACGGAAGTTATTTTAAGTGAAAAAATCCAAACCGGTGCAATTCTCACTCATCACTTGCCAAGAGGTGGAGGTAGTCAAAGAAGAGCACAAGGGAATGGAACTTGCAAGATTATTGGGACCACCCCTTCCTAAGTCACCATCATCCATCCTTTCATTCAAGTGGGAACATCTCTTATCCCTAAGCTTTACTTTCCCACTTGAATATAGTTTGCTTGAACCAGATGGTCAACTTAGAGCTCTTTGTGGATTGAAGAGTAAGGAAGAGTTGTGTAGTGGTTGGCAAAATGATGTTAGGCTCATCAAGGTTGAACCCTCAAGTCATAGGTCCCATGGTTGGGGGAATGCTAAATTGTATGGATCTAGGAGGAGAATTTGGTGCCTAAATGAGAATTTGGCTTGCTTCTCACCCAATTGGAACTATGATGATTAACTTGAAGATGGGTATGAAAACAAAGTGTGGGATCCTGGATCATAACAAGAGGATCAATATTGGGAGCTCATGGTTTGTGAAGAACTCCATCAAAGTTTGATGCAATTGACATAGAATCTTGGCACTTATGGGAAGTCCAAGCATTGGTGGGAGTTCAAGGATGAGTACAAGCACAAGCCATCATAACAAGGAGCTCACCAAATGTCCAACTTAAGGACAATAAATAAAAGTGCTAGGTGGGAGACACCCTATCATGGTAAACTCTTTCTATTTTCTCTTTTGGTTATTTTGGCAAATAAGGAAATTTTCAACTTCCGTTAGATTTATTTTGCTTTAAGTTTAGTTTAGTTATTTGATAATATTTGGTATTGTTTTGGGTTGTTAGTTAGCTTCTCAATAATTGAAAAAAAAAACTGGTCGTCACGCGTCCGTGTTAATGCCCCAATTTCGCTCTCCAGTACAAAAATCTGAGAGTTGTGCTAGAACCGTGCGGGTGGGGTGCTAGGCGCACAACCCAACCCACGCGTGCGCCTCGCTGACGGTACGCATCACTTGATTTTTGGCCACCCACGCGTGCGCGTCGACGCCAAAATTTTAATGCTGCAGTAAAAAATCCAGAGAGTTGTGATGGTACTGTGCAGCTTTCGTGCGTGGAGCACAATAGGTTTCCACGCGTATGCGTGATCGACGCGTACGCATCACATGCTCTTTCTCCCTCCCACGCATACGCGTGACTGACGCGTACGCGTCGCCTCCTCATTCTGCTATCCACGCGTGTACGTGGACGACGCTTACGTGTCACATCTGTTTTCCCTTTCTTTCTTCTTTCCTCTCTCTTTCTTCTTTCTTTCTACCTTTCTTCTTCTTCATTCCATTAACTTCTCATATTTATTCTCTTTCATTCTCTTCTGCTTGATGCATTTGCATACTTTCATTCATTGCATTTTAACTTTGTGCTTCTTCTTATTTTCTTTTCTAAGTTTGCTATTTTTCCATTGGTGTTGACTTTTCTTACTCAACTGTTGACTATTTCTTGTATTGTTTTGGTGCTTCGTGACTTGTTTTGTATTTTTAGGTGATGATATTTATAGTTCAATGCTTATCTTTTGTGACACTTGTATTCTTTGTGCATTGATATGAACTTATATTGTCTCTCATGACCCACTTTTTCCTATTTGAACTTGATGCTTCCAAACGCTCTTCATGTCATTACTTATACTTTAATTTTACTCTTGCATCAAGTGTTAGTCGATATGCCTTAGCTTATATTACTTTCTCACTACTTACATGTTGTAGCTACCATGTAGTTGAGAATGCTACTCTTATTTGGCATTATCCCCCACCTATGTTCTATTTGCTTTGATATCTTTGTTGTAGGCTTAATCTTCGTTCTTTTTCTCTCCTTTCAGGCTAGCCACCAAGAAGGAAAAGGAAAAGATTCTAAATGGGGCAAATAACAAGTCCTTTTGCACAACCTTTTGAAGGAACTCATCAGTTGTAGCAGCCCGTCCACTTTGCTCGTCTTTGCATGCACCGAAGACGGTGCAATCTTTAAGTGTGGAGAGGTCAAAACCGACTTCTGTGGGTAACTACTTCCTTTTCCAACACCAATTCTCAATTTTCTTTGAGTAGTTAGTTGTTGCATTGCATGATAAATTACATGATAGTTAGAATTTGTAAATATTAAATTACCTTTTTCTTGATAGGACTACTTGGTTAGAGCGATGATTTCCCTTTCAAGAAACTATTTTAGGGCATTTCACTAATTTGAATAAAATTTTTTTATGAACTTGCTTGAAGAATTTATTTTAGAACATGGTTTTCGAGCTAGAACACACAAGCCTAGTGAGATTTGAGCCTAATTGATTGGTTGCATGTTATCAACCAATATATTTTATTTCGGTGTGTGTTGTTCTCTCTAAGATTGTGATCTTTGTCTTGCTTGATTCTATATTTCTATTGTTAGATGTATGCATACATATATATAATTGAAGCCATCATTTGAATTAAGCTCACATACCCATATCGCATTACCATTTCATCATCTGTTGCAACCAATGATTGAGCCTATTTTACCCCCATTTGTTCTTTATTTTAGCCCATCACTAACTCTAAGCAGAAAACAATGGATGTCCTTAATTTGAATCCTTGGTTGACTTAGATTAGTGATAAGAGTGTACATGATTTAAGTGTGGAGAAATTGGGTTGGGAACATTTGGTTTGGGAATTGGGTATGTTATACTTTTTATGAAAAATGTGAAAAAGAGTTGGGCGCATGTTCATACATTCAATATTTTAAGCATATGCATTGATCTCTCATATATATAGTATCCACCACAAGAAAAAAATAAAAGAAAAATAAAAAGAAGAAAAAGAAAAAGAAAATAAGAAAGCAATAAAAAGGGGACAAAATGCCCCAAAGCAAGTGGTGATAACAATGCATATGAATTGTATTCAAATTTGGGATGCATGAACATGTGGCAAAAGATAGTCAATAGGTACTTAAGTTTTGTATTTTAATTACATGGATTATCTTAGGTTAGATGGGAAGTTTAGGTTAATCAAGGATTCAAATTTTAGTCCACTTGACCAAATACAATCCTACCTTGACCCTAACCCCATTACAACTCTTAAAAAGACCTCTTGATATGTGTATTCATGCATTGAACATATGTTGATTGGTAGAAGAAGAGCAAGCCTTAGAAAGCAAGATTAGTAAAGAACTGAGAGAATCAACCCTCAAACACTAGAGAGGATAGAGTGCAAACACTTCCGGTGAAGGTTCGACGCTCAATTCCTTGTTCCCAGCTTTCATGAGCTTTCTTCTTGCAAGTCTACTTGTACTTCATTTTGAGATTTGAATTAGTTGAATTCATAAATCAACATGATTATCTTAACCCTACTTGTTCATATATGTTCTTGGAAGATTGGTTTATTTTTAACCAAGTAGGTAGAAACATTTTGCATTTAGTTACATGCATGTAGATACGTTGCATCTAATAAATTTCACCATCCCTCTTCATCCCTTTATAGCTTCTCTTGAGTTTAGCATGATCACATGCTAATGTTTAAGTGTGGGGAGGTTGATAAACCCCATTTTTAGGGTTTATCGTGTGCTTAATTTAGTGGATTTTATCAACTATTCTCTCACTTATTCATATAATTTGCATGTTTTTAAGATTCCTTCCTAATTTTGTGCTATGAATGAAAACATGCTTCTAAGGTCGTAAAATTACTAATTTTTAATCCTCTTTCATTACCATTCGATGCCATGATGTATTTGTTGATTGTTCACAGGGCCATAGGGCAGGAATGGTTTAGAGGATGGAAAGGAAGCATACAAAAATGGAAAGAACACAAGGATTTGAAGATTTGAGAAGTTGGCCCCAACGCGTACGCATGAGCGACGCGTACACGTGGGCAAGCCATAGTCCAAACGACGCGCACGCGTGGATGACGCATATGCGTGACTTTGTGCAAAGTTCAACGACGCGTACGCGTGGCTGACACATACCCGTAACAAAGCGGCACTTACCTCGCTAAAGTAAAATCACTGGGGGCGATTTCTGAGCTGATTTTTGGCCCAGTTTCAAGCCCATTCTGTAGATAAGAGACTGGGAGTGAAGAAGGATAGGGGGATTCCCATTCATTCATACACACTTTAGGTTATAGATGTAGAATTTTAGAGAGAGAGGCTCGCTCCTCTCTCTAGATTAGGGTTCTTAGTTTTACTTCCTTTTAGATCTAGATCTCACTCTTCCTTCAATTTGGTTTTTCTTTACTTTTATTTGTTCTAGTACTTTACTTCTCTTGTTAATTCCGTTATTTTTTCAATTTAGTTTATGAACTCTTTTGTTGATTCCAATTCTCCTTTAATGCAATTATTTGGTTTCATGTCTTTTAATGTTTGCCATGATTTCTATTGTTGATTTCTTACTTTGATTAGTTATAGCTTTTATTAATTCTTGCAATTGATGATGTTTACTTTTATTGCCTTCTATATGTTTGATGAAATGTTTCTTTTAGTCATGAGTTAAATTTTTTTTCTCCTCTTGACTTGGGTTGAGTAATTAGAGACTTTTGAATTGTCAAAGTATCTTGTTGATTAGTGATTGAAAGTTGCTAGTTGACTTGAACTTCACTAAATCTAGTCTTTGATTAGGACTTGTGAACTCAAGTTGATTTTGCTCACTTGACTTTCCTTCAAATGTTAGAGGTTAACTAAGTGAGAGCAAAAGACAATTACCATCACAATTGAGGATGATAATGAGGATAGCACTTCTAGTTCTCATTCCTTGCCAAGAGCTTTCTTAGTTGTTAGCTTATTTCTTTTGTTATTTACATTGCTTGTCTCTTATTACAAAATCCCCAAAATATACTTTCATAGCCAATAATTGGGCACCCGCTTGCAATTCTTTGAGAGACGACCCGAGGTTTAAATACTTCGGTTAATTTTTATTGAGGTTGAACTTGTGACAACCTAATTAAACATTGATGTGAGGATTCATTATTGGTTTGGACTATGTTTGCAACAAAGTTATTTTGAGAAATTCTTTATCGACATTTTTCCTCTATCACGCGTACGCGTGATTGACGCATACGCGTGACCAAGTGCAGTAGTCGTCTGACACGTATGCGTGGCTAATACATGCACGTGACAAGTGGCACGTGCCTCACTAAAAAGAACACGTTGGGGGCTATTTCTGAGCTCTTTTTAGCCAGTTTCGAGCCTAATCTGAAGATTAGAGGCTGGGAGTAAAGGAAGATGGGATATACATGCCATTAGTTTAGTTTTTACATAGTTTTTGAATTCTAGAGAGAGAAACTCTCACTTCTCTCTAGGGTTTAGTATTCTTTGTTCAATTTCACTTGAATCTTTGGATTAGATCCTTTTTAATTTCAATCTTTGTTGCTTTAATTGTAGTTTTCATTCTCTAATTTTACTTAGCACTCTTGCAACTTTAGTTCTTTTGAGTTTTGAATTTGGATCTTGTTGGAATTGAGTTCTATTAATGCATTGAGAGTTTTCATGTTTTATTTATGTTATTTGAATTATTATTGTTGATTGTTGTTAGTGGGTAGCTTTAATTTGGATTGTTTTTTCATTTTCATGATGCCTTTTATTCTTGCTCACCAAGTGTTTGAGAAAATGTCACTTATGACTATTGGTGCACGAAATCGTGATCGTTCATTCCTTGGTAACGGCGCTAAAAACTTAATACGCACGTTTATAATTTTAGTTCTTTTTCACAATTTCGATACAACTAACCAACAAGTGCACTGGGTCGTCCAAGTAATAAACCTTACGTGAGTAAAGGTCGATCCCACGGAGATTGTCGGCTTGAAGCAAGCTATGGTCACCTTGTAAATCTCAGTCACGCAGATTCAAATGGTTATGGTGAATTGATAATAAAAACATAAATAAAATATAAACTGGGATAGAGATACTTATGTAATTCATTGGTGAGATTTTCAGATAAGCGTATAGAGATGCTTTCATTCCTCTGAACCTCTGCTTTCCTGCTGTCTTCATCCAATCATTCCTACTCCCTTCCATGACAATCTTTATGTAGGGCATCACCATTGTCAATGGCTACATCCCATCCTCTCTGTGAAAATGGTCCAATGCGCTGTCACTGCATGGCTAATCATCTGTCGGTTCTCGATCATACTGGAATAGGATTTACTGTCCTTTTGCGTCTGTCACTACGCTCAGCACTCGCAAGTTTGAAGTTCGTCACAGCCATCCCTTCCCAGATCCTACTCGGAATACCACAGACAAGGTTTAGACTTTCCGGATCTCAAGAATGGTCGTCCATGGGTTCTAACTTATACCACGAAGATTCTAATATCTCGGACTCGGTCCTCTGTATTAGATATCCAAGAGATACTCATTCTAGCTTGGTTGCATGTAGAACGGAAGTGTTTGTCAGGCACGCGTTCATAGGTGAGAATGATGATGANATATCTTAGAGAAGGAATAAGCTTGAATTGAATAGAAAAACAGTAGTACTTTGTATTAATTCATGAGGAACAGCAGAGCTCTACACCTTAATTTATGGAGTGTAGAAATTCTACCATTGAAAATACATAAGTGATAAGGTCCAGGCATGGCCGAATGTCCAGCCCTCAAAATGTGATCAAAGGATCAAATGATAATCCAAAGATGTAAATACAATAGTAAAAAGTCCTATTTATGCTAAACTAGTTACTAGGGTTTACAGAAATGAATAAATGATGCAGAAATCCACTTCCGGGGCCCACTTGGTGTGTGCTTGGGCTGAGCATTAAGCTTTACACGTGTAGAGGCTTTTCTTGGAGTTGAACGCCAGTTTGTAACCTGGTTCTGGCGTTTAACTCCACTTTGCAACCTGTTTCTGGCGTTTAACTCCAGAATGCAGCATGGAATTGGCATTGAACGCCAGTTTGCATCATCTAAACTCGAGCAAAGTATAGACTATTATATATTTCTGTAAAGCCCTAGATGTCTACTTTCCAACTCAATTGAGAGCACACCTTTTGGAGTTCGATAGCTCCAGAAAATCCACTTTGAGTGCAGGGAGGTCAGAATCCAGCAGCATCTGCAGTCCTTCTTCAACCTCTGAATCTGATTTTTGCTCAAGTCCCTCAATTTCAGCCAGAAAATACCTGAAATCAAAGAAAAACACACAAACTCATAGTAAAGTCTAGAAATGTAATTTTTATTTAAAAACTAATAAAAATATACTAAAAACTAACTAAATTATACTGAAAACTATGTAAAAACAATGCCAAAAAGTGTATAAATTATCCGCTCATCACAACACCAAACTTAAATTGTTGCTTGTCCCCAAGAAACTAAAAATCAAATAGGATAAAAAGAAGAGAATATACTATAGATTCTAAAATATCAATGAAACTTAGCTCTAATCAGATGAGCGGGACTTGTAGCTTTTTGCCTCTTGAATAGTTTTGGCATCTCACTTTATCCATTGAAGTTTAGAATGATTAGCATCTATAGGAACTCAGTAGGCCCTCCTATCCACTGATGCTCAAAGCCTTGGATCCTTTTTGTTACCCTTGCCTTTTGGTTTTAAGGGCTATTGGCTTTTTGCTCTTGCCTTTTGGTTTAAAGAGCTTTTGGCTTTTTCTGCTTATTTTTTCTTTTTCTTTCTTTTTTTCGCTATTTTTTTTCTGCAAGCTTTTGTATTCACTGCTTTTTCTTGCTTCAAGAATCATTTTTATGATTTTTCAGATTTTCAAATAACATTTCTCCTTTTTCTTTATTCTTCAAGAGCCAACATATTTAACATTCATAAACATCAACTTCAAAAGACATATGCACTATTCAAGCATTCATTCAGAAAACAAAAAGTATTGTCACCACATCAAAATAATTAAACTAGTTTCAAGGATGAATTCGAAACCATGTACTTCTTGTTCTTTTGTAATTAAAATATTTTTCATTTAAGAGAGGTGATGGATTCATATTCATAACTTTAAGGCATAGACACTTAGACACTAGTGATCATATAGTAAAGACACAAACATAAATAAAACATAAAGCTCAAAAATAAAAAAATAGTAAAATAAATAGACAAGGAGATTAAGGAATGAATCCACCTTAGTGAGGGTGGCGTCTTCCTCTTCTTGAAGAACCAATGGTGCTCTTGAGCTCCTATATGTCTCTTCCTTATCTTTGTTGCTCCTCCCTCATAGCTCTTTGATCTTCTCTAATTTTATGGAGGATGATGGAGTGCTCTTGGTGCTCCATCCTTAGTTGTCCCATGTTGGAGCTTAATCCTCCTAGGGATGTGTTGATTTACTCCCAATAGTTTTGTGGAGGAAAGTGCATCCCCTGAGGCATCTCAGGGATTTCTTCGTGAGGAATTTTCTCATGCTCATGTTGAGGTCCATGATCTCTTGTTTGCTCCATCCTTTTCTTAGTGATGGGCTTGTTCTCTTCAATGAGGATGTCTCTGGCCTTAGGTGCTGTAAATGGTTATGGAAAAACAAAAAGCAATGCTTTTACCACACCGAACTTAAAATGTTTGCTCGTCCCCGAGCAAAAGATAATTGAGGAGATGGAAGTGTATGAATGGTTCGGTCAAGGGGGTTTAGGTGGTTATAATGTGTGAAAAGGAAGGAGTGATGGTTTGAATTTGAGTGGGTGGGTGTAGGTGGGTTGTATGATGGTTTTGGAGGAGTAATGGAGGTGATTGGTGAAGGGTATTTGTGGAAGAAAGTTATGAAAAGATGTGAAGATGAGAGAAGAAGTGGTAGGGATCCTGTGGGGTCCACAGATCCAGTGGGGCCAAGGACTTAACATCCCTGCTCCAATTAGGCGTGTAAAACGCCCTTGCTGTGCAATCCTGGAGTTTAACGCCAGACTGCTGCCTGTTTCTGGCGTTAAACGCCCAAATGTAGCTTGTTTTTGGCGTTTAACGCCAGGTAGATGCTTGTTTCTGGCGTTAAACGCCAGCTTGGTGCCTGTTTCTGGCGTTAAACGCCAGACAGATGCTTGTTTCTGGCATTTAAATGCCAGACTGCTTTCCTCCAGGGTGTGCTGTTTTCAATGCTATTTTTCATTCTGTTTTTGATTTTTCAGTAGTTTTTATGACTTCACATGATCATCAACCTAATAAAACACGAAATAACAATAGAAAATAAATAAATATAATTAGATAACATTGGGTTGCCTCCCAACAAGTGCTTCTTTAATGTCAATAGCTTGATAGTGAGCTCTCATAGAGCTTCACAGATGTTCAGAGCATTATTGGAACCTCCCAACACCAAACTTAGAGTTTGACTTTGGGGGCTTTGGTTGACTCTACAGTGAGAGAAGCTTTTCATGCTTCCTCTCCATGGTTACAGAAGGAGATCCTTGAGTTTTAAACACAAGGTTGTCCTCATTTAGTTGAAGGATCAATTCTCCTCTGTCCATATCAATCACAGCTCTTGCTATGGCTAGGAAGGGTCTTCCAAGGATGATGGATTCATCCTCATCCTTCCCAGTGTCTAGGATTATGAAATCAGAAGGGAGGTAAAGGCCTTCAACCTTCACTGACACGTCCTCTACTAGTCCATAAGCCTGTTTTCTTGAGTTGTCTGCCATCTCTAATGAGATTCTGGCAGCTTGCACCTCAAAGATTTCCAGTTTCTCCTTTACAGAGAGTGGCATGAGGTTTATCCCTGATCCAAGGTCACATAGAGCCTTCTCAAAGGTCATGGTGCCTATGGTACAAGGTATTAAGAACTTTCCAGGATCTTGTTTCTTCTGAGGCAATTTCAGTTGATCCAGATCACTCAGTTTATTGGTGAGCAAGGGGGTTCATCTTCCCAAGTCTCATTACCAAATAACTTGGCATTCAGCTTCATGATTGCACCAAGGTACTTGACAACTTGCTCTTCAGTAACATCCTCATTCTCTTCAGAAAAAGAATACTCATCAGAGCTCATGAAGGGTAGAAGGAGGTTTAATGGAATCTCTATGGTCTCTAATTGAGCCTCAGATTCCTTTGGTTCCTGAGAGGGAAACTCCTTGCTGATCACTGGACGTCCCAGGAGGTCTTCCTCACTAGGATTCACGTCCTCTCCCTCCCTTGTAGGTTCGGCCATGATGGTTAAATCAATGGCCTTGCACTCTCTTTTTGGATTCTCTTCTGTATTGCTTGGGAGAGTACTAGGAGGAGTTTCAGTGACTCTTTTACTCAGCTGGTCCACTTGTGCCTCCAAATTTCTAATGGAGGACCTTATTTCATTCATGAAACTTAAAGTGGCCTTAGATAGATCAGAGACTATATTTGCTAAGCTAGATGGATTCTGCTCAGAATTTTCTGTCTGTTGCTGAGTGGATGATGGAAAAGGTTTGCTATTGCTAAACCTATTTCTTCCACCACTATTAAAGCCTTGTTGAGACTTTTGTTGATCCTTCCATGAGAAATTTGGATGATTTCTCCATAAGGGATTATAGGTGTTTCCATAGGGTTCACCCATGTAATTTACCTCTGCTATTGCAGGGTTCTCAGGATCATAAGCTTCTTCTTCAGAAGAGGCCTCTTTAGTACTGTTGGATGATTCCTTCAATCCGTTCAGACTCTGAGAAATCATATTGACTTGCTGAGTCAATATTTTATTCTGAGCCAATATGGCATTCAGAGTATCAATTTCAAGAACTCCCTTCCTCATAGGCGTCCCATTATTCACAGGATTCCTTTCAGAAGTGTACATAAACTGGTTATTTGCAACCATGTTAATGAGTTCTTGAGCTTCTGCAGGCGTTTTCTTTAGGTGAATGGATCCACCTGCAGAATGGTCCAGTGACATCTTTGATAGCTCAGACAGACCATCATAGAATATATCCAGGATGGTCCATTCTGAAAACATGTCAGAAGGACACTTTTTGGTCAGTTCCTTGTATCTCTCCTAAGCTTCATAGAGGGATTCACCTTCTTTTCGTTTGAAGGTTTGAACATCCACTCTAAGCTTACTAAGCTTTTGATGAGGAAAGAACTTGGCTAAGAAAGTCGTGACCAGCTTATCCCAAGAGTTCAGGCTATCCTTAGGTTGAGAGTCCAACCATATTCTAGCTCTGTCTCTTATAGCAAATGGAAAAAGCATAAGCCTGTAGACCTCGGGATCAACCCCATTGGTCTTAACAGTATCACAGATCTGCAAGAATTCAGTTAAGAACTGAAAAAGGATCTTCATATGGAAGTCCATGAAACTTGCAGTTCTGTTGCATCAGAGAAACTAATTGAGGTTTAAGCTCAAAGTTGTTTGCCCCAATGGCAGGGATTGAGATGCTTCTTCCATGTAAATTGGAATTTGGTGCAGTAAAGTCACCAAGCATCTTCCTTGCATTGTTATTATTTTCGGCCATGTCTCCTTCTTTTTCGAAAATTTCTGTCAGATTTTCTCCAGAGAGTTGTGCTTTAGCTTCCTTTAGCTTCCTCTTCAGAGTTCTTTCAGGTTCAGGATCAGCTTCAACAAGAATGTTCTTATCCTTGTTCCTGCTCATATGAAAAAGAGGAGAACATAAAAGAAAATATGGAATCCTCTATGTCACAGTATAGAGATTCCTTATGCAAGTATAAGAAGAGAAGAATGTAAGAAGGAGAAGAGGAAAAATTCGAACATAGAGAGGGGTGATGAGCGGATAATTTATACGCTTTTTGGCATTGTTTTTAGTATGTTTTTAGTATATTTTAATTAGTTTTTATTATATTTTTATTAGTTTTTAAATAAAAATCACTCTTCTGGACTTTACTATGAGTTTGTGTGTTTTTCTATGATTTCAGGTATTTTCTGGCTGAAATTGAGGGACCTGAGCAAAAATCTGATTCAGAGGCTGAAAAAGGACTTCAGATGCTGTTGGATTCTGACCTCCCTGCACTCAAAGTGGATTTTTTGGAGCTACAGAAGCCCAAATGGTGCGCTCTCAATTGCGTTGGAAAGTAGACATCCTGGGCTTTCCAGCAATATATAATAGTCCATACTTTGCCCGAGATTTGATGGCCCAAATAGGCGTTCCAAGACAGCTCAAGAATTCTGGCGTTTAACTCCGGAACTGGCACAAAAGCTGGAGTTAAACGCCCAAACTGGCACAAAAGCTGGAGTTAAACGCCCAAACTGGCACAAAAGTTGGCGTTTAACTCCAAGAAAAGTCTCTACACATGGAAGCTTCAATGCTCAGCCCAAGCACACACCAAGTGGGCCCGGAAAAAGATTTCTGCATTAATTACTGATTTCTGTAAACCCTAGGCTACTAGTTTTCTATAAATAGGATCTTATACTATTGTATTTTGGATCAATCTTTGGACGTTTAGTCC
Source organism: Arachis ipaensis (assembly GCF_000816755.2). NCBI lineage: Eukaryota > Viridiplantae > Streptophyta > Magnoliopsida > Fabales > Fabaceae > Arachis > Arachis ipaensis. The sequence goes on along the minus strand of NC_029792.2, from coordinate 93,434,577 downwards.
CTAGACCTTGGAGGCTGGCCATTCGGCCATGCTTACACCATTATCACTTATGTATTTTCAACGGTGGAGTTTCTATACACCATAGATTAAGGTGTGGAGCTCTGCTGTTCTTCATGAATTAATACAAAGTACTATTGTTTTTCTATTCAACTCAAGTCTATTTCTTCTCCAAGATATTCATTCGCACCCAAGAACATGATAAATGTGATGATTATGTGACACTCATCACCATTCTCACCTATAAACGCGTGACTGACAACCACTTCCGTTCTACATGCAAACAAGCTTGAATGCGTATCTCTTGGGTTTCTAATCTAAGATTAGAACCTTCATGGTATAGGCTAGAATTATGGCGGCCATTTAAATATGTGCATTTGTTCCCTTAAAGGGCGTTTATCAAAGAAAACGATTTAGATATCAAAATTTTTGCTTAGCGGAAGTCTTTTTGAAATCATTGTTTCGCAAACTTATTTCTTCTTTTCAAATCCTCAAACTTCTTCTTTTTCAAGAGTTCAAAATTTCAAATATCCTCAAACTTCTCTTCCCCCTTTTGACATTATCAAAAAGAAAGGAGTTTGAAATGTGTCATAGAAGCATGCATAAAACAATGAATTTTTTTTTTAAGTTCAATTTCTCTATTAATTTCAAGGATGAGATATTCCCCCTTTCAAAAAGAATTTGATTTCTTCTTTTTATATATATAACAAGCATGCATAATTCCCCCTAAAGAAGTGAAATATATTAAAGCATGCACATTGACTTAAAATAGGGGTACCAAGCCTATTTTGAGTTATTCACCAAATAAGCATACAAGCATTAATCATTAAACAAAATTATGAAGGAAATATCAAAGTATTTAAACCATAATAGAAATCCTTAGCTTACTAGGAGTTAGTTTAACAGTTCATATAATCAAATAAACATAAAGCAATAAAAAGTGACTTGATGAAGAGGAGACAATCAATCTTGGTCTTCATCATCATCAGTATCCTCTTCATACGGTAGGTGAATGCCGAAATGCTCATATAAGTCATCAATACGACGATCCAAGCGACCCGTGCGATGATCGACACGAGACACACGACGATTAAGTGCTTCAAGTTGCCTACCATGCTCTACTTCAATCCTTTGGATGTTTTGGTTGATGGATTGTAATTCTCTCATTACATCAACCAAGGAGGGTGTTTCTTGAGCTTGAGGTGCTTGTGGAGGAGCTTGCTCTTGAGGACCTTGTTCATCAACATTTCTTCTACAGTCTCCGTGGGATCGACCCTTACTCACGTAAGGTTTATTACTTGGACGACCCAGTGCACTTGCTGGTTAGCTGTGCGGATTTGTGACAAAGTGTGATTCATGTTTAAGAGCTCCAAGTCCTTTGGCGCCATTGTTGATGATCACAATTTCGTGCACCAAGGGGGATAGGGTTCGAATTTTTGGGTGGAGGAGAAGTGTTAGTAGATGAATAAATAAACAGAAGGGGATGAGAGATGAAAGAATTCGAAAATTAAATAAATTAAAATAAAAGTATTTTTGTTTTTAAATTGAATTTAAAATAAAAATTCAAAAATTTAAAAAGAAAAATAAAATTAAATCAAATTAAAATTTAAAACAAATAGTTAATTAAAAAGAAATTTTGAAAAAGAGGGAAGGGATTTTCGAAAATTAGAGAGAGAGAGAGAGAGTTAGTTAGGTAGTTTTGAAAAAGATAAGAATCAAACAAAAACTTAAGTGGTTAATTGAAAAAAGATTTGAAAATTATTTTTTAAAAGGATAAGAAGTTAGAAAAGATTTTGAAATTGATTCTTAAAAAGATGTGATTGAAACTTATTTTGAAAAAGATTTGAAAAAGAAATTTAAAAAGATTTGATTTTAAAAATTAAAGTTGATTACTTGACTAACAAGAAACAAAAAAGATATGATTTTAAAATTTAAAGATTGGACCTTTCTTAATAGGCAAGTAACAAATTTTAAAATTTTTGAATCAATCACATTAATTGTTAGCATTAATTTTGGAAACATGAAATAAAAATAAGAAAAAGATTTTAAAAATTGATTTTAAAAATTTTCGAAAATTATGAAAGAAAAATGAAAAAGATTTGAATTTTGAAAAAGATTTGAAAAAGATAGAATTTTTAAATTGAAAATTTGATTTGACTCATAAGAAACAACTAGATTTTAAAAATTTTTGAAAAAGTCAACTCAAATTTTTGAAAATTTATGAGAGAAAAAGGGAAAGATATTTTTTTGATTTTTGAATTTTTAATGATGAAAGAGAAAAACATCAAAAAGACTCAAAACATGAAAATTATGAATCAAAACAAGAAAAATATACAAGAACACTTTGAATGCAAAGATGAACACCAAGAACACTTTGAATGTCAAGATGAACACCAAGAACTTATTTTTGAAAAATTTTCAAGAAAAGAAAACATGCAAGATACCAAACTTAAAAAGTTTTATTCTTTAGACATTAATGTTTCAAGAATGCATATGAAAAACAAGAAAAGACACAAAACAAGAAAATATGAAGATCAAACAAGAAGACTGGCCAAGAACGACTTGAAGATCATGAAGAATGCAATGCATGAAATTTTCGAAAATAAATTTTTTTTAGAAAATTAAAAAGATGCAATTGACACCAAACTTAAAACTTGACTCTAGACTCAAACAAGAAACACAAAAATATTTTTGATTTTATGATTTTATAAATTTTTTTTCTTTTTGGATTTTTCGAAAATAAGAATAATAAAAATAAAAAGGTTAAAATTAAAATAAAGTTACCTAATCTGAGCAACAAGATGAACCGTCAGTTGTCCAAACTCGAACAATCCCCGGCAACGGCGCCAAAAACTTGGTGCACAAAATCATGATCGTTCATTCCTTGGTAACGGCGCTAAAAACTTAATATGCACGTTCATAATTTTAGTTCTTTTTCACAATTTCGATACAACTAACCAGCAAGTGCACTAGGTCGTCCAAGTAATAAACCTTACGTGAGTAAGGGTCGATCCCATGGAGATTGTCGGCTTGAAGCAAGCTATGGTCACCTTGTAAATCTCAGTCAGGCGGATTCAAATGGTTATGGTGAATTGATAATAAAAACATAAATAAAATATAAACTGGGATAGAGATACTTATGTAATTCATTGGTGAGAATTTCAGATAAGCGTATAGAGATGCTTTCGTTCTTCTGAACCTCTGCTTTCCTGCTGTCTTCATCCAATCATTCCTACTCCCTTCCATGGCAAGCTTTATGTAGGGCATCACCGTTGTCAATGGCTACATCCCATCCTCTTTGTGAAAATGGTCCAATGCGCTGTCACTGCATGGCTAATCATCTGTCGGCTCTCGATCATAATGGAATAGGATTTACTGTCCTTTTGCGTCTGTCACTACGCTCAGCACTCGCGAGTTTGAAGCTCGTCACAGCCATCCCTTCCCAGATCCTACTCGGAATACCACAGACAAGGTTTAGACTTTCTGGATCTCAAGAATGGCCGTCCATGGGTTTTAACTTATACCACAAAGATTCTAATATCTCGGACTCGGTCCTCTGTATTAGATATCCAAGAGATACTCATTCTAGCTTGGTTGCATGTAGAACGGAAGTGTTTGTCAAGCACGCGTTCATAGGTGAGAATGATGATGAGCGTCACATAATCATCACATTCATCATGTTCTTGGGTGCGAATGGATATCTTAGAGAAGGAATAAGCTTGAATTGAATAGAAAAATAGTAGTACTTTGTATTAATTCATGAGGAACAGCAGAGCTCCACACCTTAATCTATGGAGTGTAGAAACTCTAACGTTGAAAATACATAAGTGATAAGGTCCAGGCATGGCCGAATGGCCAGCCCCCAAAATGTGATCAAAGGATCAAAAGATAATCCAAAGATGTAAATACAATAGTAAAAAGTCCTATTTATGCTAAACTAGTTACTAGAGTTTACAGAAATGAGTAAATGATGCAGAATCCACTTTCGGGGCTCACTTGGTGTGTGCTTGGGCTGAGCATTGAGCTTTACACGTGTAGAGGCTTCTCTTGGAGTTGAACGCCAGTTTGTAACCTGTTTTTGGCGTTTAACTCCACTTTGCAATCTGTTTCTGGCGTTTAACTCCATAATGCAGTATGGAATTGGCGTTGAACGCCAATTTGCATCATCTAAACTTGGGCAAAGTATAGACTATTATATATTTCTAGAAAGCCCTGGATATCTATTTTCCAACGCAATTGAGAGCGTGCCATTTGGAGTTTTGTAGCTCCAGAAAATCTACTTTGAGTGCAGGAAGGTCAGAATCCAGCAGCATCTGCCGTCCTTCTTCAACCTATGAATCTGATTTTTGCTCAAGTCCCTCAATTTCAGCCAGAAAATACCTGAAATCACAAAAAAATACACAAACTCATAGTAAAGTCCAGAAATGTGATTTTTATTTAAAAACTAATAAAAATATACTAAAAACTAACTAAATTATACTGAAAATTATGTAAAAACAATGCCAAAAAGCGTATAAATTATCCGCTCATCAACTATGGAGTAGATTTCTACTCTTGGCTTTGGGGTTGAGTATTAGAAACTCTTGAATTTTCAAATCCTAATGTGGATTGGTAATTGGAAGGTGCTAGTTAGCTTGAACTTCACTAAAGCTAGTCCTTCACTAGGAGTTGACTAGGACTTGTGAACTCAAGTTAATTGTATTCACTTGACTTTCGTTCAATTGTTAGAGGATAACTAAGTGAAGGAAATAGACAATTTCCACCACAATTGGTAATGATAATGAGGATAGGAACTCCAATTCTCACCCCCAGTCAAGGTCTTTGTATTGATTGATTGTCATTCACTTTTACTAATTTTGATTTTCTAGTTTTCTCATTTTAATTTCATATCTCTTATTCATATATGCTTTTAGTTGTAGTTATCTTGATGCATGCTTGTTAGTTAAGCAATGCTTGATTGATATTTCTAGTTATCTCAATTTAATTGTTAGTTGTTTGTTGCTTTTATATACTTGTCATTTTACTTCTTCCGTAAGCAATCCAAAACCCCAAAATTCCTAACCAATGATGTGCATTCCAGTGCAAGTCCTAGGAAAAATGACCCGAAATTCTACTCCTGGTTATTTTTTTTTATTGTTGTGACATTCTTCTAAACTTTGACTTGGGGTATCTCGTCGGTTGGACTATACTTTACGACATTGAATTGGAAAATCCTTTGGTAATTTCTTAACCGACATTTATCCCACGTCAAGCATCCAAGCTGTTAATGATGATTAAGAATCTCTCAAATATTTTATTAATAGTTTCTCCTTCCTTCACGAAGAATATTTTATACTCCTTTTGAAGCATATCGGTCTTTGTCTCTTTTACTTGTTGTGTACTTTCATGTGTGATTTGGAGTTTATCCCAAATCTTTTTTGCTGTTTTGCATCTTGACACATTTTGAAATTCTTCAAACTAATGGCACAGTGCATCATGTTGATAGCCTTGGTGTTGAGCTCAACTTTTTTCTTATTTTCATCATTCCACTCAATATCTTTTTTTGGAACAACTTCACCTTCAGCGTTGGTCTTTATTGGAACATTCGGGCTATTTACAATTATCTTTCATATGTTGTAGTCAACAGATTATACAAAAATCTTCATCCTTTCTTTTCTATGTGTAGTTTTTGCCATTGAAAAATAGTGGTTTGTTGTTGGATTGCCCTTTGCTAAGAGTGTAAGCAACCACATTTATTCCCGTGTTAGCTATTGGGATCTTTTCTCCAAGTTGTTAGACTTGATGCTTGACACCTTAACTCTTGATACCAATTGAAGATTTTCAATGGTCTAGATAATGGAAGTTGAATCTATGACCTCTTTTTATGTCTTTAAACTTGAACACCAAAACAGATTCTACTCCTTTAGTTCTGTTGCGTCTGCAATATTGATTATGCAAGAGATAATTTATTTTTGTCTCATAACGAATAAAATTAAAATAGAACAGAGAAGAGAAAAGAATACAACCATGTATCCTGGTTCAATCACCTTGTACAATGTGGCCTACATCTAGTCTCTACTACAACTATGGTAGAATTTTCACCATCTTTTCAAAGATTATGAAGACCAATTCTCTAGGATTCTTTCTAATTCTATCTGGGACAAACCAAACTTCTAACCAAGCTTGATTTGGCTAGATTTATCTTCTAGACTCTCAACACTAAGTGCTCACCTAACTTAGCGAAAAAAAAATCTCTCAAACTTATGATTATAAAACAGAAATACATCAAAAGAGTTTTGATATAACAAAGATTTTTCTTTCAAAGTTAACTCTGTCTTTTCTTTCAAATAGATTTTTTCAAATACCTCACACATTGTCTTTTACCATGAGAATTAAAAAAAAAAAAAAGATAAACTAAGAAAGTAAGATACACAATGTAGCCTCATGAAGGAGAAGAATTATGGTAGCTTGAAAGCTATGTAAAAATCATATTCAAGTACTCTCATTTGTTGCCTTCCATCTTGGTGGGATGTCCCTTTAGTGTAGGTGCATTGATTCCAAAATTTCAAGGTTTGAGTGAAGAAGGTGCTAGTAAACTCAGATTGTTGGGTTCTCTCTCCTTACCCCATTTCTGACTCATTACTTCTTTATGTATGGAATAATGCCTCCAAAATTTGAATTAATAGGGGTAGAGTCAACTCTTAAACATTAGACCAACTGAGTTTATTTTCTTATCCCAAGAAAATCAAATTCAGAAAATCATAGTAGAGTGGTGCAGAGATACTGAGGAGATAAGTAACAGCAACAACATGGTCATAATACTTTTAAAGTACTTACTAGATCAATATCCTTAATCTTAATCTTAATCTTTGGCCTCAAATTTAATTTTTAGCCTTTGATTTGAAATAGATAAAAATATCCACCAATTTCTTTTTCTTTTTCAAATGGTTGTGACTGTTTGACATATATAAAAATGACAATATTATAATACTTTTTTTGTTTCTGAATCATATAGGATTTTTTATTTGACTTTGCTTATATTGATTTCACTTTTTTTTCCAAAACTTAATTGATGAACCATTTTATATTCATCAAAGTTGAGCCATTTTTTTTATTTGCTTTGTCATTTTTAGTTATTGATTTTTTTATATTCATCAATGCTAGGGGGTAGGGTAGGGTACGGGTTTAGGGTGTACCCTACCCTACCTTACCCGCACCTCATATATAACACATATTTTATAAAAATCTCTCTATATAGTGAAGGAAGTGAGAATTGAACCCACAACCTCTCTTATGTAATGACTTATAATAAGTAAATAATCACTAAACTAGTTAGTTAATTTAGTGATTTAGAGCATTAGTTTTTTATTTTTTATGTTATTAATACGTATAAAATTCGAAATAATTGAATTTTATATTTACTTTGAAAAAATTTGATATTTCTGCGGGTAGGGTAGGGTAGGGTTTAGAATTTTAGGGTGCGGGTAGGGTTAGGGTTGAAAGATTCTCAACCCGCAGATAGAGTAGGGTAGAGTTTTAATAAAATTTTCAACCCGCAGGTAGGGTTAGGGTTTGGACCCTACCCTATCCTACCCATTGGCAGCCCTAATCAATGCTGCTTCATATAATGTTTGCTGTTTTGCTGGCTTTTTAAATGGTTTGAGTTTTTTAAACAAAAAATAACTTAGGTCTACAATAATAAGTATCAAATAATATTTGAACTTTTAATCTAACTAAAAATACATATTTGTCATTATTATTAAATTTATTATTTTCTAAATTCAATA
>NC_029792.2:93395948-93426794 GCF_000816755.2 Arachis ipaensis | reverse complement strand
TATATCGGCATGTTTCTTGTTGTGTTCTGTTCCGTATTTGGATAGCATAGATCATTTGTCCATAGCAAATGCACCGATCTTAGGCGAAGAAGGGCAGCGTCAAGTCGTCCACTGCTATACGAGTTGTCAAGAATAGACAAGTTGCCAATCCTCAAGAGTGTTGGGTCCCACTCCAGTCACCCGAAGAAACCAAAAACCCACAGTTCGCAATTTTTCCCTCACTCACTAGTCACCACCCTTCTCCCCAGTTCTCACTTCTTACATATTGGGTGGAGAAAAATCCCAATTCAGCATCGAAAACCCTAAATTTCCCTTGCATCCCTTTTCCGTAACAGGATCTTCATCAACCCTCTGATTCTATCCTTCTTCTACAACCTTCCAAAATGGTCACTGCTTCTCCTTTGATTTTCCCTTCAGCTCAATTTTCAGCTGCATGCTTTCAAATCCTTGCGTTTTCATCCCCACCCCCCGCCCCGGTTTGGGGGGGGGGGGGTTTGTTCCTTCTCATATATTTAGAACTTTTCTTTTAGTATTTTTGGGTGTGACAATTGTTGATTGCTGTTTGGATTTTGAGCTTCCAATGGATTCGATCTCAATGAAGCGTTATCATGAAACTCAAATTCACATGTGTTGCATGGAATCTTTTGCTTTGAAGTTATTGAATATATATTTTGATAGCCAATATAATACGTACTGATTATTACTACGTTCTGGTTTTCTTACTACAGCACAAATTAGGGAGGGGTCACCGTGACAAACTCCAGCAGTTCATGGCAATAACTGGAGCTAGGTAAGAGTATAGTTTTCTATGGTTTGTTATATGAGAAACTTCTAGATATTGTTTTTAGTACTATGTTTAGGTTAAACTATTCTGTAGTCTCGTAGTTTCACCAAATTTATAATCGAGTACCTACACTTCAAAAGTTTTTTATTAGGTCCCTACATCAGTTTTAAATTTGTAATTCCATTTCTGTGGTTCAAAAAACGTTTTGCTAAGATATATTCGCCATTGGTGTGAGATGGATAAAAATGTTTTTGTAACGCTTACTGTTTAAAAGGATCTAATTATAAATTTAAAACTGTTGTGTAGAGACTCAATTGAAAACTTCTAAAATGTAGGGAGCTAATTACAAAGTTGAGAAAATTATAGAGACTAAAAGAGTAATTTAACCTTGTTACTATCCGTATTTATGTTTCTATTAATTTATGTTTTGGGTGGTGGAGGAGGAGGGTGAATAATGAATGAGTCAATGAGGTACCTTTACGTTAAATGTTTTCTCAAGGCTTTTAAAAGCATTTTTTTTTTGCGAAATTATTTTGATTTGGAAAATTTCAAATCTTCTTGAATTAATAATTACTTAATGATGTTGATTGGGGAGTTTTTGATCTCCTTGGGTCGGTATTTGTTTTCTCTTTATAGATTTTTTTTTTCGTCAGATGCAATTACTTTAGTCATGCTTTTAATTTGTTTGTTGCTTCAGCTAAATTATTCCAGTTTATTTTGTTGGGTTATTTTTGGTGTTTATAAGAAGTGTTTCGCTGACAGGGGTCTGGCACATGCTGAGAAGAATGTTTTGAAGTTGTTAATATATTTAATGTGTCATTGGAAACTTCAAATACTTACTTTTTCAAAGAAAACCTTCTTAAGAAGTGCTGTAACGACACTTGTTAGCTTTTCCAATGCACCTTGCCTGCATGCTTGACCCTATTTAAAAGTTTACTTATGTACTTTCAGTGAGAAAATAGCGCTACAGTCTCTGAAGGCAAGTGATTGGCATCTAGAAGGAGCATTTGATTATTTCTACAGCCAGCCTCAGCTTAAAACATCTTATACGGACTCTAGACACTTGGAGGAGCTGTATAATAGATATAAAGGTTAGAAATGAAGGTGAAAAAGAATAGAGACTATGGTTGCATTTAGAATCGTAGAAGCATTGACTTATGACATCTACATAAGTAGAACTATAAATTGTTCTGATGAAAAATGAAAAAAATAAAATCATATGAATTATTGAATTCTCTATTCTCTATATCTTAAGAGGCTACAGGTGCTTCTCATCCCATCTCAAATTCATTATATCTTGCCAACAAAACTTTCAAGCTTTTTAAGATACAGTAATAGGCATCACTGGATTAGAATTAATTTCCCAATGTAATTGGCTGAAGTCATTATGAAGGATTCCTTAGATGGTATAATTTCTGTGGCCTTATTTATTTATCATTATGAAAAGGCACTTTCTGGACATAATCGCTTTCATGTAATTCAGCTCTTTATATTATGAACCTTTAGCATGCTATAGTAGTGAACATTGGTTGTTTTACTCATTGCAATTGGTCTTCTAGGGAAGTGTAACTTGATGGAAGTTTCTTCCATTTCAGAGTAAGGGATCTGCCAAATTTTATGGATTTGAAATTCAATTCCTTTCTTCACGTGAATTTGTGAAAGATATTAGTTAGGACTATTTTCCTCCTATGAGATGCTTATATGAACTCAAATCTGGGATGTTTTTACTTGTTTACTATTGAGATATTCTTTATGCAGTGATGTGACTACCATTTATTAATACATTGTATCTAATGCCTGCTTTCTAATCGTTTGCACTAATTTCGTTACAGATCCATATGTCGATATGATTATGGTGGATGGTATCACTCTCCTTTGCAATGATATCCAGGTTGCTGTTTCTGAATGCAAATTAATTATGTTCATGCTGCTTTTTTTATGGTATTTTATTTTTGTTCACTCGTGTGTTATTATTGAAGCTGTGTCAAGGATGTACACAATACTATTGGAAAATATAGAGAATTCTATTGGAACCTCAGCATAGTTGAATTTAAAGGCTTTAGTAACTGACTAAAACATTTAAACATAAAGTAGCAATAAAAGTTGTTATACTTCTATTTAGTTTCTGTGTTGACAGAAGAAAGAAAAATTATCAAAAGAGAAGAAAATGTACAAGAGAGGATAAGACATCTTCACATAGATACAAAAGTGATAGCCAAGGTAACCCAAAACACAAAAAAGATATGAAGAAAGAAACCATGGAACAATAGGTGCCATCCCTCTTGAGGGTGTTTCTGGAAAAGTTATGAGAATAGTATTATTTTAATAATCACTTTTTAATGTGATTTATTATGTGAAAATCAATTTTTATCTGAATACCTTAGTTGAAATGTTTTAAGATAATTTATAATGTTTGGATTATATGGACAATGTTGCTTTTTCTATGTAAAATTCATTTTTTGGTCATGTCTAGTAAAATTACTTGAAAAAGTATGACAGGAGTGTTTATATTATCATTTATTTGTTATTTACTTGATTGCGGATGGCTGAGCCAAAAATCCGCCATAAAATTATAGCGGATGACATTGCGGGAAATGGCGGTGGGGGATTACCTAAAAGTTACATGTATGCACAAAAACACATGCAGAGAAATTGCAAATGTAATAAATTATAAAATCTAATCAATTTAAGTAATTTTCTACTCATAAGGCATTCAATTAATTCAGCAAATGCAGTAGCAAATTCAACAAATAAACATAACTTCAAGTCATACAACACCATAAAACATAAGGCTTAGAACTTAAAAACTAAAATCGGGCACTAGAGTTGGGGGATTGCCTTGAAGTAGACATAATGAACTGAATCTGTGTAAATTGGGGAAAAATTGGAAAAAGAGAGGTTTATACTTTATAACATTGAGCCTATGTAAATAAAAGGGGAAATGGGAAAGAAAAAAACAACGGCTAGGAACACCAGAACAGAAACTAAGTTACGAACTAGAGAGAGAGAGAGAGAACCTGTGGCTTGCAGCGGTGGCGAGCAGCAGGTTCGGCAGAAGGCAGAGAGAATGCAAGAGAGTGGCAGAGAGAGAAGACGGAGGAGGAACTGGAGCTGGACTGTGCTGCCTGGTGCACCGCTGGTGGTTCTTCTGGCTGTAGTGCATCCCAGAGCAGAGGGAGAGACAGAAGAGAGTTTTTAGATTGTTAGAGAGGAAGAGCAATTTTCTGAAGAAAGGAGGCTGACGAAGGTGAGTTGTAGCATTTGGGGTTTCCTAAATTACCAAAGTAACCCTCCATTTTTTTTGAAAATTCCTCATTTATATTGCGGTATGTCATGGTGCCACTGCAATTGCAGCCGCAATTTTTGCCCGCTGTGAAAAACTTGTCACGGTGACCATTGTTTGGTGGAGGAGATGAAATCCGCCATGCCATAGCGTTATGGTGCCGCCGTAACCGCAATTTCAAACACTGGCAACGAAGGAAAGATTCTATAGCAGACTGCTCTTTTTACAGTCATTTGGTGTACTGGTCCAAAAGGAATTTTAGAATTTTTTTTCAGTAATTCATTTTTGGCTATCAATTTTATTTGGGAGGATTACCTTTTTTTGGCATCCCTCCCCTTTGGTGCTCAGCAAATGATCTGCTTAAGAGAGTTTCTGTAGTTCATATTCAAAGGGAATGAAATTTGCTACTGCACGGACTAATCAGCTAGCTCCTAGCCATTTTGTGTATTTATGTGATGATATCTCATCTTCATCCTCATCCACTTTTGTACATTCTTCTCTACATTAAATTTCATTATCTATAAAAAAAGATATTATATTATATAATGTAACATTTGATATTTAGGATCAATTTGGTAAAGCCATAACAATTATGAGATAATTAACTTCTGATTTTAATATAGCTTCAAAAAGCTCCATTATTTTCAGCTTAAAATTATTATGTTTTGATTATCATCAGTTATGATTCATTCAGAATAATTGATGCTTGAATATTCTGTGTGCAGGTGGATCCTCAAGATATTGTAATGGTACGAATGTGTCTTATAAAATAACATTGTTTTGTTTATAGATCATCAATAATTGCGTGTCTTATTTATATACAAAAAGGTCAAAAGAATTTACGCTTTTCTCCTAATGGAAATCCTATCAATTAATTCAAGAAACTTTTGAAACAGTGATCATCATGGTTAAATATACTTAATGATTGCACATTTAGTTAAGGGTAAAGTGTCATTGTTGTCTCAAACGTCTGGGATAAATATCAATGTTATCTATAACATTTTTCTCATCTGTGTCCCAAACAAGATATCTCATTTTTATCCCACTGTTATCTCCATAGAAGGTTACTAATGAAGGTGGTAACATATAAAGTAAATGTTGCATGTGACAAACTCTTACAATATTACCATTGTGAATAGATTTAAAAGAGAGTTAAAAACAATAAAACTAAAAACAGAAAACTAAAGGAAATTAATTCATAAAAGATCCAGGATATTATAGTTTTCTTCCCCAAACCATATCATCATCAAGTTCCTATATCTGTAAATGACTAGGTATTTTTTCTACTAGATTGCAACAAAAAAAAGGGTTTAGAGTTTCAGAAGATATATATACTCTGTATTTGTCGGGTTTAAAAGTGTGGATAAAATTGAATTACTTTTGAAATGTTTGGGATATAGATAGGACTAAAAAATTAGGGACAATATTTAACCTAAACGTTTGGGGGGAGAAAATATGATACTTTACCCTTCAGTTAAAAATACTTCAGATTGATACTGTAGAAAAATGGTGGCTTTGCTTGAGAGTTTGACATAGAATGAGAAAATATAAACTTTATTTGTTATATATGAAGGATATTAAACATAGCAAGATGAAGTCCTTCTTCACAGTTTACAACCCTCTCCCTCTCTCTCTCTCTCTCTCTCTCTCTCTCTCTCTCTCTCTCTCTCAGAGAGAAAGCAAGTAAAGAGGATTAACTCTTTATTCATTGTGCAAAAAACTGATGATCATTGGATCTCATATGATGAAATTTTCAATATCTATAAATAAAAATGTCATGTTTGTAAAGTTAAATGAAGTATTGTTGTAACATGAAATTATGTATGTTTACTGCTACTGCTGGGAACTAGTTTGCTTAATGATAATGTGTGTGAATGAAATAGTCAAATAGGCATGTGGCATGCTTCAGGTAACATGGCATGTTAACATTTTTTCAGTTAGTTCTTTCATGGCACATGAAGGCTGGCACCATGTGTGAATTTTCAAAGAAGGAGTTTATTGAAGGCTTACAATCCCTAGGGTATGTATTTATTAGCTTCTGAATAAAGGAAGATGATTCTGATCCATTTTGAGTTTGATGAATGCATTGGTGGTGATGTCTTAGTGTATTTCCTATGGTTCTACCTGTTGTTGAATGAGTAAACCCTAGTTGAATGGTTTATGATATAATGGCAGGATTGATTCGCTGGAGAAGTTCCGTGAAAAGATACCCTATATGCGTTCTGAGCTGAAAGATGAACGTATGGACAAATCAGATCACATCCCCATTATAGTCTTTTGATTTATATTTCATTTTTTATGAAAGATTATCTACAGTAATTATTGAAGAAGGTTCCTGAAATGTTATTCTCATTTTTTTTCCAGAGAAGTTCCGTGAGATATATAATTTTGCTTTTAACTGGGCAAAGGAGAAGGTATGTTTTGGTGTCTTGTTGGTCTATTCTTCCCCTATTGTGTAGCTTAATTGATTTTGATGGCAGTATGACATGATATGGCTATACCCTAATTTAAGCAATGCATTCGGTCCTTGTTCAATCTTCTAGTTCATGTTTAAGACTCAATAACCTATTCTCAATGGAGCATGTAGATCCTAGGAAGCTAATTTTAAATGATAACTATTTTATATCATTAATTATTAACATTAAAAGCTATAAATAACGACCATCATATTCATATATTCGTTTTCTTGTATTCAATTGTAGACATCAACTTTTCCCACTTCCCAGTTCTTGTTTCTGCTTGAGTTTCAGGGTTCTTGTGTGGCTATTGCATTGCTAATAAAACCATGCGTGTGTTCTTTTTTTCAATCTTCAAATGTCCTGCTTGAGCTGACCAAATTTATCTTCAGTATTATGATTTATGAGCATTGTTAACTTTCAATATTTGGTGACTCTGTTTTTCTGATCCTTGTTATATTGTATGGTGTAAATTTATTATTAGTGACGATGACCTATCAAATTCGTCTTTTGGGTGTTTGACATATTATGGATGCCCCAGAATTATTTTCTTTTTCTTAAAAAAATATAAAATAAAAGTAATATTATTAGCACAAAGGGAGTCATCTCACGTGGAGATTGGATATACTCAATTAAAAAAAAAGGTTAAACAAAACAATGCAAAAGAGCAAAGCTCTCCAATTTTCGCATATCAAAAAGAGGCTCCAGAGTTGCTTTATATCCTTTCTTTGGTGTCCAAAATTATAATAACTATAAAGTATTTATTATTTTGGATACTCTTGTGTTTTTAAAATATTAATACCTTTGACCTTGGGGAATCAAGGTCCCTCAGATTCCTCATTGAAGAATATGCCATGAATTTTGGTGCTGCAAGTTACAAGGCTCAGTTTTCACATAGCAAGGGAACAACAAAATGTTTTGCATCCAATAAATGATTGGATGCTCTAATTTGTCTTTGCATGCATTTGTATGCATAAGAATTTAAAACTATGATGAACTTGTATATCTTGGGTTGGTATAAAAATTTGTGAATGCTAGCACTGCTCTATTGTTTTTAATTTTGAATATGTTATTCATCATGCAAAAGTAATATTGTTGCTTTGTATATTTTATATTTATGTTTATGTAGGTCAAATTACTTTTGCAGGGTCAAAAATCTCTGGCACTGGATACAGCTATTGGAATGTGGCAATTATTATTTGCTGAAAGGCAGTGGCCACTGGTTGATCACTGGTGCCAATTCTTGCAGGTAATAAGTTAAATATTTTCACTTGGGGTTGTTCTCGGCTTAATCTTGGCTTTGAGAGGGAGGTCAATACCTCCTGATGTTTCTTGTTTTACTTATATATTTGGCAATTCTTATGTTGCTTCTTCAGGCTCGCCATAACAAAGCAATCTCCAGGGACACATGGTCCCAGCTTTTGGAGTTTGCAAAGGTACACATTTATTAGAATAGAGGTCAATGGGTCTTCCTCTCACCATCTTCTTATATTCTTTGCGTGTCTGAATGTCTTGCAAAGGTGGTATTGATAAACTACTTTCCAAACCATTGCGGTTTTCATCCTTGGAGAAATGAACCAGCGTTAATGGGTTATTTCAATCAAAGCTCCTTTTCGTTAATAGGGTTGTAGTGAAGTTATGACACCTCTTTAAACAGCTAAACTAGGAATAAACGGACTAGGATTACTCCCATGGAAACAAAAGATATACTCTCTAACTGACAAGATAAAAAATGCCTTGAAACAAAACATATAAATCGGAAGTCTGCATCAATGGTTAATGTATTAGTTTCTGTGCATGAAATTTTGTCATGTGAAATATTATTCTTTTATTCTGTTGATCATTTTTTTCCTATTGATCTTCAGTTTAATTAAGAGAAATATTCCTACTTCTAATAAAAGAAAAATGTTGAACTTGATTGATCCTTCTTTTATTATCGGAAGGGATCTTTTTAATCTTATCGTTACATTCCTTCCTTCAGAATGCGGCAGTCCTCCTTATAGAGAATTAAAACATACATGTATCATGTATGCTGATTTTGGTGTTCAATGATTGTGAATTGGGTGATGGCATTATTATGTACTGTCAATTTGTACCTTCTTACAAATAGGTTCCCCTTTGGATCTAGACAGTTTTTTGTTTTTTGTTTTTAAAAAAAAAAAGGAAATATTTTTGCTTTTGCTTTTGTCTTTACTTCATATTTAAATACCGAATCAGGTGGAATTCTTCATACTTATCTTTTATGATATATTGTTGGCCTCTGAATCAAATAACCTCCTCTATTTATTGTTTTTCTTCTTTGGGGTATTTGCAGACCGTTGGCCCAAATTTAACTGATTATGATGCTGAAGGTGCTTGGCCTTATCTCATTGATGAATTTGTGGAGTATCTGAATGAGAATGGGATTATTCAAAATGGTCAATTCAGTGACTCTAGTTTAAAACGATGATGCAATTCGCCGAACAACTGCTATAAAGTGAACTTGATCTTTGTCTCCCTTGTGATATGGGTTGTGCTATCATGTGATTGAACTCCTCTATCACTTAAGGGGGATTTAATCTGAGAAATTCTACCAGAAGAGGACATGGCTGCTTAGCATAAACTCATTCTTGCTGACAAGTATAGTAGCATCATTTACTTGTGGGATTGTTCATATGGGTATATATGAATTTCCTTGAGAAGTTGTGGAATTGAACAGGGGATTCTACCGATGATCCCTGGTGTCAACAGTTTCTTGTCCTTTCCAATTCTAATAATTATTGTACAATGTCTTGTTAGATAAAAGATTTCTGACTCTGATTGTTCATGTTTCGGTTCTGTTTTTCATCATCTTGTAAGACATGCGCAGCAAGTCGTTAAAGCAGCCCTTTTTGGGTGGGGAAGATAGGCGGTCCATGTCTGCTAATGTTTATGACTTCGAAATATGTAGAAACTTGCTATTCCAGTTTAACGCCACAGGTAACACAAATGAGATCACCTAATCTAATGATATTATATTTTATTTAATTAATATATACACTTTTAATTTAGCAAACTTTTATTAAGATTTTATTATAACTAGCAAATTATCAAGCACGAAAATTGGTGTACTGTGTTTTTTTTTTAAAAATTATAGTTTGATAAGTAGTGATTAGGGAATGAGTATTGCTGTATTATGTTTTAGGTTTAGTTAAATTGGTACAGTAACCCAGTCCACTTCTCTCTTAACATATAAGCTACGTTTCCACTTCTCTCTTAACATACAAGCTTCCTGAGTTTGAGCTTACCAAGATCAGTCCAATACATGTGCCATAGTCCACATGGATTGGACCTACTTGGACGGGATTCTCTGAAGCCCCAAACTGGGGAGCTAAGCAAGCACTCCTTCCGCTACTTCGGTTATCATTGGCAGATGATAACTACCCTAAACTTAACCAACTTGGGTTGGTCAAGTGGTCAGCTCACTCGTCCGTTTAAACAAGTGTCGGGGGTTCGAATCCTGTCTTGTGCATGCAGCAATTTATTGGCCAGTGGCAGACCCTTAAATGGAACTCAGATCCGCGACGGATTAATCCTTGACCTGTCGGGTTGGGAGATACCGTGGGAAAAAAAAAAAAACTACCCTAAACGTGAGAAAGAACCTCTACTCTGTAAAAGGAGTAATCGCTTAAAAGTCATCTCTAAAATGATTAAGTCCAAACACTGCTATTTTATAAATACCTCATCATATAGGTATTTTTTCTAATCTAATTTCACTTAAGCCTAGTAAAACTCTTGCTAATTTAGGCATTGACGTCCAAATTACTGGATCGGCGAACAAGTCGGAATCCTCACCCAAAGACATTCGACTCTCACATCCAAGTCCAACTTCACGTTGGTTTCATGCAACACCTCGAAACATTGGCATCGTTGCCAGGGATCTTGAAGTGTCACTCCCACATATGGCAAACAGCAACAGAAACGATGGTGAATCAGCCTCTGACTTTAGTTCTCACACCAGACGTCATGGCTAGAATCGTCATTCTCCATCCATACCACCTTTACCTCCCCATTTCCATCAACGTCATAGACAACCTTCTCCATAACCTTGCTAGGCTTCTCCTCAACCTCAAAATTCTCACAAGCTAAACTCAACCATCCATTTTTCTCATAATGAAGGGGAAGGATGTAGCACTACTTAATTTCTGGGGTTGGCACAACTACTTGGGACGAATTAAACAACTGGAATCTGAGCTGGCTCGACAGAAGGACACAAAGTATCAACTCAGGAAGGAGATGTAATGGCAAAAAAAGGCTGATGAGAAGATTAGAAAGATGGAAAGGGAGTTAAAACAGCAAGGAACTCAGAAAACATATGATGACTTTGATTACTATGAAAAACAAAGTTTTAGAAAGCATGACTAGAAAAGAATAGAGTGATTAACCCCAAACACTGAGTGATTAGAGAGTAAACACAAATCTAGTGAGGGTTCAATAGCTCATTTCCATATATCCATGTTTAATTATTAATTGTCTTGCAAGTCTGTGAAATTTTTTAACTCAACTCAATTGTGAATGTGTTTTAATATGGTTTGGCCTTAGTTGTACATATATGATTCCTTGAAAATATGAATCAATTTAACCACATGTAAGCTTTATATATATAAGTGGATAGTAATTACAATTGCATGATTCATTTAGGTAGCTTGCATTTAGAATAGATTGCATTGCATAAGATTCCACCATTCTACCTTCACTCTTTTCTCTTGGATTTAGCATGAGGACATGCTAATGTTTAAGTGTGGGGAGGTTGATAAAATCCTATTTTATGATTCATCTTGTGTTCAATTAAGTGTTTTTATCAATTCTTCACTCACTTATTCATAAGATTTGCATGGTTTTACAATTCCTCCCTTATTTTATGATATATGTGAAAACATGTTTCCTATGCCTTAAAAATAATTATTTTAATTATCCTTAATTACCATTCGATACCGTGATCTGTGTGTTAAGTATTTTTAGGCTTCATAGGGTAAGAATGGCTTAGAGGACAGAAAGGAAACACGCAAAAATGGAAGGAACGCACAAAAATGGAGTTTTGAAGAAAATGGCAGCGACGCGCACGCATGGACGACGCGGACGCGTGCCTAGGCGCAGAGTACAAACGACGCGAACGCGTGACTAATATGTACGCGTGACAAGGAAAAACTCCAAACGACGCGCACGCGTGACCCACGCGCATGCGTGACGGACGCCACGTGCAGAAAATTGCAGAAGTCGCCCCCAGCGATTTCTGGACCCTTTTTCAGCCCAAATCCAAGCCCAGAAACACAGAATAGAAGCCAGAGAATGGGGGAATCAATAGACACAATTCATACAACATTCATAATTCACAATTTTAGGTTTTAGATGTAGTTTTAGAGAGAGAGAGGTTCTCTCCTCTCTCTTAGGTTTTAGAATTAGGATTTCTCTTATTTTATGGTTATTTCTTCATACCAGGTTCAATGTTCCTTTAATTTATGTTTCTCTTCTACTTTTATTTATTCTAATGCTTTTACTTTAGTTGATTACTTGATGTTGCCAATTTGGTTTATGGATTCCTATGTTTAATTTTATTTCCTATTTAATGCAATTTGAGGTATTTCAGATTTAAGATTGTTTCCTTCTATTTATGATATAAGTAATTTAGATTTTTTCCTTTTGGCTTTGGTTGAGTAATTGGTGACACTTGAGTTGTCAAACTCAGCGGTTGATTGAAAATTTGGAATTGTTGATTGATTTGGATCCCTCTAAAGCTAGTCTTTCCACAAGAGTTGACTAGGACTTGAGGAATCAAGTTAATTGGTCCACTTGACTTTCCTTTATTTAGTAAGGGTTAACTAAGTGGGAGCAATAACAATTCTCATCACACCTGATAAGGATAACTAGGATGAAATTTCCAGTTCTCATACCTTACCAAGAGTCTTTATAATTATTAATTTATTTTTCTTGCCATTTAAATTCTTGTTCTCTATTTCAAAATAACCCAAACGATACCCTTTTTCATAACCAATAATAAATTATACTTCCCTGCAATTCCTTGAGAAGATGACCCGATGTTTAAATACTTCGGTTATAAATTTTATTGGGTTTTCTTAGTTGACAAACAAGTTTTTGTACGAAAGGATTCTTTGTTAGTTTAGAAACTATACTTACAATGCGATCATTCTTGCAGGAATCTAATTCGTCACTCGTCACAGTTATCCCGTTCCAGATCCTACTCAGAATACCACAGACATGGTTTAGACTTTCCGGATCTCAGAAATGTTGCCAATTGGTTCTAGCCTCTACCACGATGGTTCGAATCCCACGGACTCGGTCCGTGGATTAGAGACCCAAGAGATACGCACTCAAGCTGTCGCCCAATGACTACGTTGAGCTCAGGTAGAACGGGAGTCGTTGTCAAGCACGCGTTCATAAGTTTGATAATGATGATAAGTGTGACGGATCATCATATTCTCTATATTGAAGTACGAGTGAGTATCTTAGAACAGAATCAAGCGTGATTGAATAGAAAACAATAGTAATTGCATTAATCCATTGAGACACAGCAGAGCTCCTCACCCCCACCTTTGGGGTTTAGAGACTCATGCCGTAGAAAATACAATATGAGATGTAAAATGTCATGATTTGCAAAATGAATCTCTAAAAGTAGTTTTTATACTAAACTAGTAACTTAGGTTTACAGAAAATGAGTAACTAAGTGCAGATAGTGCAGAAATCCACTTCTGGGGCCCACTTGGTGAGTGTTTGGGCTGAGCTTTGAAGCTTTCACGTGCATAGGCCATTCTTGGAGTTAAACGCCAGCTTGGGTGCCAGTTTGGGCGTTTAACTCCAGTTCTGGTACCAGTTCTGGCGTTTTACGCCAGAAAAAGGGTCTCTGGCTGGCGTTGAACGCCAGTTTGGGCCATCAAATCTCGGGCAAAGTATGGACTATTATATATTTCTGGAAAGCCCAAGATGTCTACTTTCCAAAGAAATTGAGAGCGCGCTAATCGGGCTTCTATAGCTCCAGAAAATCCACTTCGAGTTTAGGAGGGTCAGAATCCAACAACATCTGCAGTCATTTCTTAGCCGCTGAATCAGATTTTTGCTCAGGTCCCTCAATTTCAGCCAGAAAATACCTGAAATTACAGAACAATACACAAACTCATAGTAAAGTACAGAAATGTGATTTTTTCACAAAAACTAATAAAAATATAATAAAAAGTAATTAAAATATACTAAAAATTACCTAAAAACAATGTCAAAAAGCGTATAAATTATCCGCCCATCACAACACCAAACTTAAATTGTTGCTTGTCCCCAAGAAAATAAAAACAAAATAGGATAAAAAGAAGAGAAAATACAATAAATTTCAAAAATATCAATGAAGATTAGTTTTAATTAGATGAGCGGAACTAGTAGCTTTTTGCCTCTGAACAGTTTTGGCATCTCACTTTATCCTTTGAAGTTCAGAATGATTGGCATCCATAGGAACTCAGAATTCAGATAGTGTTATTGATTCTCCTAGTTCAGTATGTTGATTCTTGAACACAGCTACTTTATGAGTCTTGGCCGTGGCCCTAAGCATTTTGTTTTCTAGTATTACCACCGGATACATAAATGCCATAGACACATAACTGGGTGAACCTTTTCAGATTGTGACTCAGCTTTGATAGAGTCCCCAGTTAGAGGTGCCCAGAGTTCTTAAGCACACTCTTTTTTCTTTGGACCATGACTTTAACCGCTCAGTCTCAAGCTTTTCACTTGACACCTTCACGCCATAAGCACATGGTTAGGGACAACTTGATTTAGCCGCTTAGGCCAGGATTTTATTCCTTTGGGCCCTCCTATCCATTAATGCTCAAAGCCTTGGATCCTTTTTACCCTTGCCTTTTAGTTTAAAGGGTTACTGGCTTTTTCTGCTTGCTTTTTCTTTTTCTTTCTTTTTCTTTATTTTTCACCATTTTTTTGCAAGCTTTATTTTTCACTAATTTTTCTTGCTTCAAGATTCAATTTTATGATTTTTCATATTATCAATAACATTTCTCTTTTTTCATTATTCTTTCAAGAGCCAAAAATTTTAACATTCATAAACTTCACTATCATAAATATGCATTGTTCAAGCATTCATTCAGAAAACAAAAAAGTATTGCCACCACATCAAAATAATTAAACTATTTTCAAGATAGAATTCGAAATTCATGTACTTCTTTTTCTTTTTTTTTTTCAGAAAATATGTTTCATTTAAGAAAGGTGAAAGATTCATGGAACAATCATAGCTGTAAGACATAGACACTAAACACTAATGATCATGTAATGAAGACACAAACATAGTCAAAACATAGCATAAAAACCAAAAACAGAAAAGAAAATAAATAAGGAGATTAAAAAACAGGTCCACCTTAGTGATGGTGGCTTCTTCTTCCTTTTGAAGAACCAATGGAGTTCTTGAGCTCCTCTATGTCTCTTCCTTGCCTTTGTTGCTCTTCCCTCATGA
The DNA here is from genome assembly GCF_000816755.2 of Arachis ipaensis. Lineage (NCBI taxonomy): Eukaryota > Viridiplantae > Streptophyta > Magnoliopsida > Fabales > Fabaceae > Arachis > Arachis ipaensis. The sequence goes on along the minus strand of NC_029792.2, from coordinate 93,411,792 downwards.
CTCTTGTTGAGGTCCATAAGTGGGCTTTCTTGTTTGCTCCATCCTCTTTCTAGTGATGGGCTTTTGAGATGAATCTCTCCATCTTTCATGACTCAGAGATGGAAGTAATTGCCTTCCCTTTCCTCTTCCTAGAGGTTTCTCCGGCCTTAGGTGCCATTAATGGTTATGAAAAAATAAAAAGCAGAGCTTTTTCCCACACCAAACTTTAGAGGTTTGCTCGTCCTCGAGCAAAATAAGAAGAAAGGAGTAGAAGAAGAAATGGAGGATATAGAAGGGTATGAATGATTCGGCCAAGGGGGTTATGAAGTGTTTGTGATGTGTGAAAGTGGAGGAGTAAGGAGGGGTATTTAAAGGGTAAGGGAGAGGGGAAATTCGTGTGATAGGGGGTGGGTTTGGGAGGGAAATAGATGTGATAGGTGAATGGTATATAGGGAAGAGTGTCTTGGAATTTGTGAAAAGGAGAGAGAGAAATAATTGGGGTAGGTGGAGATCCTGTGGGGTCCACAGATCCTGAGGTGTCAAGGATTTCTCATCCCTGCACCTTTCTGGCGTTTAAACGCCCTCTGTGTGTCATTTCCGGTGTTTAACGCCAGCCAGACACCCTTTTCTGGCATTAAACGCCAGTCTGGGTGCCAATTCTGGCGTTTAACGCCCAAAATGCTGCCAGACTGGGTGTTAAACGCCCATTCTGCTATCCTTACTGATGTTTAAACTCCAGTAAGCCTGTCCTACAGGGTGTGCTATTTTTTATGCTGTTTTTTATTTCGCTTTAATTCTGCAGCTATTTTTGTGACTCCACATGATCATCAACCTAAAGAAAACATAAACTAACAATGGAAAATAAAATGAAAAAGTAATTAACATGAATAAATAATATTGGGTTGCCTCCCAATAAGTACTTCTTTACTGTCTTTAGCTGGACTTTTACTAAGCTTTTAATTTAGTCTCAGTTTTGAGCACTCTTGCTCAACATTGCTTTCAAGATAATGTTTGACTCCCTGTCCATTAACAATAAATTTTTCGTCAGAGTCAATATCCTGAAGCTCTACATATCCATATGGTGACACACTTGTAATCACATATGGTCCCTTCCACCGGGATTTCAATTTCCCAGGGAACAATCTGAGACTAGAGTTAAACAGCAGAACATTCTGTCCTGGCTCAAAGACTCTAGATGACAGCTTTCTGTCATGTCATCCTTTTGCTTTCTCCTTGTAATTTTTAGCATTTTCGAAAGCATTGAGTCTGAACTCCTCCAGCTCATTCAACTGGAGTAATCTTTTCTCTCCAGCTACCTTAGTATTAAGGTTTAGGAACCTGGTTACCCAGTAGGCCTTGTGTTCCAGTTCCACTGGCAGATGACAGACTTTTCCATACACAAGCTGGTATGGAGAGGTCCCTATAGAAGTCTTGAATGCAGTTCTGTATGCCCACAGAGCGTCATCCAGACTTCTTGCCCAATCCCTTCTACGGGTACTTACAGTCCGTTCTAGGAATCGTTTTAGTTCTCTATTTGAGACTTCAACGTGCCGATTTGTCTGTGGATGATATGGAGTCGCCATTTTGTGGTTAATTTTGTATCGGACCATAGCAGAGTCAAGCTGTTTATTGCAGAAATGAGTGCCTCCATCACTGATCAGTACCCTAGGGACACCGAACCTGCTGAAAATATGCTTTTGGAGGAACTTCATCACTGTCTTAGTATCACTGTCTTAGTATCATTAGATACATAGTCTACTACCACCAGAATATAAGTGTTTGAATATGATGGTGGGAAGGCCCATGAAGTCAATATCCCATACATCAAACAACTCAATATCTAAGATCCCTTGCTGAGGCATGGCATAACCGTGAGGCAGATTACCAGCTCATTGGAAACTATCACAGTTACGTACAGACTCTCAGGAGTCTCTATAAAGAGTAGGCCAGTAGAAGCACATTAGAGGACCTTTGTGGCTGTTCACTCACCTTCGAAATGTCCTCCATATTGTGATCCATGGCAATGCCATAGGATCTTCTGTGCCTCTTCTCTAGGCACACATCTACGGATTATTCCGTCTGCACATCTCTTAAAGAGATATGGTTCATCCCACAAGTAGTACTTTGCATCAGAAACCAATTTTTTCGTTCGCTGCTTACTGTACTCTTTGGGTATGAATCTCACAGCTTTATAGTTTGCAATGTCTGCAAACCATGGTACTTCCTGAATGGCAAAGAGTTTCTCATCTGGAAAGGTTTCAGGGATCTCAGTAGGAGGGAGGGACACTCCTGCTACAGGTTGAATCTGGGACAAGTGATCAGTTACTTGGTTCTCTGTCCCTTTTCTGTCTCTTATTTCTATATCAAACTCTTGCAGAAGCAACACCCATCTTATGAGTCTGAGTTTTGAATCCTGCTTTGTGAGGAGATATTTTAGAGCAGCATGGTCAGTGTACACAATCACTTTTGATCCTACTAAATAAGATCTGAACTTGTCAATGGCATAAACCACTGCAAGCAACTCCTTTCTGTGGTTGTGTAATTCTTCTGCGCGTCATTTAAAACACGGCTAGCATAATAAATCATCACACATTAGTTCGAATGGTAATGTCCAGTCTGGTGCAGAGATGACTGGTGTTGTGACCAGCTTAGCTTTCAGAGTCTCAAACACCTGCAGACACTCTGTGTCAAAGACAAATAGTGTATCAGCAGCTAGCAGATTGCTCAGAGGTTTTGCAATTTTTGAAAAATCCTTTATAAACTTCCTATAGAATCCTGCATGCCCCAGAAAGCTTCTGATTGCCTTAACATTGGCAGGTGGTGGTAATTTTTCAATTACCTCTACCTTAGCTTGATCCACCTCTATTCTCTTGTTCGAAATTTTATGCCCAAGGACAATTCCTTCAGTCACCATAAAGTGACATTTCTCCCAGCTTAAAACCATGTTAGTCTCTTGACACCTTTTCAGAACAAGTGCTAGATGGTCAAGACAGGAGCTGAATAAGTCTCCAAATACCGAGAAGTCATCCATGAAGACTTCCAGAAATTTCTCTACCATATCAGAGAAGATAGAGAGCATGCACCTCTGAAAGGTTGCAGGTGCATTGCACAGACCAAATGGCATCCTTCTGTAGGCAAATACTCCAGATGGACATGTGAATGCTATTTTCTCTTGGTTCTGAGGATCTACTGTAATTTGGTTGTAACCTGAATAGCCATCCAAAAAGCATTAGTATTCATGGCCTGCTAGTCTCTCTAGCATCTGGTCTATGAATGGTAAAGGAAAATTATCCTTCCTGGTGGCTGTATTGAGCCTTCTGTAGTCAATACACATACGCCACCCTGTAACTGTTCTTGTAGGAACCAGTTCATTCTTTTCATTATGAACCACTGTCATGCCTCCCTTCTTGGGGACAACTTAGACAGGGCTCACCCAGAGGCTATCAGAAATAGGATAAATGATCCCAGCCTCTAGTAGCTTAGTGACCTCTTTCTGCACCACCTCCTTCATGACTGGATTCAGCCGCCTTTGTGGTTGAACCACTGGCTTAGCATCATTCTCCAATAGGATCTTGTGCATGCAACTGGCTGGGCTAATGCCCTTAAGATCACTTATGGATCACCCAAGAGTAGTCTTGTGTGTCCTTAGCACCTGAATTAATGCTTTCTCTTCCTGTGGCTCTAAAGCAGCGCTTATGATTACCGGAAAAGTGTCATCTTCTCCCATAAATGGATACTTCAGGGATGGTGGTAGTGGTTTGAGCTCGGGTTTATGAGGCTTCTCCTCTTCCTGAGGAGCTTTCAGAGGTTCTTTTGTTTTCTCTAGTTCCTCCAGATCAGGCTGAACATCTTTAAAAATGTCCTCTAGCTTTGATTCGAGACTCTCAGTCATATTGACCTCTTCCACCAGGGAGTCAATAATATCAATGCTCATGCAGTCATTTGAGGTGTCTGGATGCTGCATAGCTTTGACACCATTCAACTTAAACTCATCCTCATTGACTCTCAAGGTCACCTCCCCTTTTTGGATATCAATGAGGGTTCGTCCAGTCGCTAGGAAAGGTCTTCCTAGAATGAGAGTTGCACTCTTGTGCTCCTCTATTTCCAGTACCACAAAGTCAGTGGGAAAGACAAATGGCCCAACCTTGACAATCATGTCCTCAATTATGCCTGATGGAATCTTAATGGAGCCGTTAGCAAGTTGGAGGCATATCCGGGTTGGTTTAACTTCATCAGTCAAACCAAGCTTTTTGATAGTGGATGCAGGTATTAGGTTGATACTTGCCCCAAGATCACATAGAGCTGTCTTGGTACAAGCATCCTCTAATGTGCATGGTATCATAAAGCTTCCGGGATCTTTAAGCTTTTTTGGTAAGCTTTTCAGAATGACTGCACTGCATTCTTCAGTAAGGAAAACTTTTTCAGTTTCTCTCCAATCCTTCTTATGACTTAAGATCTCTTTCATGAACTTATCATAAGAGGGTATTTGCTCAAGTACCTCTGCAAACGAAATATTTATTTCAAGAGTCCTGAGATAGTCTGCAAAGCGGACAAATTGTTTATCCTGTTCTGCTTGGCAGAGTTTCTGAGGATAAGGCATCTTGGCTTTATATTCTTCAACCTTAGTTGCCGCAGGTTTACTTCCTACAGAAGTGGTTGGAGAAGCTTGCCTAAGGGGGTTGTTATCAGCACTTGCAGGTGTTTGATCCCCCATTAGCATTTGAACGCCAGAATTGGGTGCTGTATGGGCGTTTAACGCTAGATTGCCACCCTTTTCTGGCGTTTGGACGCCAGAATTGGCCATCCACTGGGCGTTTGATAAACCACTATTTTATGGTTTATCTTATGCTCAATTGAGTGGTTTTTATCAACTCTTTACCCACTTATTCATACTATTTGCATGTTTTACAATTCCTTCCCAGAATTTGTGCTATGATTGGAAACATGCTTCTTTGATCCTATAATTGCTAATATTAATCCTCTCTTATTACCATTAGATGCCTTGATATGTGTGTTAAGTGGTTTCAGAGATTACAGGGCAAGAATGGCTTGGAGGATGGAAAGGAAGCATGCAAAAGTGGAAGGAATACAAGAAGTTGAAGGAACTGCAAAGCTGTCAGCCTGACCCTCTCGCACTAAAACGACCATAACTTGAGCTACAGAGGTCCAAACGACGCGGTTCTAGTTGCGTTGGAAAGCTAACGTCCGGGGCTTCGATTTGATATATAATATGCCATAGTTGCCTGATGAGAGAACTTTTGCGTGGTCTAGAAATTTGTGGATAAATCCTCATTGCAAGTATAGTTTCTAAACCTTCAAAAGTTCCTTCATACAAACGTTTTGGTTGTCACAAGTAACAAACCCCTTTAAAATTGATAACCGAGTATTCAAACCTCGGGTCGTCTTCTCAAGGAATTACAGGGAGGTATGTTCTTATTATTGGTTATGAGTTTGTAAATTGGGGTTCTGGAGTTTGGGCAATGTGCACAGGTATATTTTCAAGCAATAAAAATAAATAAATAACTGTAAAATAAACTCTTGGCAAGGTATGAGAACCGGAAGTCCTATCCTGGTTATCCTTATCAATTGTGATGAGAATTGAATTTTTCTCCCACTTTGTTAACCTCTAACTATGAAGGTAAGTTAAGTGGATGAATTAATTCTGATTCCTCAAGTCCTAGTCTTTCCTTAGGAAAAGTTAGAATTAGTGGAACTCGAATTAACTCTTGAAGAATTCCAATTTTCAATCAACAATGAGTTTGATAACTCAAGAGTCTCTAATTATTTAACCAAAACCAAAAGGAAAGAAAGTCTACTTGAATGAAAATAATTTGGATAAACACAGAGCATTAATAAATTAAAGAGAGCAATCATAAGTCTGAAATACCTCAAATTATATTAAATAAAATATTCAAATCATAACATGGAAAAGTTCATAAATTAAATTGGAAAAATAAATAAAAATAAAGAACCTGGGATTGAGAGTCACTCCTAAAACTAAGAGAAGTCCTAAATCCTAATCCTAAGAGAGAGGAGAGAACCTCTCTCTCTAAAAACTACATCTACTCCTAAACTTGTGAATATGAAAGCCTGTTTATGAATGGATGCATTTCCCCACTTTATAGCCTCTAATCTGTGTTTTCTGGGCCGCAAACTGGGTCAGAAATAGCCCAGAAATCGCTGGAGAAGAATTCAAACACGCTGATTTCCATCACTGCGACGCGGCCGCATGGAGCACGCGGTCGCGTCGCCTAGCGTCAGGGAAACTATGGCATATTATATATCAAATCGAAGCCCCGGATGTTAGCTTTCCAACGCAACTGGAACCGCGTCATTTGAACCTCTGTAGCTAAAGTTATAGCCGTTTGAGTGCAGAGAGGTCAGGCTGGACAACTTAGCAATTCCTTCAACTTCTTGTATTCCTTCCACTTTTGCACGCTTCTTTTCCATCCTTTGAGCCATTTCTGCCCTATAATCTCTGAAATCACTTAATACACATATCAAGGCATCTAATGGTAATAAGAGAGGATTAATAATAAGCAAATATAAGATCAAAGAAGCATGTTTTCAATCATAGCACAAAATCAGGAAGGAAATATAAAACCATGCAAATATTATGAATAAGTGGGTAAAGAGTTGATAAAATCCACTCAATTGAGCACAAGATAAACCATAAAATAGTGGTTTATCATTGCCCTGACGCTAGGCGACGCGACCGCGTGCTCCATGCGAACGCGTCGCAGTGACGGAAATTCAGCATGTTTGAATTCGCAACCAGCGAATTCTGGGTTGTTTCTGACCCAGTTCTCGGCCCAGAAAACACAGATTAGAGGCTATAAAGTGGAGGAATGCATCCATTCATAAGAGAGGCTCTCACATTCACAATTTTAGGAGTAGATGTAGTTTTTAGAGAGAGAGGTTCTCTCCTCTCTCTTAGGATTAGGATTTAGGACTTCTCTTAATTTTAGGAGTGACTCTCAATCCCAGGTTCTTTATTTTTATTTATTTTCCCAATTTAATTCATGAACTCTTCCATGTTACATATGATTTTCTTTGAATTAATATTATTTGAGGTATTTTAGTTATTATTGCTTTCTTTTATTTACATGATTATTGCTTCCCATCTGAAGGCATTTTTATTCCAGTAGATTTACTTTTTCCCTTTTGGTTTGGTTAAGAAATCAGTAACTCAGGAGTTATCCAATTCAACAGCATAATTGATAATTATTATCTTTCCAATTGAGTTGAACTTCAATAATCCCAATCTTTTCTTAGGAAATAAATAAGATTCGAAGATCAAACCAATTTGTCCCTTGACTTTCCTTTGCCTTAGTAAAGGTCAACTAAGTAGAATTAAGATTCAACTTTCATTATTATTGATAATGATAACTAAATCTGGACTTCCAATTTCTTATACCTTGCCAAGAGATTTTATTATTATTATTTTATTTTACTTGTCATATAACATATTCCCACCTTACTTCCAAAACCCCCAATTTACAATCTTCATAACCAATAATAAGAACATACTTTCCTGCAATTCCTTGAGAAGACGACCCGAGGTTTGAATACTCGGTTATCAAATTCAAAAGGGGTTTGTTACTTGTGACAACCAAAACGTTTGTATGAAAGGACTTTTGAAGGTTTAGAAACTATACTTGCAACGAGGATTTATCCGCAAATTTCTAGACCACGCAAAAGTTCTCTCATCAGCGTTTAACGCTAATTTTTTACCCTTTTCTGGCGTTTGAACGCCAGAATCATTCCTCTTTGGGCTCTTACTGTCCTCAGAGGGATTTTGGGTAGTGGCTTGGTCATCCTCTGTCATTTGTTCCTTTCTTGGCTTTCTGCTGCCTTGAGTTGAGACATTCAATGTCTTCCCACTCCTTAAATGAACAGCTTGGCATTCTTCTGTTATTTGTTTAGATAACTGCTGTCTTGTCTGATTCAATTGTTTTTCCATATTCTGGTTAGCATCTTTGGTTTCTTGTAGCATCTCTTTAAATTCTGCTAACTGTTTTATTATAGAAAATAGTTGCTGATTGAGTTCAACAATTTGTTCTGGAGGACTAAATTCAGTGGATATTGCCTCAGCCTCTTCCTTCACTGAGATCTCACTACTTGAGTACAGGTGCTGATTTCTGGCAACTGTATCAATGAGCTCTTGAGTCTCTTCAATTGTCTTTCTCATATGTATATATCCACTAGCTGAGTGGTCTAGAGACATCTGGGCCTTTTCTATAAGTTCATAGTAAAAAATGTCTAACTGCACCCATTCTGAAAATATTTCAGAGGGGCATTTCCTTAGCATCTCTCTGTACCTCTTCCAGGCATTATAAAGAGATTCATTATCCTCTTGTTTAAAGCCTTGGATGTCCAGCCTTAGCTGTGTCATCCTTTTTGGAGGGAAATATTAATTCAGAAATTTGTTTGATAACTGTTTCCATGTTCTTATACTTGTTGTGGGTTGGTTATTTAACCACCTCTTAGCTTGATCTTTTACAGCAAATGAAAATAGTAATAATCAGTATACATTCTGATCTACTTCCTTATCACGTACTGTGTCAGCAATTTGTAAGAACTGTGCCAGAAACTCAGTAGGTTCTTCCTGTGGAAGACCGAAATACTGGCAATTTTCTGCACCATGATAATGAGCTGAGGGTTTAGCCCAAAATTGCTGGCTCTAATGGAAGGTATACAGATACTACTCCCATAGGAAGCAGTAGTGGGGTTAGCATATGACTCCAGAGTCCTCTTGGACTGTTCATTTCCAGTTGAGTCCATAATGAACCTCTCTTGTTTCTGTATACACAGTTAACAAGAAAATGAAAAGATGTGTGTCTCTATGTCAGGATATAGAGTACTGGTGTTGGAAGATGAGATAGAAAAAATATGGATGTGGAAGAAGGATTATATTTTGAAAAATAAAAATAGAATAAAAGAAAAATTGAAATATTTTTGTTTTTATTTTATTTATTTAATGCTAATTCGAAATTAAAAAAATTAAAATAAAGTAAATGGGAAAAATGGTATAAGTTTCGAAAATTAAAATAAAAGAAATAAAAGAAATTAGAAAACTAAATTAATTAATTAATTAAAAAAATTTGAAAAATTATGGGTAAGGATTTTCAAAAAATGAAGAGAGAGAAAGTGGTTAGGAAGTTTTGAAAAAGATATGTCTTAAAATTAAAGATACTTGTAAGAAAATAAATAAAAGAAAAGATAAGATAAGTTAGGTAAGAGAAGATAAGGAATTTAAGAGAAGATAAGTTTTTAAATTAAAAAGTTTTGAAATATAAATTTGAAATTTGAATTTTGAATTTTGAATTTTGAATTTTGAAAAAGTCAACAATATAAGATAAATATTTGAAAAAGATTTAAATTTTGAAAAGGTTTGATTTTTAAAATTTTTAAATTTAAATTTTGAATTTTGAATTTTGGAATTTAATTAAAATTTGAAATTTGAATTTGAAATAAGATAAGATAAGATTTTGAAAAAGATTTGAATTTTAAAATTTAAAACTAAGATAAGATAAGATAAAAATTTTAAAATAAAAATCTGAATTTTTTTTGTAAATTTCGAAAATTCAATTAAAATAAAGAGAAAATATATTTTTTTTAAATTTAATGAGGAAAGAGAAAAACAATAAAATGACACCAAACTTAGAATTTTTAGATCAAAACAAAGAAAACAAACAAGAAAACTTTGAATGTCAAGATGAACACCAAGAACACTTTGAAGATCAAGATGAACACCAAGAGCAAATTTTGAAAATTTTTAAGAAAATAAAAACACAAAGGACACCAAACTTAAAATTTATACTTTGGACACTATTAATTCGAAAATGCACAAGAAAAACAAGAAAAGACACAAAACAAGAAAAACTAAAGATCAAACAAAGAAAATAAACAAGAACAACTTGAAGATTAAGAAAGAACAAGAAACATAAAACTCGAAAATATGAAGAATAAAAAGAACATACAATTTCGAAAAATTGAAGGAAAATAAAAACATGCAATTGACACCAAACTTAGAACATGAAACTAAACTCAAACAGAAGACTCAATTATTAGTTTATTGATTTTTTTATCTATTTATTAAAAATTTTTGAAAAAAAATATAGAAAAAAGAAAACAAAGATTTTAAAATTTTAACAAAAACAATAATAGAAGACTCAATTTTAGTGACTCTAAACCAAAAAAATATAAAATTTTCCTAATCTTCAACAAGATGAACCGTCAGTTGTCCAAACTCGAACAATTCCCGGCAACGGCACCAAAAACTTGGTGCACGAAATTATGATTACACTTTTCACAACTTCGCACAACTAACCAACAAGTACACTGGGTCGTCTAAGTAATACCTTATGTGAGTAAGGGTCGATCCCACGGAGATTGTCGGCTTGAAGCAAGCTATGGTTATCTTGTAAATCTTAGTCAGGAGATTAATGATAAAAATGATTTTTTTATGAAAAGTAAATAACATGAAATAAATGGTACTTGTGGTTCAGTAATGAGGAACAGGTTGAGGTTCCGGATATGCTCTGTCATCTGAATCTCTGGTTTCCTACTGTCTTCTTCTCCAAGCACGCATGGCTTCCTTCAATGGCAAGATGTATGTTAGTGGATCACCGTTGTCAATGGCTACCATCCGTCCTCTCAGATGAAAAATACCAGGCACAGTTACCGCACGGCTAATCATCTGTCGGTTCTCACTTGTGTCGGAATAGGATCTCTCTATTCTTTTGCACACTGTCACTGTGCCCAACATTCGTGAGTTTGAAGCTCGTCACAGTCATCCCGTTCCAGATCCTACTCGAAATACCACAGACAAGGTTTAGACTTTTTGGATCTCAGGAATGCTGCCAATTGGTTCTAGCCTTTACCACGAAGGTTCTAATCCCACGGACTCGGTCCGTGGATTAGAGACCCAAGAGATACGCACTCAAGCTGTCGTCCAATGACTACGTTGAGCTCAGGTAGAACGGGAGTGGTTGTCAAGCACACGTTCATAAGTTTGAGAATGATGATGAGTGTCACGGATCATCATATTCTCTACATTTAAGTACGAGTGAGTATCTTAGAACAGAATCAAGCGTGATTGAATAAAAAATAATAGTAATTACATTAATCCATTGAGACACAGTAGAGCTCCTCACCCCCACCTATGGGGTTTAGAGACTCATGCCATAGAAAATACAATATGAGATGTAAAATGTCATGAGTTGCAAAATGAATCTCTAAAAGTAGTTTTTATACTAAACTAGTAACTTAGGTTTACAGAAAATGAGTAACTAAGTGCAGATAGTGCAGAAATCCACTTTCGAGGCCCACTTGGTGAGTGTTTGGGTTGAGCTTTGAAGTTCTCACGTGCATAGGCCATTCTTGGAGTTAAACGCCAGCTTGGGTGCTAGTTTGGGCGTTTTAACTCCAGTTCTGGTGCCAGTTCCGGCGTTTTACACCAGAAAAAGGGACTCTGGCTGGCGTTGAACGCTAGTTTGGGCCATCAAATCTCGGGCAAAGTATGGACTATTATATATTGCTGGAAAGCCCAAGATGTCTACTTTCCAACACAATTGAGAGCTCGCCAATTGGGCTTCTGTAACTCCAGAAAATCCACTTCGAGTGTAGGAGGGTCAGAATCCAACAGCATCTGTAGTCCTTTCTTAGCCTCTGAATTAGATTTTTGCTCAAGTCCCTCAATTTCAGCCAGAAAATACCTGAAATTACAGAAAAACACACAAACTCATAGTAAAGTCCAGAAATATGATTTTTGCACAAAAACTAATAAAAGTATAATAAAAAGTAATTAAAACATACTAAAAACTACCTAAAAATAATGCCAAAAAGCGTATAAATTATTCGCTCATCATGTTCGCTTTGGCATACAAGACCTCACGGTTTTTCCTTTGACGATTGGGATGATAGCCGAAGCCCCCCACATTCACTCGTCAAAACGCGTCATGCTAGGGAGAGGTATCCACACCGTTATAAGGCATGCTTTGTTCCCCTCTCCAACCGATGTGGGACCTTACAATCCACCCCCTAAGGGAGCCCAGCGCCCTTGCTGGCACATCGATTTGGGCTCCGACTCTGATACCATCGGTAACAGCCCAAACCACCCACTAGCACGATATTGTCTGCTTTGGCACACAAGACCTCACTGTTTTGCCTTTGACGATAGGGATGATAGCCGAAGCCCCCCACACTCACTCGTCAAAATGCGTCATGCTAGGGAGAGGTATCCACACCCTTATAAGGCATGCTTTGTTCCCCTCCTCAACCGATGTGGGACCTTATAGTTTGCCTTAATCCGCTAATCTCTATGGGATTCGACCCCACTCCTAGTGGGTTATTACTTGATGATATTTGGTGCGCTTGCCAAAGAACGGATTCATTTTATATGGAGAGTGAATTTCGGTCTTCAAGTTTTATGGCGCCGTTGCCGAGGATTAATTGTAATTAACAAACTACCAGTTGATTGATTTACTAGATTAGACATTTTTATTTTGTCTTTAATTTCTTTTGTTTCTTTATTTTTTTGCTAACTAACTATTTGTGATATTGCTTCACTAAGAATTCCTCATTTATGACAATGGGGAGTCTAATTTCTTTTGGTGATTATTGTTTGAGACAGAGCTTTTTGCAAGAAATAATAGAGTGTCCATCATATTTTAGTCAATCAAATTTCATGGGAAACTTTCCACCACCACAGAATGATTCACGTTATTATGCTCGTGGTGGGTGGGAGTATCAAGAACATGAAATGGGGTGCTTCCCAGAGCCACAAAATGGTCCATATTTTGATGGGTGTGATCACTACTTATGTTGTGGCTGGGAAGATCAAAATCAAAGAGATTTTACTCATTCATACCCCATTCATCAAGAGCTATCACCTCTTAATTATCCAACCTCACTTCCTAGTTTTACATGTCCAAATTCTTTATCACTTGAGCATGCCTCAGCACAAAGTTCCTTCCCAAATTCATACAATTCATTTCATCATCCACAAAATTCATTCCACTACACACAAGATTCTTTTCACAGTCCACAAAATTCATTCCATCACCCACAAAGCCCTTACCACTCCAACCAACAACCACACAGCAACCGTTATCAAAATATATTAGAAGCCGCAATGGCAAGGTTAGCAGAGGTAGAGAGACAAGCACAAGCCTACTACTCTAACCAACCTACACAACCTTCCTTAGAAGCCCTCCTTGAAAGCCTTGGAGAAAAAACAAAAATCATGAGAGAGGAGGGAGAGAAGATGGATAGTAGTATGGAGGATTTCATCCAATGGTCTAGAAAATTTAGAGAGGAACAAGATATCACCTTCAAGAACATTAAATTTCATAATAGACCAACTTGCTAAATACTTAGCAAAACCCACCAATACCTTTCCAAGTGACATTAAGAACACCTCAGGGAAAGAATGCAAGGCCATGGATGAAGTGGTGCTTAGCAAGGAGGATGAAGATTAAATGATAGGTACAAAGGAGGAATTGGAAAACAAGAAAAAGAGGCACCCATACCAAGTAAGATTCCTATGAAGAAGGAGGAGGTTGTGAGAGTATATAAGCCTAGGACTCCATACCTACAGAGGCTACTGAGAGTGACAAATGAACATGCAAACTCACTCCCAAAAGAAGCAATACAAAATCCTACAGAAGAAATGGAGAAAGTCAATCAAGGGAGTTCACATTCCATTGAAACAGAGAGTTGCATAAAGGGTAAGTTCATTCAACCACCAATTCAAGAAGCTCTTGATAAAGAAGACACTCCAATCACCACACAACATCCAACTCTTGAAATCAAAGAAGTGAAGGCAATCAACAAAAATATCAAAGAGAGGATGGTGACCAAGAAAAGAAGGATAATATCTATGAAGAAGAGGTCAACCAAAAGCCATCCCACCCCTACCCCAACAAGCAAGTTCACTCAAGCTTACAACAAAAGAAAGCTTGCTAGGAGGCACTCAAAATAGGGGACATCAACGGGCTCATCTTTCCTCTTGAGGTCATTCCTCTTAACAAACTGGAAGAAGAGGAAGAAAGTTGAGAACAACATGTCAAGCTAATGACATTAAAGAAGCGCTTGTTGGGAGGCAACCCAACCGTAGGTAACTTTTTCTTTCCTTTCTTTGTTTATTTTCAATAATTTGGCATATGATTGCATTCTAAGTTTGGTGTTGCCTTGCAACAAATTGATTTTCAATCTTCACCGCGTACTTGCATCATTCTAAAATGAAAGTGTCACACTAAATTTGGTGTTGCCACTTATCTTTCATGCTATGTACCATGCACACCACTTATATGGGGAGTGATTTTCGAAGCTCTTCTAGCCCAATTTTAATCCTAATTGAAGGAAAATAGGATGGGGTGAAGGAGGTCAAGGCACAACATACCATTAGATAAAAAATTATATTGTCTTTACTTCTAGAGAGAAACTCTCTAGGTTTTATTATTCTTTGCTCAATTTTTATTTCAATCCATGGATTAGATCTTGTTCAAATTCATTTTTACTACCATAATTGTAGTTTCTCTAATTTAATTTTGCTTAGTAATGTTGTAATTCAAGTTATCTTACTTGTGATTTTGGTTCTTGTTGGATTTGATTTTTGATTAATGCATTAAGGTTTTTATGTTTGATACGTGTTTTTTGGTTTATTATTGTTGATAATTGATAGTGGGTAGAATTGATTTGGGTTAATTTTTCAATTTTAAGATGTCTTTTATTAGTGTTCACTAAGTGTTTGTGAAAATGTAACTTATGATTATGGCGTAGATTTCTATTCTTGGCTTTGGTGTTGAGTAATTGGAGACTCTTTAATTGTCAAAATCTAGTGTTGATCTGTAATTGAGGGTTGCTAGTTGACTTGAACTCTAATAAAGCTAATCTTTCACTAGGATTTGATTAGAAATTGTAGACTAGAGTCAATTGTGCTCATTTGACTTTTCTTTAATTGTTAGAGGATGACTAAGTGAGAGTAATAGACAATTTCCATTACAATTGAAGATGATAATGAGGATAGAAATTCTAATTCTCACCCCTAGCCAAGGTTTTTAGATTGATTGTTATTCCTTTTTGCTGACTTTAATTTCTTCGCCCTTTTAACTTAATTTCACATTCATTAGTTATATGCCCTTTTTATTGCTATCATTTTTTTGTATGCTTGTTAGTTAGTCAATTACATTATTGGTAATTCTAGTTATTTCAATTAAATTGTTAATTATTCATTGCTCTTAGATTCTTGTCACTTCACTTTTTTTTTTTTGCAAGCAATTCAAAATTTTCTAACCAATGATGTGCATTCTTTTGTAAGTCCTAGGAAAAATGATCCAGGATTCTACTTTTGGTAATTGATTTGATTGTTGTGACACTATTCTAAACTTTAATTGGGGATCACATGTCGATTTGGACTATACTTCCGACATTCAAGTTTAAAAATCTTAGAATTTTCTAAGCCGGCATTTATTCTCCGTCAAGCAGTTCAATAAAATGCCATGTACTCAACATAACTTAATATGCAAATTATGATTAATTATATTTTTTATTTTAAAATATTCAAAATTTATCTTAATATAAATAAAAATAATTTAATATATTAAATAAATTAATAGAATAATATAAGTTAACTATTTTGTTTATCAATTTCGTTGTTTTTTTTTCTAGCTACCTTTAAAATAACTTTCTTATTAATTTGACCATGAAATAAAACTAGAGGTGTTAGTTTATACCATTAAAAAAAATTAACACTATGTAATTACATTTGTATAATATGTTTCTAAATGTTTATATGCAACACTAAAGACTCTGTATTCTTTTTTTTTATGCTATAAATAAGTATTGTTGTTACTTACAA
>NC_029792.2:93394728-93395316 GCF_000816755.2 Arachis ipaensis | reverse complement strand
AGAGATAGAAAACTATAATAAAATAAATTGAGTGCGAGAATTTTTTTTTATAAATTTCATTTCACATCCGTTTCAATAATAATAAATAAAAATATATCAACTTGATATCTAAGAGAAAATGATGAGATAAAATTATAACACAGTTTTAAAGTAAAAGCTTAAATTCGACCATAATATCATTGTACAACACAAATTAAAAGTAATTTTACACTACAATATACCACACAAATAGGTAAATGACTTGAGTAAGTTCAAATACGTACTTTTTTTTATTTATGCATACATAATAACGCCATGGTTCATGAATGCTTCAGGACTAACATATCATATATAACTTCGAATGATGAACACTCAGACTCAGTTAATAGGAGTTGGAGGATGTGGTGGTTTGTGTTCACGATGGTGCCTTCTTGCAACCACACCTCATAGAAAGAAAATGAATTATTGTAAAAACTACTCAATGAAAGAGTAATTAGTAAACAAATTATATTTTCTTCTAGTATATATGGTCTTTTATAGTGGTAAAATAAAAATGAAAGGAATAAAAATTTGTATTTTTATATTAAGAATAGAATTTGATATATTTAT
>NC_029792.2:93389511-93390284 GCF_000816755.2 Arachis ipaensis | reverse complement strand
ATTTTTTGGGAGCGGTATTGCGGTTTAAAGTTTCAAACAGGCTCATATTTTAGTATTAAATAATATAAATGTCGTCGTAATGTCCGAGCAATCAGAGTCGCGCAGCCGGAAGCGTGAGCTTTGGTAGTTAGGGTGTTACATTATGGTATCAGAGCAGTCCTTCCTGTAGAGCCTGAGGAATGGACCGACTATGCTTCGATTGCATACTCTGAGTGTTTGTCATGGAATAGGTCTTGTCAAATGACGAGAATTAGAGCTTTATGCACATGACGGTCTATTAATTAACGCTGTTAGTCTTGCGTTGCATAATTACTGATATTAAGTTTGGCCGGCTTAATATTAGTGAATTATGTATATGAAAGCACTAATNATGAATCGATGGTTGATCTCGGTTTTGTGTTTCTGGTTTGGAATAAAATATGAAAGGCTATTTTGGTTCAGCATAGATAAACCTTTTTGAAAAGCCTTTGGTGTTTTTGAGAATTGAACGGTTCCTCTTTCAGAAAAAGATTTCTGACTTTACTTCTATTGTAAACTGTAGTTTTTGAAAAGAGGCAATAAGACGGTTATTAATCACTGGTACGGGTTATCTTTATGTATCCTATTACAGTAATTCCCAAAAACCCTCTACTGAGAACCCTTTCGAGGATGATGTTCTCACCCCCTACATTTTTCCCCTTTCAGGATATGGTCGCAGAAGTTACGAAGATTTTATTTAGTTGTTGTTGGAATGCTCTGTATTGCTTTAGGTTATTATTTGTACCCTCGCCTTT
>NC_029792.2:93362370-93362753 GCF_000816755.2 Arachis ipaensis | reverse complement strand
GCTTAATCGATTGATCCTCCTCGAGTTCGAGCTTAAAAAAGAAATTCGGATTCTTCTCTTTCATTCTTAAGAAGTATTTCCCGAATTCCTTTGCATCTTCTTGTTTGGAAACATTCCGCACTTCCCTGGTAATGTAATTCCTCACGTCCTTTTCGATAAAATTTAACTCGCGGTGACCCCCGGCAGCCGCAACAAATGATTGGTAGGTTTTGCTTGGTCTGATACCGGCCTCCTCATTATTCTCTATCGTACAACGAATGGACATGCTTAGTTCCCTGTGCTGTTTGAGCATCTCTGCTTTACTTGGGCAGCAGGGGTGTGAATGATCCAGCACAACCTTTGAAATGATCCAAGCACCGACATCCTTCAATGTGTGTATATAA
>NC_029792.2:93326005-93360900 GCF_000816755.2 Arachis ipaensis | reverse complement strand
AGTGAAGGGTAGAGGGAGAAGAAGCAGCACAGAGATTTGGTACAGGAGGAATATGAAGACTTTCGAGTTCAAACAACCTTCTGACCTTACGTCCAGTCCCGATGATCTGTCCCGTCCGAGGATCCTGTACACGATAACCAGAAACAGTTATGATAATTTAAAAATATATTTGTTTTTAATTTTTCAAAATATAGATATATCGATTTTTAGGTTTAATTTGTCTTATTTTAAAAATTTTTTCATGTGTACATCTGTATTATCAGTCACATCAGTACAATGGAAGTCACGTTTAATTTTTTCGTTGAGTTTGACAAATTCAAGTGAACAGAGATATCGATGTATTCAAATTTTGAAAAAGTCAAAGATTTAAATATATTTTTAAATCTTCAAAAATTTAAATATCCGTAAATCAAAAGTTTAAGAATCTATTTATCTTTTTATCTAGTTTTTATTTTACATGATGAGTAATAATTTAGTTTTATTTATCTTAATTTTATGTTTATAACTCATAAATTTAATAACCATCATGACCAACTTAATTATTAAACAGTCATGACATCATTGTTATTTATAATTTAATTTTTATATAAGTTATCTTTTATTTTTAAATAAGGATAAATTCTAAGAGGTTGTAAATTCGAATCTCCTTATATTTGGTATAAAAAAAAGCGGGCAAATAGCAGTATTAAACCAATTTGGATAAAATATTACATGATTTAATCAAACAGAAAAAATAAGACATAGATCAACCAAAAGCATGTATCTATATAATTCGAATAAATGTAATTCGAACTAAAGACAATGGTAATTCGAATCACGCCACGTTCGCTTTTACGAATGAAGAGCGCATTCTCATGAGGGCTAGAAGTGAAACCAAGACTGCATATGGTAGTGCTGAACTTGTTAAACCATTCACGAGGAGCTTGCTTAAGTCCATAAAGTGCCTTGCGAAGGAGACAAACCTTATCAGAAGGACAAGGATATCCCGGAGGGGGTTTCATATAGAATGTCTTTTTCAAATCCCCATTAAGAAATGCATTCTTCACATCCATTTGACTAAGAGACCATTTTTTAACCGCGGCAATGGCAAGAAGAGCTCGAACAGACGTAAGACGAGCGACAGGGGCAAAAGTCTCTTCATAATCAATACCATACTCTTGCGTACAACCTTGAGCAACCAAGCGGGCCTTATAACGGTCAATAGAGCCATCAGAGCGAGTCTTGATCTTGTATACCCATCTACTGCCCACAACTTCCTGATCAGAAGGAGGATCAACCAGATCCCAAGTATCTGCTTTTTCAAGTGCCTGTAATTCTTCTTGCATTGCTTGTTGCCAATTTGGGTTTGAGGAGGCTTCTCTGAATGTCTTAGGTTCATGTTGATGAAGAATAGTAGAAAAACAATGGTAATCAAGAAGATGAGGAGGAGGATTCCTTACCCTAGAAGAACGAGCGGGAGGAGGAGGCATGACGGTAGGAGCAGGATCATCGTCCGGTCTGGAATCATCGGGAGATGGAGAAGGCGGAGGAACAGGAGGCTGTGGAGGGTCACCCGAGATAGAACCTGTAGAATCATCACTAGGAAAAAGATCAACATTGGGATTAGTAAACAAAGGTGACTGAGTAGTAGGAATCGACTCAAAGGATGAGAATAATGGTAGCTAATATGCCCTTTCTGGTGGCATGTGCGACATTCAACAGAGGGACAGCTGGAGAACGGGTGCCCGAAACGGTTACAGTTTCGACAGAAGGCCCCTTTTTTGTCTGTGGCAGCAAAAACATCTGACTTTTCTATAAAAGTAGTCATAGAGAACAAGGAGAGGAGAGAAAAACTGCAATTTCAGAGCAGAAAATGAAGAAACGGATGGTAAAATCGGAAAGAGCTCACCAAAAAACCTTAGGGAGGGTCCCACTTGTCTGCCACGTCAGCGCCACGTCAGCAGCCACGTCAGCGCCACGTCAGGGCAACGGAGACACGTGGCAGTCCGTGAGAGGATGAAGAGGACGAGCTGGCGTCGAGGTGGCGGCCGGGTCAGCGCGCATATTTAAAACAACGAAATAAAAAAAATGCATAAACTGATAAAACGGGTGTAGATGGAACTGCCGGAAGGAAGCGCAGATGGAACTGCCGCTAGTTTGAAGGAAGCGCAGACGGAACTGCCGCTTGTTTTAAGGAAGCGCAGACGGAACTGCCGCTATCTGAAGGAAGTGCAGATGGAACTGCCAGAAAGAAACGCAGACGGAACTGCCACGGGAGAATGCAGACGGAACTGCCACGAGTAAAATGCAGACGGAACTGCCACGGGAGAACGCAAACGGAACTGCCACGAGAGAACACAGACGGAACTGCAACGAGAGAACATAGACGGAACTGCCACGAGAGAACGGAGACGGAACTGCCGAAAGAGAGCGAAAACTATATGATTTCTTCATGAGAATAGGTAAGTAGCGGATGACAATGGTGTTTGATCATTCAACTTAAGGAAAACAACCTATCCTCTTCAAGGAGGATACCATGGCTCTGATACCATATTAGAAACAAGAGACTGAGAGAGTAAACTGAAAGGTGTATTATTGAGTTGTGTTCAAAAGTACAATATACAAGAGGTATTTATAGGTGCTAAATGAATCAGAGTAATAAAGGCATAGAATCCTATAATTAATATACAGATATACTACATAAATATAGACGATACTAATTGATGCTAATGATTCTCTAACACTTACCAATCGTTAAATTTAAAATTAATTCATTAAAAATTTTATAAAATTTCTAAAATGCCTTTTTCTTTCGTCTTCTCCATTCCAATATTTTACTAAAACCAAATTTATCAGGCCCTTCCTTCACCACTCTCAATCTCCTTCCCTCCCCATATGAGTTTATCATTGTTGAATTTGAATTAGTTCCCTATCATATTTTGTTTGGACGGTGATATTTATGGATAATATTGATTGATTTTGGTCCGTTACTTAAACCATAATTCGGCTTAATCTTATATAATGAGAATAATTTAGCTTTTAGAAAAAATAATAAATAAATTTTTGATTTTTTGGTTCATAAATATTTAAATTTATGATAATTTAAAAATATATTTGTTTTTAATTTTTCAAAATATAGATATATCGATTTTTAGGTTTAATTTGTCTTATTTTAAAAATTTTTTCATGTGTACATCTGTATTATCAGTCACATCAGTACAATGGAAGTCACGTTTAATTTTTTCGTTGAGTTTGACAAATTCAAGTGAACAGAGATATCGATGTATTCAAATTTTGAAAAAGTCAAAGATTTAAATATATTTTTAAATCTTCAAAAATTTAAATATCCGTAAATCAAAAGTTTAAGAATCTATTTATCTTTTTATCTAGTTTTTATTTTACATGATAATTTAGTATTTAGTTTTATTTATCTTAATTTTATGTTTATAACTCATAAATTTAATAACCATCATGACCAACTTAATTATTAAACAGATCATTGTTAAAGAACAACCTGGTCGTGGCAGCGACTTTCGACGGCGCGTGGCGGCGCGTCCGGCGGCGGATGGCGGCGGGTCTGGGATCACGGCGATCACGGCGACAAGGCGAACAAGATGGTTATGGGGGTGACGAACCAAAGCGTCTAGAAGAGAACGAAAAAAGAGGCCAAAGAACACTGCCGGAAAGGAATAAAAACAATGGGGCTATGAACTAATATTCATTGAAAAAAAAAAAAAAAGAAACCTAAGCTCTTGATACCATGTTAGAAACAAGAGACTGAGAGAGTAATCTGAAAGGTGTATTATTGAGTTGTGTAAAAAGTACAATATACAAGAGCTATTTATAGGTGCTAAATGAATCAGAGTAATAAAGGCATAGAATCCTATAATTAATATACATAAATATAGACGATACTAATTGATTCTAATTGATGCTAATGATTCTCTAACAGAATCAATGCCGTTCGAATTAGAAGGGAGTATGTATGCTAGGTAGTTCGAATCATGCTTATTCGAATTACGCATGGGAAAGTTTGAATCACTCTGATTGGAATTATAGTTGAGCAGTTTGAATCACTCTTATTCGAATTATATGGTGAGCAATTCGAATTCTATACAATACTCTTCTACCCATTTTTTATATAATTTGTAATACTTTTCTGTCCATTCTTTTATTAAAAAATTAATAATTTAAAAATAAAAATATATTTTATTTCATACATTAAAAAAAGCTAACAAAATATTTAATTACGAGACTTCTTTAAAATATTAATGAGCTATCAATTCGAATTCCATACAATACTCTTTTGTCCATTTTTGATAGTTCATGAATATTATTTAATAAAAATTTTTAATAAATTTATTTAAATTATACTACAAAAAAATATTTTATTCTATGCAAAATAATTTTTAAAAAATGGTTTAACAGATGTCACGAGTACTATAAAAATTGGTAATGTTCTAATGACTTAGGTAAATACATGCATGTACTCAAATTTTAAATAAAATACTCTACATAGTCAATAATAATTTAGAAATTATAGGAAATATTTTATTCCATACAAAATAATTAAAAAAAATTGCTTAAAAGATGTTAGGAGTACTATAAAAATTTGTAATGTCCTACTGACCTAGGTAAATACATGATAAAAATATATTTTCTTTAATTTCTAAATTATTAATGACTATGTAGAGTATTTTATTTAAAATTTGAGTACATGCATGTATTTACCTAGGTCACTAGAATATTACAAACTTTTATAGTACTCCTAACATCTTTTAAACTATTTTTTTAAATTATTTTGCATAGAATAAAATTTTTTTGTAGTATAATTTAAATAAATTTATTTAAAAAATTTATTAAAAAATATTCATGAGCTATAAAAAATGGACAAAAAAGTATTGTATGAAATTCGAATTGATAGCTCATTAATATTTTAAAGAAGTCTCGTAATTAAATATTTTGTATAAAAAAAGAGCAGAAAAGTATTGCAAATTATATCAAAAATGGGCAGAAGAGTATTGTATAGAATTCGAATTGCTCACCATATAATTCGAATTAGAGTGATTCAAACTGCTCAAGCATAATTCGAGTCAGAGTGATTCGAACTTCCCCATGCGTAATTCGAATTAGTATGATTCGAACTACCTAGCATGCATACTCCCTCATAATTCGAACGGCATTGATTCAAAGTATCATTGTCTTTATTTCGAATTACATTAATTCGAATTATATAGATACATGCTTTTAGTTGATCCATGTCTTATTTTTTTTGTTTGGTTGAATCATGTAATATTTTCATCCAAAATGACTTAATACCGCCATTTGCCCAAAAAAAGGATAAGTTCTAATATCTGATTTATTTTACTGTTCGTATATACTTTTCATATTAACTTGAACATTAGAGTGTTTTTTGTAGTATCAATCCTCCGTATTTTTCTTTTTTGCCGAAGTATACATTCTTTAGAGATGAAGAGTCAAGTTCAATTCTTTTTAAAACGAGATATACTTCAAAATTATTAGATCCTTATACTTTTATTCTTTTAATTGAGTCTCTAATTTTTAATTTTATAATTACGTTATTTTTTGTATGAAAAATATTAAAATTAATAAAAATATATATATAATTTAATTTGTATATTATTTTTTATTTTAATATATATTTTACACTAATAATTAATTTTAGGAAAAGTATCGGGAGATAATGAGAATATTAAACAATGTGATCAATATATATGTTCAATTCAATAGGTATGCAGATGATTAGGTTGATTATTCTTAATTGGATGGTTATTTTTTGTTTATTCGATTTACTCATGTATAATTAACAATAGCTGGATGTTCAATTCATTAGATGGTTATCCTAATATTAAGGTTTAAGAGGTAATTTGGAGATGGAGTATTTATTTACTTTATTGGGTCAATCTTAGATAGCGTTTGGAAGAGAGACAGAGACTGAGAGACTAAGACTGAGACTAAGAGACAAAGACGGATAGACAGAGATTGAAATAAATCTTAGTATTGTGTTTGGTATAAAATGGGAGATAGAGATTGAAATAAGAAAGAAACTCTAATTTAATTTGCACAAAGGGTAAAATTAGAATTCATTAATTGAAATGAGGGTATTTTAGGTATAAAATGTTATTAAAATTTTAGTCTCTATCTCCAAAAATTTCAATCTCTTGTGTCCCTACTTTTTAAAGGTACTGAAATACTAAAATTTTTGGGAATAGAGACTGAAATTTTAGTATCAGTATTTGCGCCAACAAACATGATACTAAAATTTCCAGTCTTTGAGTCTCCATTCTAGTACTTCAAAACAATTATGTTCTTACTTTTTAGAGGTATTAAAATACTGAAATTTTAGTATTAGTCTCTAAACAAACAAACATAATACTGAATCACAATTTTCTAATTTCTATTTTAATACTTTAAAACAAATACTACCTTAAAATTCATTATTCACATTATTTAAAAAAGTCATTGTTTATTTAATAAAATCCTTAATTTTAATATCTAATTCTAGTTTAGAATAATGGTGCGACCCAAACTGAGACAATGTAGAAACTCTACCAGAAAAAGACAAAAATAGGTAAAATACTGGCCTCTTTGGAACCCTTAACTCCCCTATCCCAACCCTTCATTTTCCGCGATGGGAAGGATACCTTCCACAATCGAAATCCCTAACGAACGACGCCCTTTCGACCGGGAACATCGCACCACCCCGGATTTCGACCTCTCCGACGATTATTGTCACTGCCGTCGAAGCCCCAGCTATGACTCATACAACCGCAGTAGAGACCGCCGCTGTGATCGCCACCGACCCGAGTCGTCCGAACGTAGAAGCCCCAAGCGTGTCACCACCAACGAAGGACATCCTAACGGTGACGCACTTCCAAAGAACTTCGGCCGCCAGAACGGTGGCTTGTTTCACAACCGCGACCGTCGCAATGGTGACTGGCGACGGCGCTTCGATTCCGAGTCCGACGAGGAACTAAAGGGATTGCCTTTCAAAGAGTATCGGAGGTTGAAGAGGCAGAAGATGAGGAATTCGTTGAGGCACTGTATCTGGAACATCACGCCGAGTCCTCCTAGGCGCGAGAACGAACAAGAATCAGAGGAAGAAAAAGCAGAAGAGATTAATGAAATGAAAAATATGGTATTGAAAATAACGATTCGAGCGACAAAGAGATCAAACATTATGAAAAATCAAAATCTGAATCCAATTCGGAGAGTTCTTCGGAGTCTGAATCGGAATCCGACGGTTCGCGCTCGAGGAGAAGGAGAAGAAACAGTTCTGGTTCCAAGCGCAGTAGACGAAAGTCGAATAGCGATAACGAATCTGATGAGAGTGAATCTGAATCTGACGATTCAATTTCAAGGAGGAAGAGAAGAAGGAGTTCCAAGTCGAAGGGTCGGAGAAGGAGAAGTTGAAGGAGAAAAGTTGATAGTGATGTTGAATCGGAGGAAAGCGATACTGAAGAAGAGGAGCGCAAAAATAGGAAGGGTAAGAGGAAGAGTGGTAAGAGAAGAGGGAGCAGAAAGAAGAGAAACTATAGCGAATCTGATGAGAGTGAAGAGAGTGAAAGCAATTATTCTTCCGATGGTAGCAGCAGGAGAAAGAAGAAGCATTCTTCGCTGTCGAAGGTAAGCAGAAGAGAAAAAAGCAAAAAATCTGAATCAGAAAGCGAGGGTTCTGAGTCAGAAGAGGAAAAGGATTCTGCTGATGCAAAGAACAAAGCAACAGTGGAAGAGGTGATGAAAACAGAGGTGAACCCCGAGGCTTTGAAATTGAAGGAACTCTTTGAATCTCAGAAGACACCAGCTTTAGATAACGAACCTGCAGTAGAGCCAATGCCCTTGCCAAGGGCAGAGGGTCACATAAGTTATGGTCGTGCCCTTAGACCGGGAGAAGGTGATGCAATCGCGTAGTATGTGCAGCAGGGGAAGCGTATCCCACGAAGAGGTGAAGTAGGTCTTTCAGCTGAGGAGATTCAAAAGTTTGAGAACCTTGGTTATGTCATGAGTGGTAGCAGGCATCAGAGGATGAATGCCATTCGTATTAGGAAGGAGAACTAGGTTTATAGTGCTGAGGATAAGCGTGCTTTGGCTATGTTTAACTATGAGGAAAAGGCCAAGAGGGAGCACAAGGTTATGGCTGATCTGCAGCGGCTCGTGCAGCGCCACATTGGACAGGATGTTGGCCCAACTCATGACCCTTTTGCGGCAAAAACCTCCGATGGTGCTGATGCATAATTTCATTTGTTTATGCTTAGCTGTTGTTACTTTTTACCTTAACTTAATGTTAGTTGCACACTTGTATACTATGTTTTGGTTTGCTAGCTATATATTTGTACCTCCCATTGGTATATGGAGACTTAGAAAATGGAGGCTTTTTCAGCGAATTAGTATGTGATTCCTATATTGGTAGATATTTTGTATTTCAGAATTGCAATTTCGGTTGGCATGTTAACCATTGAAACGTGTTCCTCTAATGCGAACAAATTTTGTATGCTTGTTGGTAAGATTGACTTTTGCAAGAGCCTTTATACAAGTTTAAGTTAACTTCAAATTGGTAATTTTATATGGTGATTTTGCTAGAATTATAACATTTCAAGTTTTCCTTTGTTTTTTACTGCTATTGCTGGAGTTGTTCGTGCATTTTACGACCACACTTGAACACTTCACCACTGGATTCTTTAAACTAGGGTCTAAACATTGGTGATGTTGCTTCTGAGTTGGTTCTATTGATCAAAATTGAATAAGCCTTATTGTAAGCTCAGTACAAGATGGATTATAATGAAGTGAAGAGAAGGAATATTGACTCATATAAGAGGAAGGTAAGACATCATTGTAGATTAAATAGTATCAATTCTTAAATCAGAAGAATATAGATAAGAACAATGAGATGTGGCTCTGAATCGAAACGAAGATATAAACTTGTATTAGGTAACAGATTAGTTCAATAATTGTAATTAGCATTCGTATATACTAGTACTCTAGTAGTTAGTTGGATGAGTTTACAGCATTTTTGGCATGATAGTTTGTTAGCATTGTACAATAGCCACACTACAATAGGTTAGTTTAGATCTCAATTTGTTGGAGCTGAGTGTATATATGCAGGCTCATTGTTAACTTGTATTATTGTGATTCACCATTATTTCATTGATGAGTTAATCTCCATTTCTTTTCTCATCCAATTCATCAAATTGGCTCTGCAATTTTCTCATGCTATATTTATTCTCATGGTGCGGTGAGCGGGTTGTAGCCTTTGCAGTTGAGAAGCATTGAGAAATTTTGAGATTCTCATCACTGGTACCCAATTCAGCCCATCTATTGCGAATGAGGATCATATGGTGAATCCAGATCTTCCTTCCATGGAGAATCCATCCTTCTGCTAGAACGACGTGCAGAATCTCACACGGTTGCTGAATCAATTGTCTCAACTTCAGAGCCTCATTTCCCCCAATCCAAATCGCCAACTTGTAAGTTCCATTACTGATCCTACTTGCATCCTAGTGAGAACACTGGTATTTCTATCATTAATGTTGTGTTAACTCCTTCCAATTCTCATGCTTGGTTCTGTGCTATGCTGCGTGCTTTGAAAACTAAAAATAAGATTGGGTTTGTGGATGGTTCTCTTCTGAGACCTGCTATTAGTGATTCAAATTTTTTAGCCTGGGATAAATGTAATTCCTATGTTGTCGCATGGATCCTTCTTTCCCTGAGTAGTGGAATTTCTCAGTGTGGTTATGTGGAATTGAAAATGCTTCTAACCTATGGAGAGATTTGAAACATAGATATCATCAGGATGACATTTTTTAGATAGATGAGTTGGAAGAAAATTTGTTTAATATTAAGCAAGGGGATCTCACTGGTACCTCCTATCTCACCAAATTGAAGGCAACATGGGGAGAACTGGAAAGTTTCTGTCCCATTCCGAGCTGTCTTTGTGGACCTGAATGCACTTGTGGTAGTTGTAGTTTGTTTCACTTGCTCCAGATTGAGTTTGTAAACATCCGTCTAGGTAGTAAGCAGGAGTAGTAGTTTCTCTTGTAACAATCCGTATTTTTGAAACTTCTATTATTTATGACCTATTTTATTAAATTTAACCATTTATTTGGAAATCATTTAATTAGATATAATCAATTTGATTTTATGATTATTGAAGTTTAAATTAACTAGGATTATTATATACATAATTTTATTAAATGTGATATTTTACATAATTGAGACTAGAATTTTGGTAATTTATGAATGGTAAAAATTATATGATTTAATTTAAGTGATTGATATTTTGCTAAAGATCATATTTTGAATTATTAATTATGAATAATTTTTTTAATATATCCAGTTTTTATAATTATCTGTTTAAGATATTTATAATTTTGCTGACTCAGCTGCTTATATGCTTGACACCCAACCCTACGTGTCACAAAACTATTCAAAATAATAATTATCCCATTAATCATCATCATACTGGTTCATTTTTTTGAAGAAAAAAGAAAGCAAAGAGCCGAGGGAGAGAAAGAGAACCGTGACCCCTCCATGAACTTTCAACTTCAATCATCATCATACTGGTTCATTTTTTTGAAGAAAAAAGAAAGCAAAGAGCCTAGGGAGAGAAAGAGAACTGTGACCCCTCCATGAACTTTCAACTTCAATTTCTTGAGCTCCATAATTTTGATAAAAAATCTAATCCGATTAAAGTATTTATATCTTCTTCCTCTTCATGTTGACATCACTTTAGTTCGAGAGAAATTAACAGTGGTGCCGTTGATCTTTCATGCATAATTTGACCAAGTGGGAGCCCCGGAGGTAGAATAGCCAATTTTGACGTTTTTTTTTCGATTTTTTGTTCAAAAAGTTTTCTTGGTGTTTTAGTTTGGTGGCTATCATACAAATGTAGAGTTTGGTATATTTTATTGTGATTTGAATGTGTTTATGTTTATTGAAATGGTGGCTGGTTGTGATATGATTGAAATTGAGTGATTATCAGATTATATGATTGTTTTGTGTTAAAATTTTGATGTTTTATAGCTTGTAATTTCGGTCTTTTGAAAAGCTAAAAAGACCAAACTGATTTATGTCA
This sequence comes from Arachis ipaensis, assembly GCF_000816755.2. Taxonomy (NCBI): domain Eukaryota; kingdom Viridiplantae; phylum Streptophyta; class Magnoliopsida; order Fabales; family Fabaceae; genus Arachis; species Arachis ipaensis. Next base: position 93,349,829 of record NC_029792.2, on the reverse strand, counting down.
AAAATGAGGTGACTCTAAACTTGAAACATGATGAAATCCATATGATTTGGTGGCTGAAAATTAGAATTGAACATTAAAAAAAATTCGTAATCGTAAAACTTGAAAACGGATTTAACAATCAAGCAGAAAACTTGAAGAATTTTGGGAATGGGGTTCGGTCCTTTGGTAAAGTTATAATCATGAAAATAAAAATTTATTTTAGAGATAAAAATAGTAATTTAATAAAAATCGAAGTTAGTTTTGTAATTATGCAAGTTTATTTGGGGTATTTTGGATAATAATACTACTTTTACTCCAGTATTAAGATTATTATCTATGTATTTTTAAAATATTATATATTAGTAATTTGTATTATAACAGAATAGAAGAGTTAAATAAAACTTATTTAAAAGTTGTAGAAAATCGAACCTAAACTGAAAATCTTATGATTCACTCTTCATAAAACATCTAGGGAGAGATGAGGGAAGAGTGTGAAGACGATTTATGGTATTAAAACAAGAAAAATAAAAGAATGATAAATAGAAAAGAAAAAAAGAAGAAAGAAAAGGATTAAAGGGATATCTACCACATGAGAGCAGATTTCTACCACAGGAGAGCAGAGAGTATAGGCTAAAAGAATCTAATGAATCTCTGTCCCAAGAGAGCAAAAAACAAAAAAGAAAAGAATATAAAGTTTTAGTAATTGAAAATAATGAGAGTTTTATACAATTTAAATTGAATAATTGAAAGTTTTGATTAAATTTATGAACTAAAAAAAATTTATTTATTTATCTCTAATTTTAAATTAACGTACCTAATTAAAAATAATTTGTAAGTTAAAAAAATAAATAGTATTCTTAAAGTTAATTATATTGGATTAAATTTAGTTTTTAATTAATACTCTACCCAAACCCTAATTTCCAAATCAAAACCCTAATTTTACCTAACCCTAACTCTCCTACTACCTAACCCTAGCCGCCACTGACACCTACTAGCCCCTTAATCTCACCAACGGAAACACACATACACAGAAGAGGGAAGAAAGAAAAGAGAAGAGAGGGAGAAACGAAAGAAGGAGGGGGAAGGAGAGAGACGACGCCAATGGGCATCATTGCCACCGCTGCCACCGTAGGAGAGAGAAAGCGTTGTTTAGACAGAGGGAGAGAGCCGCCGTTGGGGAGCGTTGCCACTACTAAGGCCGTAACCGATAATCCCGCGTGAAGGAGAAGGAGACGCGAGCCAAAGGCCGCAAGGAAGGAGCCATCGCTGTCGCATCGTGTCACCGCCCGCAGAGCCCATCGTCGTCGTCGTTTCGTCGCCGTCGTTGAAGCCTGTTACCGTCGCCGTCTTTGATGTGAATTCGCGAAGAGAGAGGGAGCCCACGAAGGAGGAGAAGACGTGACAGTGGTGGGTGGTTGATGAGCGGATATTTTATACGCTTTTTGGCATCACTTTCATATAGTTTTTAGTAGTCTTTGTTTAGTTTTTATTAAGTTTTTATAGGTTTTAGTGTTAAATTCACATTTTTGGATTATACTATGAGTTTTTTGTGTTTTTGGGCAATTACAGGTATTTTTTAGCTGATATTGAGGAGGTGGAGCAGAAGTCTGATTCAGAGATAGAGAAAGCACTGCAGATGCTGTCCAGATCTAACCTGCCTGCATTCGGAAAGCTTTTCTGGAGCTATAGAAGTCCAAATGGAGTGCTCTCAACGGCTATCGAAAGATGACTTCTAGAGCTTTCCAGAAATATATAATAGTCCATATTTTTTTTCATATTAGAAGGCCCAAAACTGGCATCCAACGGCAGTCTCCTGCCCCCTTCCAGGCGTCCAGCGCCCAAAGAGCAGAGCCCAACGTTCAAAGGCCCAGAGAGGACCCCCTAGCTGGCATTCCACCCCCTAGTTGGCACGTGGATCTCATCAAAGCTCAGCCCAAATACTCACCAAGTGAGCCTCAAAAGTGGATTTTAGCACTAAATAGACTGTTTTACCCTTACTAGTCATCTGTTTAGTATTTAAGAGATCTTATTTATGTAATTCAGGAGTTTAGACACTTTTTACAGACTCTCCGATTCAGGAGAGCATTATTTCATTTTCCCTCTATATTTTTACTTTAGTATAAGTCTCTAAACCTCCTAGGTTGAGGGGAGGAGCCCTGCTGAGTCCTATGAATTAATAAAAGTACTATTTCTTCTTTTTCGATCCGTGTATGATCTATCTCTAAGATGTATATTCTGATTTTCATTGTGATGGACAGGATGATCTGACAAATTGGCTCTGTTCATCACATTAAGTTGAACATACCTGACAAAAACCCGCGTCTACTTGGGTTTGTGTGAGTACCTGGAAGAAAAGCACGAGCCAACAACTATGTTTATACATCTCTTAGACAGTTAATCCACGATTTTGTTAGGGACTTCTCAAGACACCAGTTCAGCCGATCTCCGGGGAGATTAAGGTCTCCGTGGTATAGGCTAAAATCAAGAAGCAGTGTTCTCTGATCCGAAAGATTCGACCTTGTCTGTGGCATTTTGAGTAGGACCGCCAAGTGAATGGACTGCTATATGCGCTTCACCCTTCATCAGATTGAGTAACCACGGCCAATGGCCATGGCCGTGTTCAACCTGTAGCAGAGGGAATCAATGACCACGGACAATGGCTTTGATCACTTATAGCCTGCCATAGAAGATGATCATTCACAAGCAAAGAAGATAGTAGTACCAGAATTACTTCAGAAAGACAAAGCAACTCCGACTCTCAACTCTATTCCTATCAGTATTTCAATTCCCAGCATATAATTCATAATAGCTAACTTCTTAATAGCTAATTTATAAATCCAACTCCTTCTGATTCCGCCTGACTAAGACCTGCAAGACAACCATAAGCTTGCTTCAAGCCACAATCCTCGTGGGATCGACCCTGACTCGCTCAGGTATTACTTGGACGACCCAGTGCACTTGCTGGTACTGCTGCTGTTGTACGAAATAGTGTGGGTTTTGCGTACATACGCACCAAGTTTTTGGCGCCATTGCCGGGATTGTTGAGTTTGGACAAACTGCCGGATTATTTTGCTCCTTAGATTAGGTAAGTTTATTTTACATTATTTTAATTGAGTCTTTAATTTTTGTTTTCTTCTTCTTCAATTTTCGAAAATTCTTGAAACTTTTTCAAAAATATTTTTCTTTTCTTTGTTCAATTTGTGTTATTAGTTAAAGTCTTTGTTATATTCTTGTTGAGTCTGATTTTTGCAAGAGTATAATTTTGATTTGAGTCTTTTATTTTTATTTTCTTCTTCTTCAAAATTTTCGAAAATCACATAAAGTTTTTCAAAAATATTTTTATTTTCTTTGTTTAATCTTTGTTCTTTGAATGTGTCTATGTTCTTGGTAATGTCGTGTTCTTGAGTCCTATTTTCTAAAAATTTTCAAAAATAATTTTTCTTTAGTTTAATCTTGTGTCAAGTCTTTAATTTTAGTGTTTTCTTGTGTTTTTCTTTGTGTTTTTTGAAAATTGTATTTTGATTTTCTAAATATTTTAAGTTTAGTGTTCTTGTTTTGTTCTTGTGTTCTTTGAGTTTTTAAATTTTGTTTTTTGTGTTCTTGAGTCTTGTATGTGTCTTTATCTTAAAATTTTTAAGTTTGGTGTCCCCCTGTGTTTCCCTCCAAATTTTCGAAAATTTGGGTGCACTAGATCTAAAAATTTTAAGTCTTGTGTCTTTTTTGTGTTTTTCTCTTTCATCATAAAATTCAAAAATAAAAATATCTTTTTTAACTTAATTTTAACCAATTTATTGCGAAATTTTTTCAATAAAAATTCAGATTTTGATTTTCAAAATTTTATCTTATCATATCTTAGTTGTCAAGTTTTCAAAAATCAAAATTTTCAAAAGTAAAAATCATATCTTTTTCAAAAAATCTTATCTTTTTCAAAATCATATCATATCTTTTTCAAAATTAAAAAATCTTATCTTATCTTTTTCAAAATTCAAATTTTTAAATCATATCTTTTTTCAAAATCAAATTTCAAAATCTTATCTTTTTAAAATCAATTTCAAATCTTTTTAATTGCATATCTTATCTTTTTCTAATTTCAAATTCTAATTTCAAAATCTTTTCTTATCTTAGTTTCTATCTTATTTTAAAATTTAAATATTTTCTTATCCTATCTTTTATTTTTATTTTTTATTTTTATCTTTTCTTAATTAATATTTTATCCTCTCTCTCTCTTCTATTTCAAAACTTCCTAACTAACTCATCTCTTTCTTGAATTTCAAAAATTACTTCTTATCTTCTCTCTCTTATTTTTCAAAACCTCCTAACTAACTCTCTTCTTCCTTAATTTTCGAAAATATCTATCTTCTTCTCTCTCTCTTCTTTTTCAAAACTACCTAACTAACCCTCTTTCCTCTCTATTTTCGAAAATTCCCTCTCTTCTCTCCCTCCTATTTTTCAAAAATTTTAACACAACACTCCGGAAGAGACCTTTCAGAAAGTTTTGAACAAGAAATAGAGGATATGGCCGAACCACAAGAGGAGCCCAGAAAGGTCCTTGGTGACTTCACCATGCCTACTTCTGACTTTTATGGCAGAAGCATTGCTGTACCTGCCATTGGAGCTAACAATTTTGAGCTTAAGCCTCAGTTAGTCTCTCTTCTGCAGTAGAACTACAAATTTCATGGACTTCCAATAGAAAATTCACATCAGTTCTTAACAGAAGTCTTACAGATCTGTGATACTGTAAACACTAATGGAGTTGATCCTGAAGTCTATAAGCTTATGCTTTTCCCCTTTGCTTTAAGAGACAGAGCGAAGTTCTGGTTGGATGTCCAACCTAGTGAGAGTCTTGACTCTTAGGAAAAGCTAGTTAATACTTTTCTGGCTAAGTTCTTTCCTCCTCAAAGGATGAGCAAGATTAGAGTGGAAGTTCAAACCTTCAAACAAAGAAAAGGTGAATCCCTCTATGAAGCTTGGGAAAGATACAAGCAACTGATCAGGAGATGTCCTTCTGACATGCTCTCAGAATGGTCCCTCATAGACATGTTTTATGATGGCTTATCTGAGATGTCAAAAATTTCATTAGACAACTTTGCAGGTGGATCTCTCCACTTGAAGAAAACACCTGCAGAAGTTAGAGAACTTATTGAGATGGTTGCAAATAATCAATTTATATACATCTCTGAGAGGAATCCTGTAAACCATGGAATCTCTTAGAAGAAAGGAGTTCATGAAGTTGAGACTCTGAATGCCATCCTGGCTCAGAATAAGATCTTGACCTAACAGGTCAACATGATCTCTCAACATCTCACTGGGATGCAAACTGTAGTTGGCAGTGCTCAGGAAGCTTTTCTTGAAGAAGAAGCCTATGATCCTGATCAACCCACCATGGAGGAGGTGAATTACATGGGAAAATCCTATGAAAATACTTACAACCCTTCATGGAGGAACCATCCTAATCTTTCGTGGAAAGATCAACAGAAACCTCAGCAAGGTTTCAATCAAGGTGGTAGGAACCATAATAGGTTCAACAACAGACCACCATTCCCATCTTTTCAAAGGAATATGGAGACTTCTAAGTAGAGCCTTTCTGACTTAGCCACTCTAGTCTCCAGCCTCACTAAGACCAGTCACAATTTCATTAATGAAACAAGGTCCTCCATTAGAAATTTGGAGGTACAAGTTGGTCAAATGAGCAAGAGGATCCCTGAGATCCCTCCTGACACTCTTCCCAATAATACTGAGGTTAATCCTAGAGAAGAGTGCAAGGCCATAACCCTGGAGGTTGAGGCCGAATTGGAGGAGAATGGGAAGGCATTGAACGCCAGTGAAGAAGCCTTCACTGGGCGTTTAACGCCCACCAGCCTAGGGAAGCTGGCGTTTAACGCCAGTCAGGGTGGACAACAAGGGCGTTCAACACCCAATAAGCTGACAAAGCTGGCGTTGAATGCCAGTCGAAGCACACCCTTTGAGTGCCTAGATCCCACTCAAGACCCCTCTAGTCCAAAACCAAGGAAAACTATAAAGACAATTGAGGTACCTTTGAATGCACTTCTGTAGTGTATGAGTTCTAATGACTACTCATCCTCAAGTGAGGATGAAGACACTAGGGAAGAGCAAGTTGCTCGATACCTAGGAGCTCTTATGAAGCTGAATGCTAAGCTATTTGGTACAAGGCCTCTTAAGGAAGAACCTCCACTACTTACCAAAGAACTCCATGCTTTGGTTCAGCAAGAACTACCTCAAAAGCTTCCAAATCTTGGATGCTTTTTGACTCCTTACACCATAGGCACTATGACCTTTGAAAAGGCTCTATCTGACATAGGTCCAAGCATTAACCTCATGCCACTCTCTGTAATGGAAAAGCTGGGAATCCTTGAAGTATAAGCTGCACACGTCTCATTAGAGATGGTAGACAAGACAATGAAGAATCCTTGTGGCTTAGTAGAGGATGTCTTGGTTAAAGGTGAAAACCACTACATCCCTGCAAACTTCATTGTCTTGGACATAGGAAAGGATGAGGATGACTGTGTCATCCTTGGAAAACCTTTCCTAGTCACAGCCAATGCTATCATTGATGCGGCTAAGGGAGAACTAACCCTAAAGTTAGGGGAGGAGCACATTTTATTTAAGATGCCTCACCCCAATTCTCCCTCTAAAAGAGAGATAACAGTGCAACACCTAGTGGGCCAACCCTCTCTTTCTATGTAGATTTCTGCAGAGCGCCCAGACATCAATTCTAAGTTTGGTGTTGGGCAGCCCTCAACAAGCTCTAAGCACAAAGGTACTAAAAAGAAAGTACCTAAAGGCTGGAAGGGCAAGAAAGTCCCAACTGAAGGCCTCTCACCTGGCATGAGAGTTGTCTTCACTAAGAATCCAGTCCAACCACATACAGTGAATCGTGTCCTATCTCTAGAGCATGTAGAGCTCATTCATGAGAGGACAGGTAGAAAATTCACTGTCAAGGGCAAAAATCTGAGCCCATACTCACCTCCGTAAGGAGCCTAAAGGTCAAGCTAGTGACTTTAAAAAAGTACTTGTTGGGAGGCAACCCAACTTTACTCAACCATGTTTATTTCTTTTTTTTTGTTTTTTCTTTTTAGTTGTCAGAGTCATGATCATATGCAACATCAAGAGACATAATTCACAGTAGTGAAAACAGAACACTCCAAGTAGAGTGTTAAAGTTGAACACCAGTGAGGAAGCCCTCCTGGGCGTTCAATGCCTCAAGAGGGGAGCACTGTTGGCATTGAATGCCATCCAGGGAACAGCCCCTGGGCGTTCAAATGCCAATGCAGATAAGCAGGGAATCTGGAATTCCCTAGCTTCTCAGGACAAAGAGGTCCCACAGAAGCTCCACCTACCCCCACCTTCTTCTTCCCCATTGATCATATTTGCTCAAGGATGAGAAAAACTCTTAAGTTTGGTATTGCAAAAGCTTTGCTTTGTAACTTCTACCACTCTTAATTATAGAAGAAGATGATGGAGCAAACTAGGGAGCATGCAGATAAGCCTATGCAGCCGCCTCAACAAAAACAAAGGAATGACATAGAATAGACCAAGCATCACATTGGATCCTCAAGGAGGAGCATTAGCCACCATCATTCAGGTGGATTCGTTCTCTTTTACACCCCTTTTTGTTTTATTTTTTTTGTTTTCTGTCCGTTTATCTATTTTCTTGTCCTAGTTGAATGATCATTTGCATTGATGTCTTAAAAAGTTGTAAAATGTTCCATATATCTCTCACCTTGCTTAAATGAAAAATTTTTTATCTGAAAAGAATTGAGAGATGCATGAATTTTAAGTTTAAAATAAGATTAGTTTAATTAGTTTGATGCGGTGTCATTTGCTTTTGTTTTCTGAATGTATGAAATAAACAGTGCATGTTTGAAGTTAAAATTTTAGAATGTTGGCTCTTGAAAGAATAAGGAAAAAGGAAAAATATTATTGATAATATGAAAAGTCTAAAAATTAATTCTTGAAGCAAGAAAAAGTAGCAAAAAGCAAAAGAAAAAGCATGTTGCAAAAGAATATATATATAATGGCGAAAAAGAAAAGGAAAAAAAAAGCAAAAAAATCCATTACTGCCCAAAAATACAAGAAAAATAGGGCAGATTGAAAAAGCCAGTAACCCTTTAAACCAAAAGGCAAGGGTAAAAGGACCCAAGGCTTTGAGCATCAGTGGATAGGAGGGCCCAAAGGAATAAAATCCTGGCCTAAGCGGCTAAACCAAGCTGTCCCTAACCATGTTCTTGTGGCGTGAAGGTGTCAAGTGAAAAGCTTGAGACTGAGCGGTTAAAGTCGTGGTCCAAAGCAAAAAGAGTGTGCTTAAGAACTCTGGACACCTCTATTTGGGGACTCTAGCAAAGCTGAGTCATAATCTGAAAAGGTTCACCCAGTTAAAGTGTTTGTGGCATGAATGTATCCGGTGGTAATAATGGAAAACAGAGTGCTTAGGGTCACGGCCAAGACTCATAAAGCTGTGTTCAAGAATCAAAATAAGCTTAACTAGGAGAGTCAATAATATCATCTGGATTCTAAGTTCCTAAAAATGCCAACATCTCTGAGTTTCAATGGATAGTGAGATGCCAAAACTATTCAAAAGTAAAAAGCTACTAAGTCCCGCTCATCTGATTGTAACTAAGCTTCATTTGAAACTTAGAAATTTATTGTATCTTAATTTTCTTTTTATCCTACTGTGTTTTTAGTTGCTTGGGGACAAGCAACGGTTTAAGTTTGGTGTTGTGATGAGCGGATATTTTATACACTTTTTGACATCATTTTCATATAGTTTTTAGTAATTTTTATTTAGTTTTTATTAAGTTTTTATGGGTTTTAGTGTTAAATTCACATTTTTGGATTCAACTATGAGTTTTTGTGTTTTTGGGCAATTTCAGGTATTTTCTGGCAGAAATTGAGGAGCTGGAGCAGAAGTCTGATTCAGAGACAGAGAAAGCACTGCAGATGCTGTCCAAATCTGACCTGCCTGCATTTGGAAGAGCTTTTCTGGAGCTATAAAATTTCAAATGGAGCACTCTCAATGGCTATGGAAAGCTGACTTTCAGATCTTTCCAGTAATGTAAAATAGTCTATACTTTGCTTCTGATTAGAAGGCCCAAAACTGGCGTCCAACGACAGCCTCCTGCCCCCTTCCAGGCATCCAGCGCCCAAAGAGCAGAGCCCAACATTCAAAGGCCCAGAGAGGACCCCCTAGCTAGCATTCCACACCCAAGGAACCTTATGGCACGTGAATCTCATCAAAGCTCAGCCCAAATACTCACCAAGTGGGCCTCAAAAGTGGATTTTAGTACTAAATAGACTGTTTTACCCTTACTAGTCATCTGTTTAGTATTTAAGGAATCTTATTTATGTAATTCAGGAGTTTAGACACTTTTTACAGACTCTCCAATTCAGGAGAGCATTATTTCATTTTTCCTCTGTATTTTTACTTCAATATGGGTCTCTAAACCTCCTAGGTTGAGGGGAGGAACCCTGCTGAGTCCTATGAATTAATAAAAGTACTATTTCTTCTTCTTCGATCCTTGTCTGATCTATCTCTAAGATGTATATTCCGATCATCATTGTGATGAACAGAACGATCTGACAAATTGGCTCTGTTCATCACATTAAGATGAACGTGCCTGACAAACACCCGCGTCTACTTGGGTTCGTGAGTACCTGGAAGATAAGCACGAGCCAATACCTATGTTTATGCATCTCTCAGATGGTTAATCTACGATTTCGTTGGAGACTTCTCGAGACACCAGTTCAGCTGATCTCTGGGGAGATTAAGGTCTCCGTGGTATAGGCTAAAATAAGAAGCAGCGTTCTCTGATCCGAAAGATTCGACCTTCTCTGTGGCATTTTGAGTAGGATCGCTAAGAGAATGGACTGCTATGCCTTTCACCCTTCGTCAGATTGAGTAACGACGGCCAATGGCCATGGCCGTGTTCAACCTGTAGCAGAGGAGATCAATGATGATGGGCAATGGCTTTGATCACTTACAGCCTGTCATAAAAGAAGATCATTCACAAGCAAAGAAGACAGTAGTACTAGAGTTACTTTAGAAAGACAAAGCAACCCCGACTCTCAACTCTATTCCTATCAATATTTCAATTCCCATAATATAATTCCTAATAGCTAACTTCTTAATAACTAATTTATAAATCTAACTCTTTCTGATTTCGCCTGACTAAGACCTGCAAGACAACCATAAGCTTGCTTCAAGCCACAATCCTAGTGGGATCGACCCTGACTCGCTCAGGTATTATTTGGATGACCCAGTGCACTTGCTGGTACTGCTGCTGTTGTACGAAATAGTGTGTGTTTTGCGTATACGCGCACCAGTGGTCACCGCGATGCCGCCGCTTGAAGAACGAATGATTGACGGTTTAGAATTCAGAATAAATTTCCGTTGCAAGTATAGTTTCTAAACCAAGCAATCATCCTTTCTTACAAACGTTTTGGTTGTCACAAGTAACAAACCCAATAAAATTTATAAACCGAAGTATTTAAACCTCGGGTAGCCTTCTCAAGGAATTGCAGGGAGGTGTTCTTATTATTAGTTATGGAAAATAATGTTTTTGGGTTTTGAAAGGTTTGAACAAGGAAAATAAGTTGCAGGAATTAATAAATTAATATCTAATAAAACTCTTGGCAAGGTATGAAAATTCGGAAGTCCTATCCTAGTTATCCTTATGAGAATTGAGTTTAATCCCATTTAGTTAACCTTTACGAAAGCAAGGGAAAGTCAAGTGGACTAATTAGTTAGATCCCCAAGTCTGAGCCAACTCCTAAGGAAAGACTAGAGTTAGTGGAATTCAATTCAATTAGCAAAAATAACAATTAACAATCACGATAAGTTTGATAACTCAAGAGCCTCCAGTTAATCAATTAAAGCCAAGAATATAAAAAGCTAAATAAGAATCATAAATCTGAAATACCTCAATTTTTATCAAATAAAGAAAATCCTAACATGAATGGTTCATAAGCCAATTTGGCAACATAAGTAATTAAATAAAAGCATTAAAGTATCTAAAAGTAAAAGAGAAATACAAAGTAAAAGGAATATTGAACCTGAGAGAAAGTTGAAATAATAAGTTGAAATAATAAGAAATCCTAATTCCTTTAAAAGGAATCCTAATCCTAAAACCTAAGAGAGAGGAGAGAACCTCTTTCTAAAAACTACATCTAAAACTAAAAATTATGAATTATGAGCTGATAATCATGAATGAATGGATTCCTCCACTTTATAGCCTTTAATATGTGTTTTCTGGGCCGCAAACTGGGTCGAAAATAGCCCAGAAATTGCTGAAGAAGAAATCTGCCACGCTGATTTTCGCCACTGCGACATATTCGCGTGGAGCGCGCGTTTGTGTCGCCTATAATTAGGGCAACTATGAAATATTATATATCAAATCGAAGCCCCGGATGTTAGCTTTCCAACGCAATTGGAACCGCGTCATTTGGACCTTTGTAGATCAAGTTATGACCGTTTTAGTGCGAGAGGGTCAGGCTGACAGCTTTGCAATTCCTTCAACTTCTTGTATTCCTTCCACTTTTGCATGCTTCCTTTCCATCCTCCAAGCCATTCCTACCCTGTAATCTCTGAAAACACTTAACACACATATCAAGGCATCAAATGGTATAAAGGGAGAATTAATATTAATGAAATTAAGGTCAAAGGAGCATGTTTTCAATCATAGCACAAAATCAAGAAGGAAAACGTAAACTCATGCAAATCATATGAATAAGTGGGTAAAGAATTGATAAAAATCACTCAAATGAGCACAAGATAAACTATAAAATAGTAGTTTATCACCGCTGCCGTTGCTCCCTCGCCATCGCCGCTGCTTGGGTAGTCACTGTAGGGAGCCGTGGTTGTCAGCGCTGCCGTCGGAGCTACTGCTCCATTCCGTCATTCTTTTTTGTTATAGTAAGTTGTTTCCGCATTGAAACTCTTGCTGTTGTTGTTCTGGTTATCTGTTCTTATGGATTTTGAGATGCGGATGTCATAGGGTTAATCCACCAAGAATTTACGTAAGGTGAAAGTTGTCGTTGTTGCTGTTGACGGGTTAGTTCAGAGGTCGCTACAGCTTCATTCTTTTGTTGCAGTAAGTTTCCCTGCTTGAAAACCCTCGCTATTACTACTCGCTTGTACGTTTATTGAGTTTTCATGACGTTAATGTCTTAGGGTTGAGTTGCGGTAATTTCATGCTGTGATTAAGGTTGCCGTGGTTGCTGTAGTTTTGGATATTGTGGTTGTGGTCGCTTGGAAATTTTTGTGGTTGTTGCCACAACTACAGATTAACATGAAAGGAGGGTTTTTCATGTTAAAATTGTTGTGGGCTTGATTCTTCGAGGTAGGAGTTTTTCTTAAAACTTATTTTCTATTATGGAATTGTTATAAATAGATTTGATGTGAAAAATATATTTCTGTGATTATGTGAGTCTTATGGATGTGATTGTTTACTTGATGGAATTATTGGTTGTTTGAGTGGTATGTGGTTGCTGATAAAAAATGAATTTGAAAAGTTGATTTGATTGAGTATTGTGAAAAGTGATTTTCTGTTGTAGTTGAATTGATATTGAAAAATGAATTTATATAAAAAATGGTTGAAATTGGAAGTGGCTTGATACTGAACCTGATTTGATGTCGAAATTGGTTTAAAATTTGGAAAAGATTTGATATTTGATAATTATTTGATATTGGAAATGGTTGAGAATGGTTTGGGAAATGTGGTTTTGATGGAACTCGTAAGGGTATCAAAGTTCGAGTTTTAGAGGAGATGCTATTGAAAGTTTTATAAAAATTGGAGGCTTCATTTGAAATGGTTATTTAGAAAGATTGGATTTAAGGGTTATATGATTTGATTTTGAGCTATTAAGAAAATGATTACGTTTTGAGTTTGATTTATTTAGAAAATAATAAATTATGTTTTGAGTTTGGATTATTGATGAACAGAATGGGAGATGTGATGAGGATGAGTATGATAATAAGGAATGATGATGATTGAATTTGAATGAATGATAATGAGGATTGAATTTAAAGTATGATTTTTGAATGAATTGAATGATATTGAGAATGGATTTGAAAATAAAATATGAATCTAATTGAGATATATGTGACTGTATAAAAGGCAGTGGCATTGTCCATTTTGCTCCGAATAAAAGTTCGAGACACCGGGTAAGAGGCAAGGGTTAAGTTCTGTCACCACTTGCTCTGGGTTGAGAATTGTAACACCACCTGGGTAAGAAGCAAGGATGAGGTTGTCCTCTTGCTCTGGGTACGCGAGTAAGATGCAAGGGTTGTGGTTTGGTCCCACTTGCTTCGTGTTTGGTGTTCCTGTCCAGAGTTCGCTACCGAACATTTCGGGTTTGGCTATACGTATCCTCTTATGACAATTCTTAAAAATCCTCTACTGAGAACCAACGAGGACGATGTTCTCACCCCCTACAGATTTTCCTTTTCAAGACGGAGGAAGAGTTTAAGAAGTTTCTTTCGAGCATTGGATTGTATTCTATATTATTGTATATACATTTGTAATTTTTCCTTGCCTTTATTATTATATTTGTAAGATGGATAGGAGTTGTAATGATATGTATGTATGTATATTTGTAAGTTAATTGTATAAGAAGTTTTGTATGTATATATATATATATATTAGGATAATGATTTGAATTGGGATATACATGCATGTTTGATTGAAATAAAAGGTATTTTCAGTTTTTCAAAGAAAACAGCAATACGGTTTTGAATTAAATGCTCATATCTTATTATTAAATATACGGAAGTCGTCGTAATATTCTCGTTATCAGAGTGGCACAGTCAGAAGCATGACATTCTAATAGTAAGAGTGCTACATTACATAAATACAAAATACAGCATCCCAAGGACCAAACTTTGCTTGCACAGAACTCCAGATGCTCAGCGAGGTGCCTGACGTGGCAAAAATTGGTGAGTTAAGAAATTATTAGAAGAGATACGTTGCAAGTACAGTTCTTAACCAACCAGAAATTCGCTTATCAATTTAGAAGGGTTGTCACAAAATTTAAATTAAAATACTGGGAGTATGAATCCCAGGTCGTCTCCCAACGAGTTGCAGAGAGATGTGCTATTTTATTAATCAGATGTTTTCAAAAATGGTTTTAGTGAATAACGGGAAATTAAATTGGAGAATATTTGTAATTTTAAATAAAAGCCTTGGCTGGGAGTAGATTAGTTGGAAGCCCTATTCTTGTTGGAGTACTCTCAAGATTAATTGATAATTGAGGGTTGTTCTGTTTAGTTATCCCTTACTAGGTAAGGGAAAGTCAAACAAGTTGGAAAGCTATTTCTATTCACAAGTTCCAATCCGCTCAATTGAAAAGGATTGGTGTCAGTGACTAGAGGGCAAACCAACAATAAACCCAATTACAATTTTTTCCTTTAAGCATTCCAACTCAAGGTCTTCCTTTCAATCAACTCCCATCCAAGTTATGGAACTACTCGCTCATTGTGAATGTAGAATTCATAACATAGGAAGGGAAAATATAGAAAGACATGATAAACAATAATCAAAGGGATCAATTAAAATAAAAATAATTCTTGTATTAATAAACTCTAAAAATAATTCAATAATAATTCTAAATAAACAAAGGAAATGGAAGAGTAAGAGACAGGTAAAGAAAACAGACTAGAATGACGAAGTCTTGCTGAGGTAATAACTCTTCTCAATATTCCAATGCGAAAAGCAATAAAAATAAAATCCTAAGAACTATGAATGTGTAGAGAGAAAACCTAGAGGAGGAGTAAAACTAGATCTAAAACTGAGAATTGTCTGTAATGAATTGTTGTTTTCGTTTTTGCATGTTCCTTGGCTCTAGTATGCTTTTCTGGGCCGAAAATTGGGTCAAAACAGGACCCAAAATCGCCCCTAGCGAATTCTGCAGATTCTGCAGATCGCGCATGTCATGTGATCGCGTCATTCATACGGACGCGTCATTCGGCGTTTTTCCTTGCCACGCGTGCGCGTCGTCCACGCCTCCACGTCACTTGTGCAGTTCCAATCCGCACGGTCGCGTGAGCCATGCATCCGCGTCTCTTCTCGCTGGTCATCTCCTCAATTTCTTGTGTTCCTTCCATTTTTGCAAGCTTCCTTTCCAATCTCCAAGTCATTCATGCCCTATAAAGCCTGAAACACTTAACACACAGATCACGGCATCTAATGGAATGAAGGAGAATTAAAATACATAATTAAAAAGTCTTTAGGAAGCAAATATTCAATCATGTAATAATTTTAGGAAGGAAATATAAATGCATGCCAGTCATATGAATAAGTGGGTAAAGAATTGATAAAACCATACAATTAAGCACAATATAAACCATAAAATAGTGGTTTATCAACCTCCCCACACTTAAACATTAGCATGTCCTCATGCTTAGTTGAAGGAGATAAAATAAATGAGTAGGAACATGTAAAACTCATGTAATGCAGTGCAACCTATATATATGAATGCAACTATATGATTCTTGTCTACTTGATCAAAAGTAAATAGGTTCTTCAAGACAATTACAAATCAAACTCCACTAATTCAATTCTTATACAGTAAGAACAGATAAAAATGCAAGAAGGTAGCTCATGAAAGCAGGGAACATAGAATTTTAAGCATTGAACCCTCACTGATTATGTATGTACACTCTAATCTCTCTAGTGTATAGGGCAATTACTCTATCTTTCTCTAATCATGCTCTCTAATTTTTGTTCTTCACCTAACCAATCAACAACATTTAATATATTAATACAAACATCATGAGGTCTTTTCAAGGTTGTAATGGGGCCAAGGTAAGGGTAAGGATACATATATGGCTAAGTAAGCTTATAAATTGAATCTTTAATTAACCCAAGCTTCAACCCAACATATATATATTCTATATAACTTAAAATTCACACCCAGCTACCCAAAATTTCTCTTTCACATTCCATACTCATGTATCAACTTTTTATTTTAATTTTATCATACATACATTGATCTTTGAATTGTTAACTTAGCATTGGGGTAATTTTGTCCCCTTAATTATTTATTGAATATTTTTGAATTTTTTTTCAACATAAACTAAAAATAAACATAGCTAATCAATGCACATAGATTTTTAATTCTTATAGTTTCACATGAGTAGGTACCCAAATTCCCATTATATTATCATGACACATTCCCTTATTATCTTTTGTTCCCACAATTTCCCATACTTAATTAACACACATAATTCTATCTTAAGCTAACCAAAGATTCAATTGGGGTATAAAATTATTTTTCCGCTTAAGGCTAGTAATGTGGTAAAATACAGAACAAATGAGATTTAAAGGCTCAAAGTGGTTAACAAAGGTAATTAAAAGGGTAGGCTTAATTTGGATAAGTGAGTTTAAACAAGTAATGACCTCAATCATATGCAAACATATAAATATATTAAACATTGGACATATAGGATGAAACAAAATGTAGATTACAATCATATAGAAGTAAACACACAAGAACAGAATAATTATGGTTAAATAATGTAACCATGCAAATAAGCTCAAAATCTCACAGGTTGTGTGTTCTTTAGCTCAAAAACTATGTTCCAAATACAACTTCAAGCAATTTTAACATAAAAGTTTTGATTAAAATTAGTAAAATTTTGTTCTAATGATAGGGTCTTAGAAGAAACTTATTGTCTTTTCAATCAAGTACAACATGCATGCAACTAATCTATTACTATGCAATTTATCCTATTCTACAAAAGAAAAACTAACTAAATATCCTAATTTATTGGTGTTAGGGAAGAGAAATTACCTCCGGAAGTCAGGTACTGACCGACCTCCCCACACTTAAGGCTTTCCACCGTCTTCGGTGCTATCTGTCAGAAACAAGGGTGGGCTGGTAGCAGTATCTCCACAGTCGGGACCGTCATGGCTCCCTGTGCTGGTAAAGGAAGTAGAGTTCGGGGTGTCTGAGTCCTTGAATTTTCCCATAATCAGCTCCTTAAGGTATGTGAATTGATGCTTGTTACGGCGCTCTCTTAGCTTTGCTTTCTGGTCCTGCCGATCCAAGTTTTCAAGTATCTGATGGAGCAGTTGGTTTGTTGTAGGTGCTTATGGTGCTGATGGAGGGATGTCCTCAGCCGGTTCTGTAGGCTGGCTAGTAGTGGCTGCTGGGAGTCTAATATATTTCCCGTTAGGGACGTACTGATCATCCCGTGGAAGCATGGCTTTGGTGTCCCCAGCTCTGTAGGAGACTCCGGCTGCTGAGACGAGATCTGAGACCAAGGCGGAAAAAGGTAAGTTGCATGCAATCTGTACGTGTCCCATGGCATTCCGGATGTGTCTTGGTAGGTTCAGAGGCTGGTCTGTAAGGATGCACCATAGTAGAACGTCCATGTCTGTAGTGAAGGAGGACTCGTGAGTGCTCAGAAAGACGTAATGGGACATGATCTGTGTCCATACGCGAGCCTCCAAGGTAAGTGCTGAAGCTAATATTCCCTTAGGACAAGAATGGTGGTATCTGTAGATCCATCTGCTGCCAGGTAGTGCGATAACTCTGAGAACGGTGTCCCAGTCAAATTGGTACATCTGGCACTTGAGTGCGGCTTCTTGAAAGGAGTCCAATCCTTCTAGAGCAGGGGGAAGATCTAGAGCTCATTGAATGGCCTCTTCTGTAATGGGGATTTGCTTCTGACGTACATTGACAGACTGCAGGGTTGGCAGGTAGAAATTAGAGTAGAACTCAACTACCCAAGAAAGATTAACCTGCCTTGGCTGTCTCTGGAGGAAACCCCATTGTCTTCGTTCAATTTGCGGCTCAACAAAGGTAGCAATATTGGGCGGGAGGATAAGAAGGTATTTGTTGTTGTTGCTCCGTCCTGCCAGGATAGGGAACATCTGCTCACAGTAGCGATTGGGAAATCGCACAGTGTCCTTTGCTGGGAAGGCTTTTTCTTTTTCATCAACCTTTATAATCCTCTTAATTCTTTTTGTTGAGGGTTTGACTGCAGTTGAAGAAGGTTCTACCACTAATGCTCTTTTTGTTCCTCTTCTTGCTGGTGGTTTGGGAGTAGCTTTCTCTTTTCCTTTCTTGGTGGCCATCCTGAAAAGGGAAAAAGAAAGTAACATGGATTCAAAGAGATAGAGCAAGGAAGAGGATGGTATAAGTGATAATCAATGCACGGTAAAGAGGATGTCGTTAACACATGGTCATGACTACATGTGAAAAGTTCATCAATAAAAATATAGCAAGTGCATTGGATGACAATTAAATGCAAGGTGTTTATTGGCATGCAGGCAAAGGCATGAGTAGCATAGATCAAGCATTTAATTTGTTAAATATGTTATCACTCGTAACAAACTAACCATCACATTTGTATTGACAATTATAGTAAAGGGAATTTATGAAAAGTAAGCATTGAATAGTAGAATAGAATAATGTAGAAAATACATAATGCCATATGGGCTTTTTCACAAACACATAGCATGCATGATGAATAAACTATTGAAAATAATAATTTGAACATGCAAGCAACCCTTTAAAAAGTAATATATAATTGCCAAACAATATTGCAACAATCCACAGGCATATAACGAGAAATAATGACTTAATTAAATTTCTAACACCAATTAAAAGAAAAAGAAGAAGAAAGAAAAAGATAATATGAATAATGAAAGTAAAAAGAAAAGAAAAGAAGAAAACATAAAAATAAGAAAGATAATGGAAAAGTAAGGAAGGAAAAAGAAAAACCTTGTTAATGGTGGTGAGAAAGTAGAAAGTGAGAAAGAAGGAAGAAGGTAGAAATAAGGAGGGAAAAGAGAAAATAGGATTTGGGGAGAAGAAAGATAAGATATGTGGCAAATAAGGGTAAGCTGTGCGGCGCAAGCGACGCGGAAGCGTGGGTGACGCGTTCGCGCGAATTGCGCTCACCTGGATTGACGCGGTCGTGTCGGTCACGTGGTCGCGTGACACGTTTTATGCTACCGGCGCGAAGGCAGCCTCGCGCTCGCACAACTCTCTGTTCAAAATCTTAATTTGCCAAATTTTGGGTGACGCGATCGCGTGGGTCACGCGACCGCGTGAGTGGCCAATATTGGGATATGACGTGGACGCGTGAGGCACGCGTTCGTGTGGTAAGGGCTGTGCGTCTAGCGCTAGTCCAGCACCACTCCAGCATAACTTTCGGCTACGCACCCTTTTCACGTCGATTTTCAGGTCACGCGGCCGCGTGGGTGACGCGGTCGCATGGGAGGCCAATGTTCCCACATGACGCGGACGCGTCGGTGACGCGGTCGCGTGGGGTGATTTGTGCCAAAGGCACGCCTCCAGCCACGCTCCTACGTGACTCTCTGTTCGCTCTCTTATTTTTTCTGAGCCACCTGCGACTCGGACGCGTCATTGATGCGGTCGCGTCGCGTGAAATTTTTTTTTTAAATAAAAATATGCAAATGTAGATGCAAGCTAAATGTGCGAATAAGGAAAAGAGTTATTGGAAAAGAAAACTAAGAATAAAGAAAAGAACGATCATACCATGGTGGGTTGTCTCCCACCTAGCACTTTGCTTTAACGTCCGTAAGTTGGACGCTCCACTAGCTCAATCTTCGGCTATGTGTGGATCCTCCAAGAAGAAGATCTCGAGCTCCTTGTTTTTCTTCATCTTCTCGCCATGGTAGAGCTTCAAACGATGTCCATTAACTTTGATGAGTTCAGAGCTTGAAGGGTGACTTAGGTGAAAAACACCGTACGGCTCAGCCTTCTCTACTCTATATGGACCTTCCCATCTTGATCTCAACTTGCCTGGCATGAGCCTCAGTCTAGATTTGTAAAGGAAGACTAAGTCCCCAGGTTAGAACTCTCTTCTCTTGATGTGCTTATCATGTACAACCTTCATCTTTTCCTTGTACAACCTTGAGTTCTCATAAGCTTCCAGGCGAAGGCTTTCTAATTCTTGCAGTTGTAACTTCCTCTCAGCTCCGGCTGTTTCAAATCCCATATTGCATTCCTTTACTGCCCAAAAGGCTTTGTGCTCTACTTCAACTGGGAGATGGTAGGCTTTTCCATAAACTAAGCGGAAAGGACTCATCCCAATGGGTGTCTTGTATGCTGTTCTGTATGCCCAAAGTGCATCTTGTAGCCTGGTGCTCCAGTCTCTCCTATGAGGTTTGACTATCTTCTGCAATATACACTTTAACTCTCTGTTTGATACCTCGGCTTGCCCATTAGTCTGAGGATGGTAGGCGGTTGCAACTTTATGAATTATCCCATGCTTCTTCATTAATCCTGTTAGTCTCCTGTTACAAAAATGGGTGCCTTGATCGCTCACGATTGCTCGTGGAGATCCAAAGCAACAAATAATGTGGTTTCTAACAAAGAAAACAACAGTGTTAGCATCATCAGTGCGGGTAGGAATTGCTTCCACCCATTTGGAAACGTAATCCACAGCTAACAATATATAAAAGTAACCATTAGAATTTGGAAATGGACCCATGAAGTCAATGCTCCAAACATCAAAAACTTCACAGAAAAGTGGCATTATTTTTACATAGTTTTCAGTATAATTTAGTTAGTTTTTAGTATATTTTTATTAGTTTTTAAATAAAAATCACATTTCTGGACTTTACTATGAGTTTGTGTGTTTTTCTGTGATTTCAGGTATTTTCTGGCTGAAATTGAGGGACTTGAGCAAAAATCAGATTCAGAGGTTGAAGAAGGACTGCATATGCTGCTGGATTCTGACCTCTCTTCACTCAAAGTGTATTTTCTGGAGCTACAGAACTCCAAATGGCATGATCTCAATTGCGTTTGAAAGTAGACATCCAGGGCTTTCCAGCAATATATAATAGTTCATACTTTGCTCGAGTTTAGACGATGCAAAATGGCATTCAACGCCAGTTCCATGCTGCATTCTGGAGTTAAACGCCAAAAACAGGTTGCAGAGTGGAGTTAAACGCCAGAAATAGGTTACAAACTGGCGTTCAACTCCAAGAGAAGCCTCTACATGTGTAAAGCTCAATGCTCAGCCCAAGCACACACCAAGTGGGCCCCGGAAATAGATTTCTGCATCATTTACTTATCTCTGTAAACCCTAGTAACTAGTTTAGTATAAATAGGAATTTTTACTATTGTATTTACATCTTTGGATTATCTTTAGATCACGTTTGGGGGGCTGGCCTCTTGGCCATGCCTGAACCTTCATCACTTATATATTTTCAACGGTAGAGTTTCTACACACCATAGATTAAGGTGTGGAGCTCTGCTGTTCTTCACAGATTAATGCAAAGTACTACTGTTTTTCTATTCAATTCAAGCTTATTCCTATTCTAAGATATCCATTCGCACCCAAGAACATGATGAATGTGATGATTATGTGACGCTCATCATCATTCTCACTTATGAACGCGTGCCTGACAAACACTTCCGTTCTACATGCAAACAAGCTAGAATGAGTATCTCTTAGATATCTAATACAGAGGACCGAGTCTGAGATATTAGAATCTTTGTGGTATAAGTTAGAACCCATGGATGGCCATTCTTGAGATCCGGAAAGTCTAAACCTTGTCTGTGGTATTCCGAGTAGGATCTGGGAAGGGATGGCTATGACGAGCTTCAAACTCGCGAGTGCTGGGCGTAGTGACAGACGCAAAAGGATAGTAAATCCTATTCCAGTATGATCGAGAACCGACAGATGATTAGCCATGCAGTGACAGCGCATTGGACCATTTTCATAGAGAGGATGGAAGTATCCATTGACAACGGTGATGCCCTACATAAAGCTTGCCATAGAACAGAGTAGGAATGATTGGATGAAGACAGCAGGAAAGCAGAGGTTCAGAGGAACGAAAGCATCTCTATACGCTTATCTGAAATTCTCACCAATGAATTACATAAGTACCTGATGAGCGGATAATTTATACGCTTTTTGACATTGTTTTTAGTATGTTTTTAGTAGGATCTAGTTACTTTTAGGGATGTTTTCATTAGTTTTTATGTTAAATTCACATTTCTGGACTTTACTATGAGTTTGTGTGTTTTTCTGTGATTTCAGGTATTTTCTGGCTGAAATTGAGGGACTTGAGAAGAAATCAGATTCAGAGGTTGAAAAAGGACTGCTGATGCTGTTGGATTCTGACCTCCCTGCACTCAAAGTGGATTTTCTGGAGCTACAGAACTCTAAATGGCGCGCTTCCAATTGCGTTGGGAAGTAAACATCCAGGGCTTTCCAGCAATATATAATAGTCCATACTTTGGCCAAGAATTGACGACGTAAACTGGCATTCAACACCAGCCTTCTGCCCAAATCTGGCGTCCTGCGCCAGAAAAGGATCCAAAACCAGAGTTGAACGCCCAAACTGGCACAGAACTTGGCGTTCAACTCCACAAATGGCCTCTGCACGTGCAACACTCAGGCTCAGCCCAAACACACACCAAGTGGGCCCCGGAAGTGGATTTATGCATCAATTACTTACTCATGTAAACCCTAGTAGCTAGTTTATTATAAATAGGACCTCTTACTAATCTTTTTGATCATCTTTGGATTACCTGATGATCCTTTGATCTCGTTTAGGGCCGACAGATGAATAGCCGTGCCGTGACAGGGTGCGTGAGCATATTATTCACTGAGAGGATAAGATGAAGCCATTGACAAGGGTGATGCCTCCAGACGATTAGCCGTGCCGTGACAGGGCATTGGATCATTTTCCTGAGAGATGACCGAAAGTAGCCATTGACAGTGGTGATGTATCACATAAAGCCAGCCATGGAAAGGAGTAAGACTGATCGGATGAAGATAGCAGGAAAGCAGATGTTCAGAGGAACGAAAAGCATCTCCACTCGCTTATCTGAAATTCCTACCAATGATTTACATAAGTATCTCTATCCCTTTTATTGTTTATTTTAATTTAATCAAGTATCATGTTTAAATCCGCCTGACTGAGATTTACAAGGTGACCATAGCTTGCTTCATACCAACAATCTCCGTGGGATTCGACCCTTACTCACGTAAGGTATTACTTGGACGACCCAGTGCACTTGCTGGTTAGTTGTATCGAAGTTGTGACAATTATGAATTAAGATCAAAGCACCAAGCTTTGGAGCCATTACCAGGATTTGTTCGAGCCTGGAGATCACAATTTCGTGCACCAAGTTTTTGGCGCCGTTGCCGGGGATTGTTCGAGTTTGGACAACTGACGGTTCATCTTGTTGCTCAGATTAGGTGATTTTCTTTTTATTTTATTTTCAAAAATTTTTCAAACCCAGAATGGGAGCATCCTGGCGCTGAACGCCCAGAACAAGCATGGTTCTGGCGTTCAACGCCAGAAATGGCAGCAAAGGGGCGTTGAACGCCCAAAATGGGCACCAACATGGCGCTGAACGCCCAGAGTTGTGTGCAAGGGCATTTTACATGCCTACGCCAAGAATAGATGACGTAAACTGGCGTTCAACGCTAGTTTTCTACCCAAATCTAGCGTCCAACGTCAGAAAAGGATCCAAAATCAGAGTTGAACGCCCAAACTGGCACAAAAGCTGGCGTTCAACTCCAAGAAGGACCTCTACACGTGCAACACTCAGGCTCAGCCCAAACACACACCAAGTGGGCCCCGGAAGTGGATTTATGCATCAATTACTTACTCATGTAAACACTAGTAGCTAGTTTATTATAAATAGGACCTCTTACTAATCTTTTTGATCATCTTTGGATTACCTGATGATCCTTTGATCTCGTTTAGGGGGCTGGCCATCTCGGCTATGCCTGGACCTTCCACTTATGTATTTTCAACGGTAGAGTTTCTACACTCCATAGATTAAGGTGTGGAGCTCTGCTGTTCCTCAAAGATTAATGCAAAGTACTACT
>NC_029792.2:93315803-93325673 GCF_000816755.2 Arachis ipaensis | reverse complement strand
GGTTAGTTGGTTAGTTGTATCGAAGTTGTGACAATTATGAATTAAGATCAGAGCACCAAGCTTTGGAGCCATTACCAGGATTTGTTCGAGCCTGGAGATCACAATTTCGTGCACCAGTACCTCTATCTTTATTTTACGTTTTATTTATCTTTTTATTATCAATTCACTATAACCATTTGAATCCGCCTGGCTGAGATTTACAAGGTGACCATAGCTTGCTTCAGGCCGACAATCTTCGTGGGATCGACCCTTACTCACGTAAGGTTTATTACTTGGACGACCCAGTGCACTTGCTGGTTAGTTGTGCAAAATTGTGATAAAGAGTTGAGATTACAATTGTGCGTACCAAGTTGTTGGCGCCATTGATGATCACAATTTCGTGCACCAAGTTTTTGGCGCCGTTGCCGGGGATTGTTCGAGTTTGGACAACTGACGGTTCATCTTGTTGCTTAGATTAGGTAATTTTATTTTAATTTTAAGATTTTTATTTCTTATTTTCAAAAAATACAAAAAAAATTTCTTCTTTTTCGTTTTTCCAAAATAATTTTTGAAAAATCCAAAAAATTTTTTAATAATATCATAAAAACCAAATATTTTGTGTTTCTTGTTTGTTTCTAGAGTCAAGTTTTAAGTTTGGTGTCAATTGCATCTTTTTAATTTTCAAAAAAAAATTATTATTTTCGAAAATCTCATGCATTGCATTCTTCATGATCTTCAAGTTGTTCTTTGCCAGTCTTCTTGTTTGATCTTCATATTTTTTTGTTTTGTATCTTTTCTAGTTTTTCATATGCATTCTTGAATTATTAATGTCTAAAGAATAAAAATTTTTAAGTTTGGTGTCTTGCATATTTTCTTTTCTTGAAAATTTTTCAAAAATAAGTCTTGATGTTCATCTTGACATTCAAAGTGTTCTTGGTGTTCATCTTGACATTCAAAGTGTTCTTGCATGCATTAGTTGTTTTGATTCATGATTTTCATGTTTTGTTTCATTTTTACTGTTTAATAAAAAAAAAAGAGAAAAACAACAAAAAGATATCTTTTTCTCTTTCCTTATTAAAATTCAAAAATAAAAAAATATCTTTTCCTTTTTCACTCATAATTTTCGAAAATTTGAGTTGACTTTTTCAAAACTTTTTAAAATTTAGTTGTTTCTTATGAGTCAAATCAAATTTTCAATTTAAAAATTCTATCTTTTTCAAATCTTTTTCAAATCTTTTTCAATTTTTCTTTCATATTTTCAAAAATTTCAAATTAATTTTCAAAATCTTTTTCTTATTTTTATTCCATATTTTCGAATTCAATGCTAACAATTAATGTGATTGATTCAAAAATATTAAGTTTGTTACTTGCCTAATAAGAAAGGTTCAATCTTTAAATTTTAAAATCAAATCTTTTTGTTTCTTGTTAGTCAAATAATCAACTTTAATTTTCAAAATGAAATCTTTTTAAAATTCTTTTTCAAATATTTTTCAAATTAAATTTCAATCATATCTTTTTCAAAATCAATTTCAAAATCTTTTCTAACCTTTTATCTTTTTAAATTGATTTTCAAATCTTTTTTTTCAATCAATCCTATCTTTTTGTTTCAATCATATTTTTTTCAAAACTACCTAACTAATTCTCTCTAATTTTCGAAAATCACCTTCCTCTTTTTCAAAATTCCTTTTTAATTAACTAATTATTTTAATTTTTAATTTTAATTTTATTTCTTTACTAATTTTCGAATTTTATTTTAATTTCAAATTAAAAACAAAAATATTTTTATTTTAATTTATTTAATTTTCAAAAATTCTTCTCTCTCACCTCCTTCTAATTATTTATTTATTTACTAACACTCCTCTTCATCTAAAAATTCAAACCTACTCCTCACCCTTGTGTTTGGATTCTCCATCTCCTATTCATATCTTCTTCTACTCACATAAAGGAATCTCTATACTGTGACATAGAGGATTCCATATTTTTTCTGTTCTCTTCTTTTTCATATGAGCAGGAACAAGGATAATAATATTCTTGTTGAAGTTGATCTTGAACCTGAAAGGACTCTGAAGAGGAAGCTAAGGGAAGCTAAAGCACAACTCTCTGGAGAAAATCTAACAGAAATTTTTGAAAAAGAAGGAGACATGGCCGAAAATAATAACAATGCAAGGAAGATACTTGGTGACTTTACTGCACCAAATTCCAATTTACATGGAAGAAGCATCTCAATCCCTGCCATTGGAGCAAATAATTTTGAGCTTAAACCTCAACTAGTTTCTCTAATGCAACAGAACTGCAAGTTTCATGGACTTCCATCAGAAGATCCTTTTCAGTTCTTAACCGAATTCTTGCAGATCTGTGTTACTATTAAGACTAATGGGGTTGATCCCGAGGTCTACAGGCTTATGCTTTTCCCGTTTGCTGTAAGAGACAGAGCTAGAGTATGGTTGGACTCTCAACCTAAAGATAGCCTGAACTCTTGGGATAAGCTAGTCACGGCTTTCTTAGCCAAGTTATTTCCTCCTCAAAAGCTTAGTAAGCTTAGAGTGGATGTTCAAACCTTCATACAGAAAGAAGGAGAATCCCTCTATGAAGCTTCGGAGAGATACAAGGAACTGACCAAAAAGTATCCTTCTGACATGCTTTCAGAATGGACCATCCTGGATATATTCTATGATGGTCTGTCTGAGTTATCAAAGATGTCACTGGACCATTCTGTAGGTGGATCCATCCACCTAAAGAAAACGCCTGCAGAAGCTTAAGAACTCATTGACATGGTTGCAAATAACCAGTTCATGTACACTTCTGAAAGGAATCCTGTGAATAATGGGACGCCTCAGAGGAAAGGAGTTCTTGAAATTGATACTCTGAATGCCATATTGGCTTAGAACAAAATATTGACTCAGCAAGTCAATATGATCTCTCAGAGTCTGAATGGATTGAAGGAATCATCCAACAGTACTAAAGAGGCATCTTCTGAAGAAGAAGCTTATGATCCTGAGAACCCTGCAATAGCAGAGGTGAATTACATGGGGGAACCCTATGAAAACACCTATAATCCCTCATGGAGAAATCATCCAAATTTCTCATGGAAGGATCAACAAAAGCCTCAACAAGGCTTTAATAATGGTGGAAGAAATAGGTTTAGCAATAGTAAGTATTTTCCATCATCCACTCAGCAAAAGACAGAGAGTTCTGAGCAGAATCCATCTAGCTTAGCAAATATAGTCTCTGATCTATCTAAGGCCACTGTAAGTTTCATGAATGAAACAAGGTCCTCCATTAGAAATTTGGAGGCACAAGTGGGCCAGCTGAGTAAAAGGGTCACTGAAATTTCTCCTAGTACTCTCCCAAGCAATACAGAAAAAAATCCAAAAAGAGAGTGCAAGGTCATTGATTTAACCATCATGGCCGAACCTACAAGGGAGAGAGAGAACGTGAATCCTAGTGAGGAAGACCTCCTGGGACGTCCAGTGATCAACAAAGAGTTTCCCTCTGAGGACCTGAAGGAATCTGAGGCTCATCTAGAGACCATAGAGATTCCATTGAACCTCCTTATGCCATTCATGAGCTCTGATGAGTATTCTTCTTCTGAAGAGAATGAAGATGTTATTGAAGAGCAAGTTGCCAAGTACCTTGGTGCAATCATGAAGCTGAATGCCAAATTATTTGGTAATGAGACTTGGGAAGATGAACCTCCCTTGCTCATCAATAATTTATACACTTTTTGGCATTGTTTTTACATAGTTTTCAGTATAATTTAGTTAGTTTTTAGTATACTTTTATTAGTTTTTAAATAAAAATCACATTTCTGGACTTTACTATGAGTTTGTGTCTTTTTCTATGATTTCAGGTATTTTCTGGCTGAAATTGAGGGACTTGAGCAAAAATCAGATTCAGAGGTTGAAGAAGGACTGCAGATGCTGCTGGATTCTGACCTCCCTGCACTCAAAGTGTATTTTCTTGAGCTACAGAACTCCAAATGGTGCGCTCTCAATTGCGTTGAAAAGTAGACATCCAGGGCTTTCCAGAAATATATAATAGTCTATACTTTGCTCGAGTTTAGACGATGCAAACTGGCGTTCAACGCCAATTCCATGCTGCATTCTGGAGTTAAACGCCAGAAACAGGTTGCAAAGTGGAGTTAAACACCAGAAACAGGTTATAAACTGGCGTTCAACTCCAAGAGAAGCCTCTACATGTGTAAAGCTCAATGCTCAGCCCAAGCACACACCAAGTGGGCACCAGAAGTGGATTTCTGCATCATTTACTTGTCTCTGTAAACCCTAGTAACTAGTTTAGTATAAATAGGACTTTTTACTATTGTATTTACATCTTTGGATTATCTTTAGATCACATTTGAGGGGCTGGCCTCTCGGCCATGCCTGAACCTTCATCACTTATGTATTTTCAACGGTAGAGTTTCTACACACTATAGATTAAGGTGTGGAGCTCTGCTGTTCCTCACAGATTAATGCAAAGTACTACTATTTTTCTATTCATTTCAAGCTTATTCCTATTCTAAGATATCCATTCGCACCCAAGAATATGATGAATGTGATGATTATGTGACGCTCATCATCATTCTCACTTATGAACGCGTGCCTGACAAACACTTCCGTTCTACATGCAAACAAGCTAGAATGAGTATCTCTTAGATATCTAATACAGAGGACCGAGTCCGAGATATTAGAATCTTCGTGATATAAGTTAGAACCCATGGATGGCCATTCTTGAGATCCGAAAAGTCTAAACCTTGTCTGTGGTATTCCGAGTAGGATCTGGGAAGGGATGGCTGTGGCAAGCTTCAAACTCGCGAGTGCTGGGCGAAGTGACAGACGCAAAAGGATAGTAAATCCTATTCCAGTATGATCGAGAACCGACAGATGATTAGCCATGCAGTGACAGCGCATTGGACCATTTTCACAGAGAGGATAGGAAGTAGCCATTGACAACGGTGATGCCCTACATAAAGCTTGCCATAGAACGGAGTAGGAATGATTGGATGAAGACAACAGGAAAGCAGAGGTTCAGATGAACAAAAGCATCTCTATACGCTTATCTGAAATTCTCACCAATGAATTACATAAGTACCTCTATCTTTATTTTACGTTTTATTTATCTTTTTATTATCAATTCACTATAACCATTTGAATTCGCCTAACTGAGATTTACAAGGTGACCATAGCTTGCTTCAGGCCGACAATCTCCGTGGGATTGACCCTTACTCACGTAAGGTTTATTACTTGGACGACCCAGTGCACTTGCTAGTTAGTTGTGCGAAGTTGTGATAAAGAGTTGAGATTACAATTGTGCGTACCAAGTTGTTGGCGCCATTGATGATCACAATTTCGTGCACCATCTAATTACCTGGTCAACGCCACATCTCCATAAATATGGGTCATCCCATATATAATATTTAGACTCGCTTTTCATCTTGTCTCTTTGATGCTTATTAAAGTTTGGAGGAAAAGTGCGGCTAACTAGATAATTAGCTACAGGTGCATACTAAGGGACTACCTCAGATACTGCTTGCAGGTTATCAAATGGGAAATTATCAGCTATAGGAGTGGAGTCATGCTTAATGTGCTCAAGGCGACTCAAATGGTCTGCCACTAAATTCTGATTACCACTCCTATCCTTAATTTCTAAATCAAATTCTTGTAGTAGCAGTATCCAACGTATAAGCCTTGGTTTGGATTCCTTTTTAGCTAATAGAGACTTTAGAGCTGCATGGTCTGAGTACACTACTACTTTCGTACCAAGTAAATAGGCTCGGAATTTATCCAGAGAAAAAATAATAGCAAGAAGCTCTTTCTCAGTAGTAGTATAATTAGACGGAGCGACATCTAAAGTTTTAGACGCATAAGCAATTACAAAAGGGTCCTTACCTTCACGCTGAGCCAGTGCTGCACCTACGGCATGGTTGGAAGCATCACACATTATTTCAAATGGCTGGCTCCAGTCTGGTCCTCTCACAATTGGAGCTTGAGTTAGGGCGGTCTTCAGCTTATCAAATGCTTATTTGCAATCTTCACTGAACTCGAACTCAATATCTTTCTGCAGTAGTCTGGATAAGGGAAGAGCTACCTTACTGAAGCCCTTAATGAATCTCCTGTAAAAACCTGCATGGCCAAGGAACGAACGGACTTTCCTCATAGAAGAGGGGTAAAGTAAACTAGAAATAACATCCACCTTTGCTGGATCTACAGAAATGCCAGTATTAGATACAACATGTCCTAGTACAATCCCTTGTTTGACCATAAAGTGACATTTTTCAAAATTCAATACAAGGTTTGTATTGACACATCTATCTAACACTCTAGATAAACTATCCAAGCAAAGAGTAAAGGAGTCACCATATACACTAAAATCATCCATAAAAACCTCCATACAGTCCTCAATAAGATCAGAGAAAAGACTCATCATGTACCTTTGGAAAGTAGCTAGTGCATTGCACAAGCCAAAGGGCATTCTCTTGTAAGCATAAGTCCCAAAAGGACATGTAAAAGTGGTCTTTTCCTAATCTTCAAGAGCTATATGAATCTGGAAATAGCCTGTGTAACCATCTAAAAAACAATAATGTGATTTGCCTGACAGGCGATCCAGCATTTGATCAATGAATGGAAGAGGATAGTGATCCTTATGAGTGGCCTGGTTTAGGCGTCTGTAGTCAATGCAGACCCTTCAGGCGTTCTGAACTCTGGTTGCCATGAGCTCTCTATGCTCATTCTTCACTGTAGTGACTCCAGACTTTTTGGGCACCACTTGTACTAGGCTTACCCATTCACTGTCTGAGATGGGGTAGATGATATCTGCCTCCAGTAGTCTGGTCACTTCCTTTTTGACAACCTCTAAGATAGTGGGGTTCAGTCTTCTCTGGGGTTGACGGACAGGCTTTGCTCCCTCTTCTAAAAATATTTCGTGCTCACAAATTTGAGGGTTGATGCCTACTATGTCTGCCAAACTCCAACCAATTGCCTTCTTGTGCCTCCTCAGCACACTAAGTAACTGCTCTTCTTGTTGAGAAGTGAGTTCCCTTGCAATGATAATTGAAAACTTCTGCTTGTCCTCAAGGTAAGCATATTTGAGGTATGAAGAGAGGGGTTTCAATTCTAACTTCTGCTCATGGTCAGGCTCTAGGTTGTCTGGAGCTAGCAATAATGGTAAAGCACTATCATTGTCCTCAGAAAGTGTCCCCACACTCGGACCTTGTCCTATGTACTTCTCTTCAAATTCCTCCTGGTGAATTTCAGCCCGGTTTCATCTATGATGTCACACTGGAGGATAGAATGATCCTCCGGAGGATGCTTCATAGCTCCATTCAGATTGAAGATTACTACTCGGCCATCTATTTCAAAAGAGTATGTTCCTGAAAAAGCATCCAATTTGAACTTTGAGGTCTTCTTCCGAGTAGGATTGATGATGGATTTTCTGAGTCATTTTGGGGCATCTCCAGGATATAAAAATCAATGGGAAAGGTGAGCCCCTTAATGCCCACTAATACATCTTCAGCAACTCCAATCACTGTAATAATGCTTTTATCTGCTAACACAAAACGAGCTGCCGACCTTTTTAAGGGAGGGAGCCTCAAATTATCATATATAGACAAAGGCATTATACTAACACATGCTCCTAAATCACACATGCAGTCAGAAAATATCACACCACCAATAATACAATTAACCATACATGGACCTGGATCACTACACTTCTCAGGTATACCTCCCATTAAAGCAGATATAGAACTACCTAAAGGAATAGTTTCTAATTCATTAATTTTATCTTTGTGTATACATAAATCTTTTAGAAACTTTGCGTACTTAGGTACCTGCTGAATAACATCAAAAAGGGGAGCAGTTACTTCAACCTTTTTGAATATTTCTACTATTTTGGGATCAGGTTCCAGCTACTTCCTGGGCTTCCTTGCAAGTTGTGGAAATGGAATGGGAATGGTGTCTTCTACAGTGTCTGCGCCCTTTGGTGCTTCTTCCTGTGATTGGGCTTTTTCTTCTTCAGCCATGTCCTGTATGTCCTCTTCCTCTTCAACATCTTCTACTTCCACCACCTCTTCAGCTGAGGCGTGTTTTGGTGGGTTTGGATCCTCCTGATTTCTCTCCTGCAGTGTGGTTCCGGATCTTAGGGTGATGGCATTGATGCCACCCTTGGGATTGGGTAATGGTTGAGATGGGATTCCACTGGAGCTCAAAGGCTGGTTATTGGAGTTATTCATTGATCCAATCTGTGAGATAAGAGCTTGCAAGGTAGAGTTCAGACCATTTAGAGTAGAATTAAGGTTATTTTCCATGGCCTGTTGTCTCCGATCAATAGATTGTAGTAACTCATCATTAGCAGATGAAGAGGGTAAGTGATCTGAGAGGTCTACTGTTGGTTATTCTGTGGTCCTTGGGATTACCTCAGGTGAGGTGCTCTGTATGGCTGGTTCTGGTTCTGCTGCCTGTTGTTGTTATTATTCCACCTCTGATTTCCCTCATTATCTCTGCCTCCTCTGTTATTGTTGTCCCTCTAATTCTGGTTAGAATTATCTCTCCAATTCTGGTTAGAATTGTCCTGCCATCCATGGCTGTAACTGCCACCTTGATTGTACCCTTGGTTGGGGCAGTCATAGAAGTTATGAGTGGATGCCACGGTGTTATCGTCCTGCTGGAGCTGCGGACATTCATCAGTATAATGGCTATAATCAGCACAGATTCTGCAAACTCTCTGTGGGACTAACTGTTGGCTTTGCTATGGTGGAGAAGATTGAGCTTGCTGAACTTGTTGATTCAATTGCATCTGCTTCAGTAAGTTGGTCATTTCACAGATACTCTGAGTTAGAGCAGCAGTCTCTCTGCTAGAGGATACTTCTACAACAGCTTTTGAACGGCCTTGTTTTTGCCTGTGATTCTTTGTAGATTCAGCTAAGTCGCTGATCAATTGCCATGCCTCATCAGTGGTCTTGTACTTTTTCATAGACCCATTGCTAGCACTTTCCAATGTGGTCTTATCTTGGGGCCTCATACCCTGAGTGACGTAGCCGAGCAACACTATCTTGTCAATCATATGG
Organism: Arachis ipaensis; assembly: GCF_000816755.2. Classification (NCBI taxonomy): domain Eukaryota; kingdom Viridiplantae; phylum Streptophyta; class Magnoliopsida; order Fabales; family Fabaceae; genus Arachis; species Arachis ipaensis. The sequence continues at coordinate 93,316,630 of NC_029792.2, read as the reverse complement.
TGGGGGGCATGCTTCCAGAAGGTTGTTGAAGTGCTCCCAGTATTCATAGAGAGTCTCGAATTCATCCTGAACAATCATGAAAATGTCTTTCCTCAGTTTATCAGTAACTTCAACTGGAAAGAATTTTTCCAAGAATTCTCTTCTAAGTGTATCCCAGTCGGATACAGTTGCTGCGGGTTGAGTGTAGTACCACTCTCTTGCCTTTCTCTCAAGAGAGAATGGGAAGGCTTTTAACAAAATTGAAGTTTCATCTGCACCATCACGCCTTACAGTAGAACAGGCTGCTGATGAGCGGATAATTTATACGCTTTTTGGCATTGTTTTTAGTATGTTTTTAGTAGAATTTAGTTACTTTTAGGGATATTTTCATTAGTTTTTATGTTAAATTCACATTTCTGGACTTTACTATGAGTTTGTGTGTTTTTCTGTGATTTCAGGTATTTTCTGGTTGAAATTGAGGGACTTGAGCAAAAATCAGATTCAGAGGTTGAAGAAGGATTGCTGATGCTGTTGGATTCTGACCTCCCTGCACTCAAAATGGATTTTCTGGAGCTACATAACTCAAAATTGCGTGCTTCCAATTGCGTTGGAAAGTAGACATCCAGGGCTTTCCAGCAATATATAATAGTCCATACTTTGCCCAAGTTGAGACGACGCAAACTGGCGTTCAACTCCAGCTCTCTGCCCAATTCTGGCGTCCAGCGCCAGAAACAAGTTGCAAAGTGGAGTTCAACGCCCAAACTGGCACAAAAGCTGGCGTCCAACTCCAAGAAAGACCTCTACACGTGCAACACTCAAGCTCAGCCCAAACACACACCAAGTGGGCC
>NC_029792.2:93296933-93315596 GCF_000816755.2 Arachis ipaensis | reverse complement strand
ATGGATGTAAATTCATTCTAAAGCTTGACTGGCTATTAAGCCATGTCTAACCCTCAGATTGGAGCTTTAGACTAAAGAGTATAAGATTCCTGGAATTCATATTAAAGATTTTGAAATCCTTATTTTTCTTTTCCAAAATGATTTTCAAAAAACATTAAAAGAAAATACAAAAAAAATTATAAATTCATAAAAATAAAAAATATCTTGTGTTTCTTGTTTGAGTCTTGAGTCATGTTATAAGTTTGGTGTCAATTGCGTACTCATCTTGCATTTTTCGAAAACTCTCATGCATTAATAGTGTTCTTCATGATCTTCAAGTTGTTCTTGGTAAGTCTTCTTGTTTGATCTTTGCATTTGCATGTTTTGTGTCTTTTCTTGTTTTTCATATGCATTCTTGAATTCTTAGTGTCTAAGCATTAAAGAATTCTAAGTTTGGTGTCTTGCATGTTTTCTTTGCATAAAAAAATTTTTTTTAGAATATGTTCTTGATGTTCATCATGATCTTCATAGTGTTCTTGGTGTTCATCTTGACATTCATAGCATTCTTGCATGCATTCATTGTTTTGATCTAAAAAAATTCAAAAATAAAAAAAAATATCTTTCCCTTTTTCTCTCATCAAATTCGAAAATTTGATTGACTTTTTCAAAAATTTTTAAAATCAAGTTGTTTCTTATGAGTCAAATCAAATTTTCAATTTGAAAATCTTATCTTTTTCAAAATCTTTTTCAAAAATCAAATCTTTTTCAAATTTCTTAGTTATTTTTGAAAATTCCAAAAATATTTTTCAAAAATCTTTTTCTTATTTTTATATCAAATTTTCGAAAATAACAATAACAATTAATGTTTTGATTCAAAAATTTCAAGTTTGTTACTTGCTTGTTAAGAAAGATTCAAACTTTAAGTTTTAGAATCATATCTTGTGATTTCTTATGAATCAAGTCATTAATTTTATTTTTAAAAAAAAAATCAAATCTTTTTTTCAAAAACTAATTTCTATCATATCTTTTCAAAAATATCTTCTTATCTCACCTTTTCCAAAAATTTGATTTCAAAATATCTTTTCTAACTTCCTAACTTCTTATCTTTTCAAAATTTGTTTTAATTAACTAACTAACTTTTTGTTTGTTTCTTATCTTTTTTAAAACTACCTAACTAACTCTCTCTCTCTCTAATTTTCGAAAATATCTCCCCCTTTTTCAAAATTTCTTTTTAATTAACTAATTATTTCAATTTTTAATTCTTAATTTTCAAGGCTTTAATAATGGTGGAAGAAACAGGTTTAGCAATAGCAAGCCTTTTCCATCATCCACTCAGCAACAGACAGAGAATTCTGAGCAGAATCCATCTAGCTTAGCAAATTTAGTCTCTGATCTATCTAAGGTCACTGTGAGTTTCATGAATGAAACAAGGTCTCCCATTAGAAATTTGGAAGCACAAGTGGGCCAGCTGAGTAAAAGGATCACTGAAATTCCTCCTAGTACTCTCCCAAGCAATACAGAAGAGAATCCAAAAGGAGAGTGCAAGGCCATTGACATAACCACCATGGCTGAACCTGTAAGGGAAGGAGAGGATGTGAATCCCAAGGGGGAAGACCCCCTGGGACGTCCAGTGATCAATAAGGAGTTTCCCTCTGAGGAACCAAAGGAATCTGAGACTCATCTAGAGACCATAGAGATTCCATTGAACCTCCTTATGCCCTTCATGAGCTCTGATGAGTATTTCTCTTCTGAAGAGAATGGGGATGTTACTGAAGAGCAAACTACCAAGTTTCTTGGTGCAATCGTGAAGCTGAATGCCAAATTATTTGGTATTGAAAGTTGGGAAGATGAACCTTCCTTGTTCACCAATGAACTAAGTGATCTGGATCAACTGACATTGCCTCAGAAGAGATAGGATCCTGGAAAGTTCATAATACCTTGTACCATAGGAACCATGATCTTTAAGGCTTTGTGTGACCTTGGTTCAGGGATAAACCTCATGCCCCTCTCTGTAATAGAGAAACTGGGAATCTATGGGGTGCAAGCTGCTAAAATCTCATTATAGATGGCAGACAATTCAAGAAAACATGCTTATGGACAAGTAGAGGACATGTTAGTAAAGGTTGAAGGCCTTTACATCCCTGCTGATTTCATAGTCCTGGATATTGGAAAGGAAGAGGATGAATCCATCATCCTAGGAAGACCTTTCCTAGCCACAGCAAGAGCTGTGATTGATGTGGACAGAGGAGAATTGATCCTTCAAATAAATGAGGACAACCTTGTGTTTACAACTCAAGGATCTCTCTCTGCGTCCATGGAGAGGAAGCATAAAAAGCTTCTCTCAAAGCAAAGTCAACCAAAGCCCCCACAGTCAAACTCTAAGTTTGGTATTGGGAGGCCACAACCAAACTCTAAGTTTGGTGTCAAACCTCCATATCCAAGCTTTAAGTTTCGTGTTGGGAGGTTTCAACAAAGCTCTGCACATCTGTGAGGCTCCATGAGAGCCCACTGTCAAGCTATTGACATTAAAGAAGCGCTTATTGGGAGGCAACCCAATTTTTATTTATCTAACTATATTTTTCTTAGTTATATGTCTTTATAGGTTCATGATCATGTGGAGTCACAAAATAAATATAAAAATTGAAAACGGAATCAAAAACAGCAGAAGAAAAATCACACCCTGGAGGAAGCATCTGCCTGGCGTTCAACGCCAGAACAGAGCATGGTTCTGGCACTGAACGCCCAAAATGGGCAGTATCTGGGCACTGAACGCCCAAAATGGGCATCATCTGGGCGCTGAACGCCAGAATTGCACCTTGGAGAGGAGCTGGCGCTGAACGCCCAGAACAAGCATGGTTCTGGCGTTCAACGCCAGAAATGGGCAACAAATGGGCGTTGAACGCCCAAAATGGGCACCAAGCTGGCGCTGAACGCCCAGAGTTGTGTGCAAGGGCATTTTACATGCCTAATTTGGTGCAAGGTTGTAAATCCTTGAACACCTTAGGATCTGTGGACCCCACAGGATCACCTCAGGATCTGTGGACCCCACAGAATCCCCACATACCTCCACTCACTTCTTCTCACCCCTCACCACTCTCTTTCACAAAATCCCAATAAACACTCTTCCCTATTAACCCTTTACCACTCATATCCATACACCCACCTACCTTCAAAATTCAACATCTCTCTCCCACCCAATCCCACCCATATGGCCGAATACACACATCCCTCCATCTCCTCCATATCTTCTTCTTCTATTCTTTCTTCTTTTGCTCGAGGGCAAGCAATATTCTAAGTTTGGTGTGGTAAAAGCATAGCTTTTTTTGTTTTTCCATAACCATTAATGGCACCTAAGGCCAGAGAAACCTCAAAGAAAGAGGAAAGGGAAGACAATTGCTTCCACCTCTGAGCCATGGGAGATGGAAGGATTCATCTCACAAGCCCATCACTAAGAAAAGGATGGAGCAAACAAGAGAGCACATTCATGGATCTCAACAGGCACATGAAGAAGCTCATCATCAAGAAATTCCTGAGATACCTCAGGGGATACAGTTTCCTCCACAGAATTTTTGGGAGCAAATCAACAACTCCCTAGGAGAAGTAAGTTCCATCATGGAACACTTAAGGGTGGAACATCAAGAGCACTCTATCATCCTTCATAAAATTAGAGAAGATCAAAAAGCTACGAGGGAGGAGCAACAAAGACAAGGAAGAGACATAGAAGAGCTCAAGGACATCATTGGAAACACCATCATCACTAAGGTGGACTCATTCCTTGTTCTTATTTCTTCTGTTTTCCGTTTTCTATGTTATGTGCTTATCTATGTTTGTGTCTTCATTACATGATCATTAGTAGTTAGTAACTATGTCTTAAAGTTATGAATGTCCTATGAATCCATCACCTCTCTTAAATGAAAAATGTTTTAATTTAAAAGAACAAGAAGTACATGAGTTTTGAATTTATCCTTGAACTTAGCTTAATTATATTGATGTGGTGACAATGCTTCTTGTTTTCTGAATGAATGCTTGAACAGTGCATATGTCTTTTGAAGTTGTTGTTTAAGAATGTTAAATATGTTGGCTCTTGAAAGAATGATGACAAGGAGACATGTTATTTGATAATCTGAAAAATCATAAAAATGATTCTTGAAGCAAGAAAAAGCAGCAAAGAACAAAGCTTGCAGAAAAAAAATAGGTGAAAAAAAATATCTAGTTACTTTTAGGGATGTTTTCATTAGTTTTTATGTTAAATTCACATTTCTGGACTTTACTATGAGTTTGTGTATTTTTCTGTGATTTCAGGTATTTTTTGGCTGAAATTGAGGGACTTGAGCAAAAATCAGATTCAGAGGTTGAAGAAGGATTGTTGATGTTGTTGGATTCTGACCTCCCTGCACTCAAAATGGATTTTCTGGAGCTTCATAACTCAACATGGCGCGATTCCAATTGCGTTGGAAAGTAGACATCCAGGGCTTTCCAGCAATATATAATAGTCCATACTTTGCCCAAGTTTAGATGACGCAAACTGGCGTTCAACGCCAGCTCTTTGCCCAATTCTGGCGTCCAGCGCCAGAAACAAGTTGCAAAGTGGAGTTCAACGCCCAAACTGGCACAAAAGCTGGCGTTGAACTCCAAGAAGGACCTCTACACATGCAACACTCAAGCTCAGCCCAAGCACACACCAAGTGGGCCCCGGAAGTGGATTTATGCATCAATTACTTACTTCTGTAAACCCTAGTAGCTAGTTTATTATAAATAGAACTTTTTATCATTGTATTCACAGTCTTGGTTACTCCGGTTCCCCTCTGGGGCCGAGACCAATGAACTCTATTCACTTATGTATTTTCAACGGTAGAGTTTCTACACTCCATAGATTAAGGTGTGGAGCTCTGCTGTTCCTCAAAGATAAATGCAAATTACTACTGTTTTCTATTCAATTCATCTTATTTCGCTTCTAAGATATTCATTCGCACTTCAACTTGAATGTGATGAACATGACAATCATCATCATTCCCTATGAACGCGTGCCGGACAACCACTTCCGTTCTACATTAGATTGAATGAGTATCTCTTAGATCTCTTAATCAGAATCTTCGTGGTGTAAGCTAGAATGATGGCGGCATTCAAGAGAATCCGGAAAGTCTAAACCTTGTCTGTGGTATTCCGAGTAGGATTCAATGATTGAATGACTGTGACGAGCTTCAAACTCGCGATTTCTGGGCGTAGTGACAGACGCAAAAGGATAGTAAATCCTATTCCAGCATGATCGAGAACCGACAGATGAATAGCCATGCCGTGACAGGGCGCGTTGACCATTTTCACTGAGAGGATAGGATGTAACCATTGACAAGGGTGATGCCTCCAGACGATTAGCCGTGCCGTGACAGGGCATTTGGATCATTTTCCCGAGAGAAGACCGAAAGTATCCATTGACAATGGTGATGCATTACATAAAGCCAGCCATGGAAAGGAGTAAGACTGATTGGATGAAGATAGCATGAAAGCAGAGGTTCAGAGGAACGAAAACATCTCTATTCGCTTATCTGAAATTCTCACCAATGATTTACATAAGTATTTCTATCCCTATTTTATTAATGATTTTCGAAAACCCCATTACTATTTTATATCCGCCTGACTGAGATTTACAAGGTGACCATAGCTTGCTTCATACCAACAATCTCCGTGGGATTCGACCCTTACTCACGTAAGGTATTACTTGGACGACCCAGTGCACTTGCTGGTTAGTTGTGCAAAGTTGTGAACCATGGTATTGGCATCATGTTTTTGGCACCATTGCCAGGGAAAGAAAGAGCAATGAATTTTACATAATCAAAGTGTAATCACAATTTCTGCGCACCAGCTGCTCGGAAGTCTCTAAGGTGCTTGATAGGCTCTTGAGCAGGTAAGCCATGAAACTTGGGCATCAAATTGAGCAGTGCTATTTTTATTTCAAAGTCTGTAGCCACCGCTGGGTGATGCACTTGAAACGGTTGCATTGAAAAATCAGGGGCTCAAGCCTCCTGAATAGTAATTTTCCTAGGTGCTGCCATGTCACCTGCACGTAAATCAACCGAATCAGCAGAAAGGGAGCCTGTTTCTTCCTCAAGTGACGTTTCAGATCCGCCCTCAGAGAGGACTAACCGACGCCGAGCTTGCCTTATTCGTGAAATAGTTCTTTCAATCTCAGGATCGAATACTGGCAAGCTTGGACCAGGAAGTGAACGCGTCATCTAACGAAAGAAACATGCAGCTCATAGTAGCAAAATAAAATAAAATGCAAATAAATAAATTCCAATTAATAACTTTAGCACTCTATTGCAAGTCCCCGGTAACAGCGCCAAAAATTGACGTGGCAGAAATTGGTGAATTAAGAAATTAATATAAGAGATACGTTGCAAGTACAGTTCTTAGCCAACCAGAAATCCGCTTATCAATTTAGAAGGTTGTCACAAAATTTAAATTAAAATACTGGGAGTATGAGTCCCAAGTCGTCTCCCAACGAGTTGCAGAAAGGTGTGCTATTTTATTAATCAGATGTTTTCAAAAATGGTTTGAGTTGAATAACAGGAAATTAAATTAGAGAATTTGTATAATTTTAACTAAAAGCCTTGGCTGGGAGTAGATTAGTTGGAAGCCCTATTCTTGTTGGAGTACTCTCAAGATTAATTGATAATTGAGGGTTGTTCTGTTTAGTTATCCCTTACTAGGTAAGAAAAAGTCAAACAAGTTGGAAAGCTATTTCTATTCACAAGTCCCAATCCGCTCAATTGAAAAGGATTGGTGTCAGTGACTAGAGGGCAAACCAACAATAAACCCAATTACAATTTTTTCTTTTAAGCATTCCAACTCAAGGTCTTCCTTTCAATCAACTCCCATCCAAGTTATGGAACTACTCGCTCATTGTGAATGTAGAATTCATAACATAGGAAATGGAAATATAGAAAGACATGATAAACAATAATCAAAGGGATCAATTAAAAATAAAAATAGTTCTTGTATTAATAAACTCTAAAAATAATTCAATAATAATTCTAAATAAACAAAGGACATGGAAGAGTAAGAGACAGGTAAAGAAAATAAACTAGAATGACGAAGTCTTGCTGAGTTAATAACTCTTCTCAATATCCCAATGCGAAAAGCAATAAAAATAAAATCCTAAGAACTATGAATGTGTAGAGAGAAAACCTAGAGGAGGAGTAAAACTAGATCTAAAACTGAGAATTGTCTGTAATGAATTGTTGTTTTCGTTTCTGCATGTTCCTTGGCTCTAGTATGCTTTTCTGGGCCAAAAATTGGGTCAAAACAGGGCCCAAAATTGCCCCCAGTGAATTCTGCAGATTCTGCAGATCGCGCATGTCACGCGATCGCGTCATTCATGCGAACGCGTCATTCGGCGTTTTGCCTTGCCACGCGTGCGCGTCGTCCACGCCTCCGCGTCACTTGTGCAGTTCCAATCCGCGTGGTCGCGTGAGCCATGCATCCGTGTCACTGCGATTTCCTCTATGTCGCGCGATCGCGTGAGCCATGTGTCCGCGTCACTTTTCGCTGGTCATCTCCTCAATTTCTTGTGTTCCTTCCATTTTTGCAAGCTTCGTTTCCAATCTCCAAGTCATTCATGCCCTATAAAGCTTGAAACACTTAACACACAGATCACGACATCTAATGGAAAGAAGGAGAATTAAAATAAATAATTAAAAAGTCTTTAGGAAGCAAATATTCAATCATGTAATAATTTTAGGAAGGAAATATAAATGCATGCCAATCATATGAATAAGTGGGTAAATAATTGATAAAATCATACAATTAAGCAAAATATAAACCATAAAATAGTGGTTTATCAGGTGTCCCCAGCTCTGTAGGAGACTCCAGCTGCTGAGATGAGATCTGAGACCAAGGCGGGAAAAGGTAAGTTGCCCGCAATCTGTACGTGTCCCATGGCATTTCGGATGTGTCTTGGTAGGTTCAGAGGCTGGTCTGTAAGGATGCACCATAGTAGAATGGCCATGTCTGCAGTGAAGGAGGATTCGTGAGTGCCCGGAAAGACGTAATGGGACATGATCTGTGCCCATACGCGAGCCTCCAAGGTAAGTGCTGAAGCCGATATTCCCTTAGGACGGGAACGGTGGTATCCATAGATCCATCTGCTGCCAGGTAGTGCGATAACTCTGAGAATGGCGTCCTTATCAAATTGGTACATCTGGCGCTTGAGTGAGGCTTCTTGAAAGGCGTCCAATCCTTCTGGAGCAGGGGGAAGATCTAGAGCTTGTTGAATGGCCTCTTCTGTAATGGGGACTTGCTTCTGACGTACATAGACAGACTGCAGGGTTGGCAGGTGGAAATTAGAGTAGAACTCAACTACCCAAGAAAGATTAACCTGCCTTGGCTGTCTCTGGAGGAAACCCCATTGTCTTCGTTCAATTTGCGGCTCAACAAAGGTAGCAATATTGGGCGGGAGGATAAGAAGGTGTTCGTTGTTGTAGCTCCGTCCTGCCAGGATAGGGAACATCTGCTCATAGTAGCGATTGGGAAATCGCACAGTGTCCTTTGCTGGGAAGGATTTTTCTTTTTCATCAACCTTTATAATCCTCTTAATTCTTTTTGTTGAGGGTTTGACTACAGTTGAAGAAGGCTCTACCACTAATGCTCTTTTTGTTCCTCTTCTTATTGGTGGTTTGGGAGTAGCTTTCTCTTTTCCTTTCTTGGTGGCCATCCTGAAAAGGAAAAAAGAAAGTAAAATGAATTCAAAGGGACAGAGCAAGGAAGAGGATGGTATAAGTGATAATCAATGCACGGTAAAGAGGATGTCGTTAACACATGGTCATGACTACATGTGAAAAGTTCACCAATGGAAATATAGAAAGTGCATTTGATGACAATTAAATGTAAGGTGTTTATTGGCATGCAGGCAAAGGCATGAGTAGCATAGATCAAGCATTTAATTTGTTAAATATGTTATCACTCGTAACAAACTAACCATCACGTTTGTATTGACAATTAAATTAAATTAATAAAATAGTAAAAAAAATTTATGAAAAGCAAACATTGAATAGTAGAATAGAATAATGTAGAAAATGCATAATGCCATATGGGCTTTTTCACACACACGTAGCATGCATGATGAATAAACTATTTAAAATAATAATTTGAACATGCAAGCAACCCTTTAAAAAGTAATATATAATTGCCAAACAATTTTACAACAATCCACAAGCATATAATGAGAAATAATGACTCAATTAAATTTCTAACACCAATTAAAAGAAAAAAAATAAGAAAGAAAAACAAAATATGGATAATGAAAGTAAAAAGAAAAGAAAAGAAGAAAACATAAAAATAAGAAAGATAATAGAAAAGTAAGGAAGGAAGAAGAAAAGAAAAACCTTGATAATGGGGATGAGAGAGAGGGAGAAGAAGGTGAGAAAGAAGGAAGAAGGAAGAAGGAAGAAATAAGGAGGGAAAAGAGAAAATAGGATTTGGGGAGAAGAAAGATAAGATATTTGGCAAATCAGGGTAAGCTGTGCGGCGCAAGCGACGCGAACACGTGGGTGACGCGTTCGTGCGAATTGCGCTTATTCGGATTGACGCGGTCGCGTCGGTCACGCAGTCGCGTCGGTCACGCGGTCGCGTGACACGTTTTATGCTACTGGCGCGAGGGCAGCCTCGCGCTCGTACAAGTCTCTGTTCGAAATCTTATTTTGCCAAAATATGGGTGACGCGATCACGTGGGTCACGCGACTGCGTGAGTGGCCAATATTGGGATATGATACGTTCGCGTGAGGCACGTGTTCACGTGGGGCACGCGTTCGCGTGGTAAGGGCTGTGCGTCTAGCGCTAGTCCAGCACCACCTCAGCATAACTTTCAGCTATACACCCTTTTCACGTCGATTTTCAGGTCACGCGGCCGCGTGGGTGATGCGGTCGCGTGGGAGGCAAGTTTTCCACTTGACGCGGACGCGTGGGACACGCGGTCGCGTGGGGTGATTTGTGCCAAAGGCACGCCTCCAGCCACGCTCTCGTGTGATTTTCTGTTCACTTTCTTATTCTTTCTGAGCCACCTGCGACACGGACGCGTCATTGATGCGGTCGCGTCGCGTGAAAATTTTTTTTTTCGAAATAAAAATATGCAAATGCAGATGCAAGCTAAATGTGCGAATAAGGAGAAGAGTTATTAAAAAAAGAAAACTGTGAATAAAGAAAAGAACGATCATACCATGGTGGGTTGTCTCCCACCTAGCACTTTGCTTTAACGTCCGTAAGTTGGACGCTCCACTAGCTCAGTCTTCGGCTATGTGTGGATCTTCCAAGAGGAAGATCTCGAGCTCCTTGTTTTTCTTCAACTTCTCGCCATGGTACAGCTTTAAACGATGTCCATTAACTTTGATGAGTTCAGAGCTTGAAGGATGACTTAGGTGAAAAACTCCGTACGACTCGGCCTTCTCTACTCTATATGGACCTTCCCATCTTGATCTCAACTTGCCTGGCATGATCCTCAGTCGAGATTTATAAAGGAGGACTAAGTCCCCAGATTGGAACTTTCTCCTCTTGATGTGCTTATCATGTACAGCCTTTATCTTCTCCTTGTACAGCCTTGAGTTCTCATAAGCTTCCAGGTAAAGGTTTTCTAATTCTTGTAGTTGCAACTTCCTCTCAGCTCTGGCTGTTTCAAATCCCATATTACATTCCTTTATTGCCCAAAAGGCTTTATACTCTACTTCAACTGGGAGATGGCAGGCTTTTCCATAAACTAAGCGGAAAGGACTCATCCCAATGGGTGTCTTGTATGCTGTTCTGTATGCCCAAAGTGCATCTTGTAGCCTGGTGCTCCAGTCTCTCCAATGAGGTTTGACTATTTCAAATGGCTGGCTCCAGTCTGGTCCTCTCACAATTAGAGCTTGAGTCAGGGCGGTCTTCAGCTTATCAAACGCTTGTTTGCAATCCTCACTGAACTCGAACTCAATATCTTTCTGCAGTAGTCTGGATAAGGGAAGAGCTACTTTACTAAAGTCCTTAATGAATCTCCTGTAAAAACCTGCATGGCCAAGAAACAAACGGACTTCCCTCACAGAGGAGGGGTAAGGTAAACTAGAAATAACATCCACCTTTGCTGGATCTACAGAAATTCCAGTATTAGACACAACATGTCCTAGTACAATCCCTTATTTAACCATAAAGTGACATTTTTCAAAATTCAATACAAGGTTTGTATTGACACATCTATCTAATACTCTAGATAAACTATCCAAGCAAAGATTGAAAGAATCACCATATACACTAAAGTCATCCATAAAAACCTCCATACAGTCCTCAATAAGATCAGAGAAAAGACTCATCATGCACCTTTGGAAAGTAGCAGGTGGATTGCATAGCCAAAGGGCATTCTCTTATAAGCATAAGTCCCAAAAAGACATGTAAAAGTGGTCTTTTCCTGATCTTCAGGAGCTATATGAATCTGGAAATAGCCTGTGTAACCATCTAAGAAACAATAATGTGATTTACCTGACAAGCGATCCAGCATTTGATCAATGAATGGAAGAGGATAGTGATCCTTACGAGTGGCCTAGTTTAGGCGTCTGTAGTCAATGCAGACCCTCCAGGCGTTCTGAACTCTGGTTGCCATGAGCTCTCCATGCTCATTCTTTACTGTAGTGACTCCAGACTTCTTGGGCACCACTTGTACTGGGCTTACCCATTCACTGTCTGAGATGGGGTAGATGATATCTGCCTCCAGTAGTCTGGTCACTTCCTTCTTGACAACCTCTAAGATAGTGGGATTCAGTCTTCTCTGGGGTTGACGAACAGGTCTTGTTCCCTCTTCTAAAAATATTCTGTGCTCACAGACCTGAGGGTTGATGCCTACTATGTCTGCCAAACTCCAACCAATTGCCTTCTTGTGCCTCCTCAGCACACTAAGTAGCTGCTCTTCTTGTTGAGAAGTGAGTTCCCTTGCAATGATAACTGGAAACTTCTGCTTGTCCTCAAGGTAAGCATATTTGAGGTATGGAGGGAGGGGTTTCAATTCTAACTTCTGCTCATGTCAGGCTCTAGGTTGTCTGGAGCTGGCAACAATGGTAAAGCACTATCATTGTCCTCAGAAAGTGTCCCCACACTCGGACCTTGTCCTATGTACTTCTCTTCAAATTCCTCCTGGTGAATTTCAGCCACGGTTTCATCTATGATGTCACACTGGAGGATAGAATGATCCTCCGGAGGATGCTTCATAGCTCCATTCAAATTGAAGATTACTACTCGGCCATCTATTTCAAAAGAGTATGTTCCTGAAAAAGCATCTAATTTGAACTTTGAGGTCTTCAGGAATGGTCTTCCTAGTAGGATTGATGATGGCTTCTCTGAGTCATTTTGGGGCATCTCCAGGATATAAAAATTAATGGGGAAGGTGATCCCCTTAATGCCCACTAATACATCTTTAGCGATTCCAACCACTGTAATAATGCTTTTATTTGCTAACACAAATCGAGCTGCCGACCTTTTTAAGGGAGGGAGCCTCAAATTATCATATATAGACAAAGGCATTATACTAACACATGCTCCTAAATCACACATGCAGTCAGAAAATATCACACCACCAATAATACAATTAACCATACATGGACCTGGATCACTACACTTCTCAGGTATACCTCCCATTAAAGCAGATATAGAACTACCTAAAGGAATAGTTTCTAATTCATTAATTTTGTCTTTGTGTATACATAAATTTTTTAGAAACTTTGCATACTTAGGTACCTGCTGAATAACATCAAAAAGGGAAACAGTTACCTCAACCTTTTTGAATATCTCTACCATTTTGGGGTCGGGTTCCAACTGCTTCCTGGCCTTCCTTGCAATTTGTGGAAATGGAATAGGAATGGCGTCCTTTACAGCTTCAGCGTCCTCTGGTGCTTCTTCCTGTTATTGAGCTTCTTCTTCTTCAGCCATGTCCTGTATGTCCTCTTCCTCTTCAACATCTTCTACTTCCACTACCTCTTCATCTGAGGCGTATTCTGGTGGGTTTGGTTCCTCCTGATTCCTCTCTTGCAGTGTAGTTCCGGACCTTAGGATGATGGCATTGATGCCACCCTTCGGATTGGGCAAGGGTTGAGAAGGAATTCCACTGGAATTTTCCTGTTGAGTGTTTGAAGTATTGGGTGGTGCCAGCTGAAAGATGAGAGCTTGTATGGTGGATGCTAGGCCATTAAGTGAACTTTCCATGTTCCTTTGTCCTTGTGCAATGGATTGAATGGCCTCTTCACTCGGAGAGGAATTAGATTGAGTGATATGCGGAACTTGTTGTTGGTTGTGCTGTGGTCCTTGGGACTGCCTCAGGTGAGGTGCTCTATAAGGCTGGTTCTGGTTCTGCTGCCTGTTGTTGTTATTATTTCACCTCTGAAATCCTTGATTGTCTCTGCCTCCTTTGTTATTGTTGTCCCTCCAATTCTGGTTAGAATTATCTCTCCAACCTTAGTTGGAATTGTCCTGCCATCCATGGTTGTAACTGCCACCTTGATTGTACCCTTGGTTGGGGCGGTCATAGAAGTTATGAGTGGCTGCCACGGTGTTGTCTTCCTGTTGGAGCTGCGGGCATTCATCAGTATAATGGCTGTAATCAGCACATATTCCGCACATTCTCTGTGGGACTAGCTGTTGGATTTGATGCGCTTGTTGTTGACTCAACTGCATCTGCTTCAGTAAGGTGGTCATTTCACTTATACTCTGAGCCAGAGCAGTAGTCTCCTTGCTAGAAGATACCTCTGCAACAGCTTTTGACCGGCCTTGTTTCTGCCTGTGATTCTTTGTAGATTCAGCTAAGTCGCTGATCAATTGCCATGCCTCATCAGTGGTCTTGTACTTTTTCATAGACCCATTGCTAGCACTTTCCAATGTAGTCTTATCTTGGGGCCTCATGCCCTGTGTTACGTAGCCGAGCAACACTATCTTGTCAATCATATGGTGGGGGTATGCTTCCAGAAGGTTGTTGAAGCGCTCCCAGTATTCATAGAGAGTCTCAGATTTGTCCTGAACAACCATGGAAATGTCTTTCCTCAGTTTATCAGTAACTTCAGCTGGAAAGAATTTTTCCAAAATTATCTTCTAAGTGTATTCCAGTCGGATACAGTTGCTGTGGGTTGAGTGTAGTACCACTCTCTCACCTTTCCCTCAAGAGAGAATGGGAAGGCTTTTAACAAAATTGAAGTTTCATCTGCACCATCACGCCTGACAGTAGAACAACCTGCTTGAAAATCTCTCAGGTGCTTGATAGGCTCTTGAGCAGGTAAGTGATGAGCGGATATTTTATACGCTTTTTGGGGTTAATTTCATATAGTTTTTAGTATATTCTAGTTAGTTTTTAGTTTATTTCCATGAGTTTTTAGGAAAAATTCATATTTATGGACTTTACTATGAGTTTTGTGTTTTTCTGTAATTTCAGGTATTTTTCTGGCTGAAATTGAGGGAGCTGAGCAAAAATCTGATTCAGGCTTAAAAAGGACTGCTGATGCTGTTGGATTCTGACCTCCCTGCACTCAAAGTGGATTTTCTGGAGCTACAGAACTCAAAATGGCGCGCTTCCAATTGCGTTGGAAAGTATACATCCAGGGATTTCCAAAAATATATAATAGTCCATACTTTTCTCAAGGATAGACGATGTAAACTGGCGTTCAACGCCAGTTCTCTGCCCAATACTGGCGTCCAGCGCCAGAAAAGGATTAAAAGTTGGAGTTCAACGCCAGAAATGGATCCAAACCTGGCGTTGAACGCCCAAAACAGCCTTATGCACGTGAATTGTTTAAGTCTCAGCCCCAGCACACACCAAGTGGACCCCAGAAGTGGATCTCTGCACCATCTCTCATAGTCTACTCACTTTTTGTAAACCTAGGCTACTAGTTTAGTATTTAAACAACTTTTAGAGACTTATTTTGGATCTCATGACATTTTAGATCTGAACTTTGTACNNNATTGATGGCGGCATTCATGAGAATCCGGAAAGTCTAAACCTTGTCTGTGGTATTCCGAGTAGGATTCTGGGATTGGATGACTGTGACGAACTTCAAACTCGCGAGTGCTGAGCGTGGTGACAGACGCAAAAGGATAGTAAATCCTATTCCGGTGCAACTGAGAACCTGCAGATGATTAGCTGTGCGGTGACAGCGCATCTGGACCCTTTTCACTGGAAGGATGGATGGTAGCGTGCACCAAGTTTTTGGCGCCGTTGCCGGGGATTGTTCGTGTTTGGACAACTAACGGTTTATTTTGTTGCTTAGATTAGGAAAAATTTCTCTTTTTTTTGTTTAGAGTCTCTTATTATTGTCGTGTTAAAATTTTAGAATCCTTATTTCCTTTTTTTTAATTTTTTTTAAAATAATTTTTTTTATTAAACCTTGTGCCAAACTTTAAGTTTGGTGTTTTCTTGTTGGTTTTTCTTAAAACTTTCGAAAATTTATTTTGGTTTTCTAAAAATTTTAAGTTTGGTGTTCTTCCTTCATGTTCTTGTGTTCTTGTGAGTCTTCAAAGTGTTCTTGAGTTTTCCTCGTGTCTTGATCTTAAAATTTTTAAGTTTGGTGTTCCTTGGTGTTTTTCCCTCAAAAAAATTTCCGAAAACAAGGAGCATTAGATCTAAAAATTTTAAATCGTGTGCTATCTTATTGCTTTTCTCTCTATTTTAAAGCATCTCTTTCGAAAATCAATTTTTAAAATTCAGATTTTTTTCAAAACTTCCTAACCACTTTCTCTCTCCTCAATTTTTCGAAAATATTCACCCATTTTTATTTATCTTTATCTTATTTTCGAAAAAAAAAATATTTTCTCTATTTTACATCATCTCCCTTTCTCCATCATGGATCTAAGCGGAAATGAACAGTCCAGGAGGACTCTGGGGTCATATTCTAACCCCTCTACTGCTTCATATGGGAGTAGCATCTGCATACCCTCCATTGGAGTCAGTAGCTTTGAGTTGAATCCTCAGCTCATTATCATGGTGCAGCAAAGTTACCAGTATTCCGGTCTTCCACAGGAAGAACCTACAGAGTTTCTGGCACAGTTTTAACAGATTGCTGACACAATACATGATAAAGAAATAGATCAGGATGTCTACAGACTATTACTGTTTCCATTTGCTGTAAAAGATCAAGCTAAGAGGTGGTTGAATAACCAACCTAAGGCCAGCATAAGGACATGGAAACAGCTGACAGAAAAATTCCTGAATCAATACTTTCCCCCAAAACAGATGACACAGCTAAGGCTGGACATCCAATGCTTTAAACAAGGAGATAGTGAATCTCTTTATGATGCCTGGGAGAGATACAGAGAGATTCTACAAAAATGCCCTTCTAAAATGTTTTCAGAGTGGGTTCAGTTAGACATCTTCTACTATGGGCTTGCAGAAGGAGCTCAGATGTCTCTAGATTACTCAGCTGGTGGATCTATCCACATGAAAAAGACAATTGAAGAGGCTCAAGAGCTCATTGATACAGTTGCCAGGAATCAACATCTGTACCTAAGCAGTGACCCTTCCATGAAAGAAGAGGTTAAGACAGTAACTGCTGAACTCAGTCCTGTAAAACAAGCTGCTGATGAATTCAATCAGTAATTGGACTTTCTAACAAAGCAGTTAGCCGAATTCAAAGATAGACTACAAGAGACAAGGATGGCTAATATACATATGGAAGAACAGTTTAAGCAAACAAAGCAGCAGCTGTCAAGCAAATAACAGAAGAATACCAAGCAGTTCAATTAAGAAGTGGGAAAACATTAAATACCCCACCTCAAGGCAGCAAAAAGCTAAGAAATGAGCAAACCACCCAAAATTTACCTGAGGACAGTAAGAGCCCAGGGAAAAGTAATTCTGGAACTAAAACGCCAGAAATTTGGTGGAAGGCTGGCACTGAACGCCCAGACCATGCTCAGGACTGGCGTTCAACGCCAGAAACAAGGCAGGACTGGCGTTCAACGCCAGAAATAGGCAAGGATCTGGCGTTGAACGCCCAAAATGGGCAAGATCTGGCACTGAACGCCCAAAATGGACACAGTTCTGGCGTTCAGACGCCAGGAACAGACAAGGAGCTCGCGTCCAATTTCACTCCAGCTTCTAACCCTGGCACTCAATTGCCAATGAGGGATCAGACACACACAAATGCTGATAACAACCCCTCTAAGAAGGCTTCTTCAACCACTTCTGTAGGCAATAAACCTGTAGCAACTAAGGTTGAGGAATATAAAGCCAAGATACCTTATCCTCAAAAACTCCAGAAAGAGGAGCAGGATAAGCAATTTGCTCGCTTTGCAGATTACCTCAGGACTCTTGAAATAAAGATTCCATTTGCAGAAGCACTTGAGCAAATACCTTCTTATGCCAAGTTCATGAAAGAGATCTTGAGTCATAAAAAGGATTGGAGAGAAACAGAAAGAGTTCTCCTCACTAAAGAATGCAGTGCAGTCATTTTGAAAAGCTTTCTTGAAAAGCTTAAAGACCCTGGGAGTTTTCTGATACCATGCATATTAGAAGGTCAATGCACCAAGACAGCTTTATGCGATCTTGGGGCAAGCATCAACTTAATACCTGCATCCACTATCAGAAAGCTTGGCTTAACTGAAGAAGTTAAACCAACCCGGATATGTCTCCAACTTGCTAATGGCTCCACTAAATACCCATCAGGCGTGATTGAAGACATGATTGTCAGAGTTGGGCCATTCGCCTTTCCGACTGACTTTGTTGTGCTGGAAATGGAGGAGCACAAGAGTGCTACTCTCATTCTAGGAAGACCCTTCCTAGCAACTGGACGATCCCTCATTGACGTCCAACAGGGGGAAATAACCCTGAGAGTCAATGATGAGGAGTTTAAGTTGAACGCTGTTAAAGCCATGCAGCATCCTGTGGTTCCTACAAGAACAGTTACAGGGTGGCGCATGTGTATTGACTACAGAAGGCTCAATACAGCCACCAGAAAGGATCATTTTCCTTTACCATTCATAGACCAGATGGTAGAAAGACTAGCAGGTCATGATTATTACTGCTTTTTGGATGGCTACTCAGGCTATAACCAGATTGCAGTAGATCTTCAGGATCAAGAGAAAACAGCATTCACATGTCCATCTGGAGTGTTTGCTTATAGAAGGATGCTATTTGAGCTGTGTAATACGCCTGCAACCTTCCAGAGATGCATGCTCTCTATTTTCTCTGATATGGTGGAAAATTTTCTGGAAGTCTTCATGGATGACTTCTCAGTATATGGAGACTCATTCAGCTCCTGTCTTGATCACCTGAAACTTGTTCTGAAAAGATGCCAAGAGACCAACCTAGTTTTAAACTGGGAAAAATGTCACTTCATGGTGACTGAAGGGATTGTTCTTGGGCATAAAATCTCAAACAAGGGAATAGAGGTGGATCAAGCAAAAATAGAGGTAATCGAAAAATTACCACCACCTGCCAATGTTAAGGCAATCAGAAGCTTTCTGGGGCATGCAGGATTCTATAGGAGGTTTATAAAGGATTTTTCAAAAATCGCAAAACCTCTAAACAATCTGCTAGCTGCTGACACGCCATTTATGTTTGACACAGAGTGCCTGCAGGCGTTTGAAACGTTAAAAGCTAAGCTGGTCACAGCACCAGAGTTTGATATAGAAATAAGAGACAGAAAAGGGACAGAGAACCAAGTGGCTGATCATCTGTCCCGGATAGAGCCAGTAAAAGAG
>NC_029792.2:93295748-93296612 GCF_000816755.2 Arachis ipaensis | reverse complement strand
AGATTCCCGAGAGTTTGTACGTAACTGTGACAGTTGCCAGAGAGCTGGTAATCTGCCTCATGGTTACGCCATGCCTCAACAAGGAATCTTGGAAATTGAGTTGTTTGATGTATGGGGAATTGACTTCATGGGACCTTTCCCACCATCATACTCAAACACTTATATTCTGGTGGCAGTTGACTATGTATCAAAATGGGTTGAGGCCATTGCCACACCCACTAATGATACTAAAACAGTACTGAAGTTCCTCCAGAAACATATCTTTAGCAGGTTTGGTGTCCCTAGAGTACTAATCAGTGATGGGGGCACTCACTTCTGCAATAAAAAGCTTTACTCTGCCATGGTTCGGTATGGAATTCGCCATAAGGTGGCTACTCCATATCATCCACAAACTAATGGGCAAGCTGAAGTCTCTAACAGAGAATTAAAGAGAATCCTAGAACAGACAGTAAGTACCCGTAGAAAGGATTGGACACGGAGCTTGGATGATGCTCTGTGGGCTTACAGAACAGCATTCAAGACTCCTATAGGGACCTCTCCATACCAACTTATGTATGGTAAGGCATGTCACCTGCCCGTGGAACTGGAACATAAAGCCTACTGGGCAACCAGATTCCTAAACTTTGATGCCAAATTAGCAGGAGAAAAAAGATTGCTCCAGCTAAATGAGCTAGAGGAATTCAGATTCACAGCTTTCGAAAATGCCAAGCTTTATAAAGAGAAATAAAAAAAGTGGCATGACAGAAAGCTGTCATCTAGAATCTTTGAGCCAGGACAGAAGGTTCTGCTGTTCAACTCTAGACTCAGGCTATTCCCCGGGAAATTGAAATCCCGGTGGAGGGGACCATACGTGATTACAAGTGT
>NC_029792.2:93293706-93295604 GCF_000816755.2 Arachis ipaensis | reverse complement strand
CTTGCTGGGAGGCAACCCAGCCATGGGGCATCAATCCTCTAAGCATTTTGCCCTATTTCTATTTTTATTTTTATTTGTTTATATAGAGTTCATTGATAACAAGGTAAAGAATCAATTGCATAAGTTCACAGGGTTACAGAAGGAATCTGCACACAAAACAGAGAAAAAGAGCTCACTGGTAAGAAAACGCCAGTAAGAGCCTATTTTGGGCGTTCAGCGCCCAAAAGGGGCAGCCAGTGGGCGCTGAACGCCAGTAAGGATAGCAATCTGGCGTTCAACGCCAGAAAAGGGCAACAACTGGGCGTTGAACGCCCAGGAGAACAGCATTTGGGCGTTGAACGCCCAAAACAGGTAGTGTTTGGGCGTTCAAACGCCAGGATGATGGGGAGGAGGCAAATTCATTTTTCTTCATATTTTTTCATTCTAATCTTAATTTTCATACTTCAATTCATGATTTTTTGCATAAACATGTTAAGAACTCTGATTTCTAAAATCCCTAATTTCTAAAAATCTTACTTTAAAAATATCAAATATATCTTAATCCATAAGCACAAACCCTCTTTGCAAATTCAATCCAACTCTTTTCAAATCTTTTTAAAAAACAAATCTATTTTTTCAACTCATCAATATCTTTTTTAAAATCTCCACTTCATCTTTTTCAAAATCTAGATCTATCTTTTTCAAAAATCTTTCATATCTTTTCAATTTTAAACTATATCCTCTCTTATCATATCTTCTATCTTATCTTTTCCAAATCAATCTCTTTTATCATATCTTTATCTCTTTTTTTCGAAAACCCACCCTCCCTCCCTTTAAATTTGGGTTCGGCCTCCCTCCCCTTCCATCAACAATTGCACCTAGCTCTCCTTCTATCCCTCTCCTTTCTTTTCTTTTGCTTGAGGACAAGCAAACCTCTAAGTTTAGTGTGTTTATCCGCGATCACTAAGATCATGGCTCCTAAAGGAAAACAACCCACTCCAAGAGGTAAGAAAGAGAGCGTTCCAAAACCACTTTGGAATCAAGGGAAGTTCTTATCTAAAGAACATTCAGACCATTATAACAAAATAATGGATCTGAGATCAATGATCCCGGAAGTTAGATTCGATCTAAAAGAAGATGAATATCCGGAGATCCAGGAGCAAATTCGAATCAGGAACTGGGAAGTCCTAGCTAATCCTGAAATGAAAGTAGGGAAGAACATGGTTCAGGAGTTCTATGCTAACATGTGGCAAACTGACAAGCAGAAACTATCTGGGACTGCCTTCTATGACTATCGGACCGTGGTCAGAGAAAAGATTGTTCATACCCACCCTGACAGGATCAGGGAGATCTTAAAGCTACCTCAGCTGAAAGATGATCCAGACTCCTTCAACAGGAGAATGATGAGAATAGACAAGGGCCTTGATAAGATTCTAGAGGACATATGTATCCCTGGAGCCAGGTGGACCACCAACACAAAGGGTGTCCCAAATCAACTCAAGAGAGAAGATCTCAAATCAGTCGCCAGAGGATGGCTGGACTTCATTGGGCATTCTCTGTTGCCCACTAGCAACCGTTCTGAAGTCACTGTTAAAAGAGCAGTGATGATCCATTGCATCATGATGGGAAAGGAAGTAGAGGTTCATCAGCTGATTTCAGCTGAACTCTACAAAATTGCTAACAAAAATTCTAAAGAAGCCAGGTTGGCTTATCCAAGCGTGATTTCTCTGCTCTGCAAGGATGCCGGAGTAAGGATGGGAATAACTGAGTATATCTCAGTTGAGAAACCAATCACCAAAGCATCAATGGAAAAACAACAAGCACAGGAGGATCCCATCAAGAAGAGAGCACAGGAATTCCTCCCAGAGATCCCTCAATCTGAATACTGGGAGTATCTTGAGACGTCCGTTACCAAGATA
>NC_029792.2:93291676-93293045 GCF_000816755.2 Arachis ipaensis | reverse complement strand
AAACCAAAGCAAAAAAAAAAAAAGCCAATAGCCCTTAAAACCAAAAGGCAAGGGTAATAAAAAGGATCCCAAGGCTTTGAGCATCAGTGAATAGGAGGGCCTAAGGGAATAAAATCCTGGCCTAAGCGGCTAAACCGAGCTGTCCCTAACCATGTGCTTGTGGCGTGAAGGTGTCAAGTGAAAACTTGAGACTGAGCGGTTAAAGTCAAGGTCCAAAGCAGGAAGAAGAGTGTGCTTAAGAACTCTGGACACCTCTAATTGGAGACTTTAGCAAAGCTAAGTCACAATCTAAAAGGTTCACCCAATTATGTGTCTGTGGCATTTATGTATCCGGTGGTAATACTGGAAAATAAAGTGCTTAGGGCCACGGCCAAGACTCATGAAATAGCTGTGTTCAAGAATCATCATACTGAAATAGGAGAATCAATAACACTATCTGAATTCCAAGTTCCTATAGATGCCAATCACTCTGAGCTTCAATGGATAAAGTGAGATGCCAAAACTGTTCGAAAGCAAAAAGCCACTAGTCCCACTCATCTAATTAGAATCTGAGCTTCACTCAAAAACTCTGAGATATTATTGCTTCTCAACCTATTAGTCTTCTATTTTATTTGTCTAGTTGCTTGAGGACAAGCAACAGTTTAAGTTTGGTGTTGTGATGAGCGGATATTTTATACACTTTTTGGGGTTAATTTCATATAGTTTTTAGTATATTCTAGTTAGTTTTTAGTTTATTTCCATTAGTTTTTAGGAAAAATTCATATTTCTAGACTTTACTATGAGTTGTGTGTTTTTCTGTAATTTCAGGTATTTTTCTGGCTGAAATTGAGGGAGCTGAGCAAAAATCTGATTCAGGCTGAAAAAGGACTGCTGATGCTGTTGGATTCTGACCTCCATGCACTCAAAGTGGATTTTCTGGAGCTACAGAACTCAAAATGGCGCGCTTCCAATTGCGTTGGAAAGTAGACATCCAGGGCGTTCCAGAAATATATAATAGTCCATACTTTGCTCAAGGATAGACGATGTAAACTGGCGTTCAACGCCAGTTCTCTACCCAATTCTGGCGTCCAGCGCCAGAAAAGGATTAAAAGTTGGAGTTCAACGCCAGAAATGGATCCAAACCTGGCGTTGAACAAAACAGCCTTATGCACGTGAATTGTTTAAGTCTCAGCCCCAGCACACACTAAGTGGGCCCCAGAAGTGGATCTCTGCACCACCCATCATAGTTTACTCATTTTTTTGTAAACCTAGGCTACTAGTTTAGTATTTAAACAACTTTTAGAGACTTATTTTGTATCTCATGACATTTTAGATCTGAACTTTATACTCTTTGACGGCATGAGTCTCTAAACTCCATTGTTGGGGGTGA
>NC_029792.2:93283715-93290280 GCF_000816755.2 Arachis ipaensis | reverse complement strand
TTATTTTGTATCTCATGACATTTTAGATCTGAACTTTGTACTCTTTGACGGCATGAGTCTCTAAACTCCATTGTTGGGGGTGAGGAGCTCTGCTGTGTCTCAATGAATTAATGCAAGTATTTCTGTTTTCCATTCAAACATGCGTGTTCCTATCTAAGATATCCATTCGCGCCTAACTATGGAGAAGGTGATGATCAGTGACACTCATCACCTTCCTCAATCCATGAACGTGTGTCTGACAATCACCTCCATTCTACATCAGATTGAATGAATATCTCTTAGATTCCTTAATCAGAATCTCCGTGGTATAAGCTAGATTGATGGCGGCATTCATGAGAATCCAGAAAGTCTAAACCTTGTCTGTGGTATTCCGAGTAGGATTCTGGGATTGGATGACTGTGACGAACTTCAAACTCGCGAGTGCTGGGCGTAGTGACAGACGCAAAAGGATAGTAAATCCTATTCCGGTGCAACTGAGAACCTGCAGATGATTAGCCGTGCGGTGACAGCGCATCTGGTCCCTTTTCACTGGAAGGATGGATGGTAGCCATTGACAACGGTGATCCACCTACACACAGCTTGCCATAGAAGGACATGCGTGCGTGAATCAGAAGACAGAGGAAAGCAGAGATTCAGAAGACAAAGCATCTCCAAAACTCCAACGTATTCTCCATTACTGCATAACAAGTAACCTTTAACCCATACTCTCTTGTTTATTCGCAATTCAACTGATAAATAAAATTGACTTCCTGACTAAGAATTGCAAGATAACCATAGATTGCTTCAAACCAAAAATCTCCGTGGGATTCGACCCTTACTCACGTAAGGTATTACTTGGACGACCCAGTGCACTTGCTGGTTAGTGGTACGAGTTGTGAAAAGTGTGATTCACAATTCGTGCACCAGTAAGCCATGAAACTTAGGCATCAAGTTTAGCAGTGCAGTCTTTATTTCAAAGTCCGTAGCCACCGCTGGATGATGCGCTTGAAACGGTTGCATTGAAAAATCAGGGGCTCCAGCCTCCTGGATAGTAATTCTCCTAGGTGCTGCCATGTCACCTGCACGTAAATCAACCAAATCAGCAGAAAGGGAGCCTGTTTCTTCCTCAAGTGACGTTTCAGATCCACCCTCAGAGAGGACTAACCGACACCGAGCTTGCCTTGTTCGTGAAATAGTTCTTTCAATCTCAGGATCGAATACTGGCAAGCTTGGATCAGTAAGTGAACGCGTCATTTAAAAAAAGAAACATGAAGCTCATAGTAGCAAAATAAAATAAAATGCAAATAAATAAATTCCAATTAATAACTTTAGCACTCTATTGCAACTCCCCGGCAACGGCGCCAAAAATTGACGTGGCGAAAATTGGCGAGTTAAGAAATTATTAGAAAAGATACGTTGCAAGTACAGTTCTTAACCAACCAGAAATCCGCTTATCAATTTAGAAGGGTTATCACAAAATTTAAATTAAAATACTGGGAGTATGAATCCCAGGTCGTCTCCCAACGAGTTGCAGAGAGATGTGCTATTTTATTAATCAGATGTTTTCAAAAATGGTTTTAGTGAATAACGGGAAATTAAATTGGAGAATTTATGTAATTTTAAATAAAAACCTTGACTGGGAGTAGATTAGTTGGAAGTCCTATTCTTGTTGAAGTACTCTCAAGATTAATTGATAATTGAGGGTTGTTTTATTTAGTTATCCCTTACTAGGCAAGGAAAAGTCAAGCAAGTTGGAAAGCTGTTTCTATTCACAAGTTCCAATCCGCTCAATTGAAAAGGATTGGTGTCAGTGACTAGAGGGCAATCCAACAATAAACCCAATTACAATTTTTCTTTTAAGCATTCCAACTCAAGGTCTTCCCTTCAATCAACTCCCATCCAAGTTATGGAACTACTCGCTCATTGTAAATGTAGAATTCATAACATAGGAAAGGGAAATATAGAAAGACATGATAAGTAATAATCAAAGGGATCAATTAAAAATAAAAATAGTTCTTGTATTAATAAATTCTAAAAATAATCCAATAATATTTCTGAGTAAACAAAAGACATGGAAGAGTAAGAGATAGGAAAAGAAAACAAACGAGAATGACGAAGTCTTGACGGAGGTAATAACTCTTCTCAATATCCCAATGCAAAAAGTAATAAAAATAAATCCTAAGAACTATGAATGTGCAGAGAGAAAACCTAGAGGAGGAGTAAAACTAGATCTAAAACTGAGAATTCTCTGTAATGAATTTTTTTTCGTTTTTCCATGTTCCTTGGCTCTAGTCTGCTTTTCTGGGCCGAAAATTGGGTCAAAACAGGGCCCAAAATCGCCCCCAGCGAATTCTGCAGATTCTGCAGATCGCGCATGTCACGCGATCGCGTCATTCATACGGACGCGTCATTCGGCATTTTGCCTTGCCATGCGTGCGCGTCGTCCACGCCTTCGCGTCACTTGTGCAGTTTCAATCCGCACGGTCGCGTGAGCCATGCGTCCACGTCACTGCGATTTCCTCTATGTCGCGCGGTCGCGTAAGCCATGCGTTCGCGTCACGTCTCGCTGGGCATCTCCTTAATTTCTTGTGTTCCTTCCTTTTTTGCAAGCTTCCTTTCCAATCTCCACGTCATTCATGCCCTATAAAGCCTGAAACACTTAACACATAGATCACGGCATCTAATGGAATGAAGGAGAATTAAAATACATAATTAAAAGTCTTTAGGAAGCAAATATTCAATCATGTAATAATTTTAGGAAGGAAATATAAATGCATGCCAATCATATGAATAAGTGGGTAAAGAATTGATAAAACCATATGATTAAGCACCATATAGACCATAAAATAGTGGTTTATCAGTGCCTCTCGATCTGCATCTGAAAAGCAACAATATATGTATGGTATGAGAATTGGGGGTTCCCAGCATGGTAGTGATGCTAACATATGTAGTATATAAGGTCCCAGAAAAGCCAGAGGCAATCCTAGAACTCCGACACTTAAATTTAAACGTAAGGTAGTAAACTAGACCAGAAATTAGGTGACTTATCTAAGGTGTTCAGGTTCTAAGTCCTACTTTAACTCTACAATTCACTTTTTGTCTCATCCAACCCTCCGAAACACCAATGGAACTACTCTCATCACTCCTCTACCAAACAAGGGATCTCTCAGTTGCAAAGACATACAAAATAGTAAGGGTGTTCGCGGTGCGGTTTGGTTCGATTTTAAGGAAAAAAGTCATCCGATCCGAACGCTTAATCTATGTGCGGTGCGGTTTGGATTGGATAAAATTTTTTTGGAAATCCGATCCGATCCGATCCAATTACAAGCAGTTTGGATCGGTTTGGATTTGCGGTTTTTTAAATAAAAAAATTAAATACATATAACAAGTCTCAATATCAAATTTTAAATAATCAACAACGACATAACAAGTCTTAACAATATCTTAAAAAGCCAACGATAACATAACAATAGAAATAAAATTATAGGTTAGTTAAAATAAATAAATAAATAACATTTTGAACATAAAATATTTATTAAATAATAATAATACATGAATAATAGAAAAATGTATAACAAATTGAACATGTTATAAGTATAATTGTAAATATAATAATAAAATAATAATATTATAGCACATTGTGCGGTTTGGATTGGATTAGATCGGTTATGAAAAGTAGATCCGAAATCCGATCCAATCCAGTGGTTTGCAAAAAATAAAATCCAATCAAATCCGAATTAGTGCGGTTTTAATCGGTTTTCGATTTGGATCGGATTGAATGAGCGGTTTAATTTGGATCGATTTGAATTTGAACACCCTTACAAAATAGGCAAAGAAAACACAGATAGGATTCGATTACAACAAGTAGAACAAATAGCAGATAGCATGGCAAATCAATTAGGTAAACCAAATAATGCACACTCAAGCAAAACAGACAAATGCATATGATGTATGCCTGTCCTATGGTTGATGAGTGTCATCTGTCAGTTATATAGCCAAACCTGACATGTCCGGTAGCTAACCTTGGAAAATTTCTCTGTGTGCGCATCCCTAAGAGTCTATGCATATAATCTCAATCATTCAATTATCATCTCATTGGGAAATTTCTGGGGAGTTAAAATGTCCGGCCACATCTTGCAACGTAGGGTCAAAAGAATATCGAGTCTCAAGCTGGAGTAAGTGGTGACAAGCCACTGCATCTACCCAGGGAAGCTCGTATCTCATATAATAGAAGTGTAATAAACCATCTAATTTAATCTCAGTCAAGCATCATCAATACAGATTCCATTCATTTCATATTCTATATTTCCACACTTCTCAAACATAAATCATCATTTCATAATCTTCCTTCACTACCAAATTACTCCCCTCTCTAGGTTTACCCCTTTCCCTATGGTTAAGAACTAAATTTGGAACTATAGAAGGTAACTATAGAGGTTTAGAAGCTAGAAAACATATTTTTAGATCACAAAAATATAACTTTTCCAAAACAAGGTAGTCATGCGTATGCATGCCACCCCATGCGCATGCATGGTATAACATTCCGAATTTTTGGAAATTAAATAATGAATTAATTATGATTTATTATTTTATTTAAAGAAATTTATTTTTCTAAAAGTAATTAAATTAAATTTTATGATACTTTAAATTTAAAATTTATTAAAATTTTTAAATAATTTTTATTATAATAAAATAATTCAAAAAAACTAAAAAAATTATTATTATTATTATTATTATTATTATTATTATTATTATTATTATTCCATTTAACTAACCAAAATCATTAAAGGGAACAAGCTAAGGAAAATGGATTTGAGAACGTGACTTTTATGCATAAATGCCCATATACAACCATGACACTTCATTAGTTTCATTCATTAAGTTTATATAATAATATAATCATCCTTCATTAAAGCCAAACGTGGCTTATGCCTCATTACATATATACATCTAAAGGTGACACCTAACCACCCTACTTTGCCCAAATCATCATCAAATAAATCTAAGCACATTCATTGTGCAATAACCGAGCTTGCATGTTATCCAAACAAAGGAGAGAGTGGCCGAATTTTATGGTGAAAACCGTGAGTTCTTTCTATTTTCTTTTTTTTTATTTCTTTTGATTCGTAATTCCAATAAAAAATCTAATCCAATAAAAATGTTCGTATCCTCTTCCTCTATACGTTGGCGTTATTTTTTATCAGTGGAAGCTGACGGTGACGTAACTCCCTTACCCCTTGAGTTTTGCCAACTGGAATTCTAGAAGGCACGGGCGATTCCGGACGTTTTCTTTTTCGACGGCTTGGTCAAAAGATTTTTCTGGAATTTCGAGTATTTTGATTTCATACGGAGGTAGGAGATTTTATTTTAAAGTTAATCGTTTTAATATATGAATGCCATTGAAGTTTAGTGAATAAGTGCAAATAATTTATAAATGTCTTGTTTAATTAATTAATGAAAATTGACAAAATTGAGATTGTTAGTGATTGTGAATATGGTTGAGCGTGATGAAATTGTGTTGAGATTGATTTATTGCTGTGTTTGAGGATGATGATTATTATTGATTTTCTGATTATTTTAGAATTGCTGGAAATTCTTAGTGTTATCTGATGAAAGAATGATAGTTGTTAAACTAGGTTATGATGAGTTGTTTATTGAGAAAGAGGGAACCCGAAAGGGTGGCACAGCCCGAATGTTCGAGGAAATGCTGCCGAATTTTTAAAAAACTAAGACTTTATTTAAAGTGTTATTTAAAAGCAAATCTGATTTAAGAATATCGTTTGATTTTGATTTATTACGAAAAGAATTTTGTTTTCAAATCGATTTATTAAGAAAAGTATAATATTTTAAACTCAATCTTTTGAAAAGGAATTTTACTTTAAGTTATGTTTTGAGTTCGGTTGATAAGAAAGAAAACAAGAAGAACGAAGAGTAAAGGAAAGAGAGACAATTAAAGGAATCTCTACCACAGTAGAGTAGAGAGCAAAGATTGAAAAGAAATTGAATGCTGTTTGGGCCTTAGTGCCGAGTGTCTAGCAGGGACGGTAATACATAACGCTCACTTGACACTATAAGGACGACTCAGTGAGGACGACTATGCGTAACTGGTATGCGAAATTGTTACTCAGGTTGTGAATTGTTGTTCGAAATTGATTCCCTGGCAATGGCACCAAAAACGGATGCACAAAACCATGGTCTAAACATATCTTCACAACTTCGCATAACTAACCAGCAAGTGCACTGGGTCGTCCAAGTAATACCTTACGTGAGTAAGGGTCGAATCCCACGGAGATTGTTGGTATGAAGCAAGCTATGGTCACCTTGTAAATCTCAGTCAGGCGGATATAAAATAGTAATGGGGTTTTCGAAATTTAATAACAAAAGAAGGATAGAAATACTTATGTAAATCATTGGTGAGAATTTCAGATAAGCGTATGGAGATGCATTCGTTCCTCTGAACCTCTGCTTTCCTGCTGTCTTCCTCCAATCAGTCTTACTCCTTTCCATGGCTGGCTTTATGCAAGGGCATCACCGTTGTCAGTGGCTACATCCCCTCCTCTTGTGAAAATGGTCCAAGATGCCCTCC
>NC_029792.2:93269227-93273824 GCF_000816755.2 Arachis ipaensis | reverse complement strand
AACTAAAGAAATGAAAAGAAAGAAATGAAAGAGGTAGCTTTTATCTATCTATATATATAACATTCACTTATTAAATATATATAAGCTTACTAATTATTCATCATTATCACTATCGAATCATACAAAACAAAAGGGAAAAGAAAGTGTTAACGTGGCTTGCTATACATATATACTAATAGATACTAGATACATATGTTCCTTTCATTAATAATCATGACACCTAATCATTTTTCATCGTACTTATAATCACCATCTAATCTTCATTTTCCTTTCTTGGAACGGAACCAAAATTGAAAGAAAAGAAAGCAAGAGTGGTGAGGGAGTAAGCTTACTAATTATTCATCATTATCACTATCGAATCATACAGAACAAAAGGGAAAAAAAAGTGTTAACGTGGCTTGCTATACATATATACATATATCTAATAGATACATATGTTCCTTTCATTAATAATCATGACACCTAATCATTTTTCATCGTACTTATAATCACCATCTAATCTTCATTTTCCTTTCTTGGAACGGAACCAAAATTGAAAGAAAAGAAAGCAAGAGTGACCGAAGGTGAGGGAGAGAACCATGGAACCTCCGAGCTTCCGACTCCTATATTTCTTGCGATCCGTAACTCTAATAAAAAATCTAATACAATAAAAGTGTTCATATCTTCCTCCTCTATGTGTTGGTATCATTTTTGTTCGGTAGAAGTTGACGGTGACGTAGCTTTCCTTCTCCAAGAGTTCGGCCAATTAGAGTTCTAGGAGGCACAGACGATTTCTGACGCTTTTCAGCAGGTCAGTCAAAAAGTTTTTCCGAAATCTTCATTGACTTTGATTTTGTATGGAGGTAGGGTTTCGTTTTAAAATTATAAGTTTTTAATTCATGAATGCTCAAAATCTTAATGAGTAATTGCAAATAATTTATGACTGTCTGGGCTGGTTGAATGACGAATTTGTGTTGGATTTGTAACTGTGAAAATAAATAAATTTGATGAATATGTGTTTGATTTTTTGAATGTTTGAGAATGCTAAAAATTCTGATTTATAGCTGGTTGTGATGAGAGTTATCGAAACTGTGGCTGTTAATAAATTATGTGTACGTTTTGTTAAAATGATGTAAGAATTGAGAATAGTGTATGGATGGAGATAAGTTAAGGAATGATGAAAGTGAGGGAGGCCGTGAGGGTAGTGATGTCTATTTTAAGGAGAGGTTCTGCCAAGTTCTTGTAAAATATACGAAAAAGTGATTTTATTTTGGAAACCTGATTTACAAGCTTATTTTGAAAAATGACTCTGTTAGAAAAAGATTTGGTTTACATATTTACTCATAATTGAGAAAAGGGTTTTGTATTAAAAATTTGAATTATTGGAAGTGATTTTTGAGAATTGAAAATGAATTTATATTATTGAATTTGAGTTATTTGAATTATCAAAAAGGGGTTTTTGAGAATTGAAGATGGTTTGGCAGGAATCCTTGAAGAGTGGCAAAGGCCGAATTTTAGAGAAAATGCTATAGAAATTTTTATAAAACTCTTAGGCTTGTTTAAAGTATTATTTAAAAAAAAATTGATTTAAGAATCGTATTAATTGATTTCAATTTATTAAGAAAAGTATAATGCTTTAAGTTCAATCTATTGAGAAAAGATTTTGTTTTAACTTAGGAATTGAGTTCGGTTTATTAAGAAAGTGACTTTTATCTTGATTAAAAGCTAAAGAAGTTTGGGTATTTGGAAATTAAAGGTTTTGATGCTAAGACTGAAAGTATACCTATGAGGTGATGTGGATGTAAGAGTGATTGATTATTTGGTGACGCGGAGGTATGTGTAATTAAGCGGTGATGCGGAGGTATGTTTAATAATGTAGGTGATGCGGAGGTATGTGTATGTAATTGGTGATGAGGAGGCATAATAAAGAGAAAGAAAATAAGAAGCCATGTATGAAAGAGATAATCATGAAAAGTGCATATCAAATGGGCCTCGTGCCAAACTGCTAACGCGGGAATGTCCGGTTAACTGATAGCATATGGAATGTGAATGGGACTTGTGCCAAATTGCTAATGCGAAAGGGCCCACCTAACTGATAGCCTGAGATTGCTAATGCGGAAATGTTCACCTAACTGATAGCTTATTTCTACCGTGATGCCAAGATATCCTAACTAAAATATCCATGATGATAATTGTGCCTGACTGGCACGGTAAAGAAACCATATTCGGAGTTCGCCCCGAGTAACATCGGGTTGCGGGTAGACAACCGACGCGTGAGCTCATGGCCTGCTTAGGACAGACATGTATCATATTGTTTGCGAATTTGTATTTGGTTGTGTTTTGCTTGTTGTATTTTCTCTGTGATTGTGCTGGTTGTCTTATTCTGTCTTGCTTGTGTGTTCAATTGGGTCTCTAGTACTATTAGTTTATGTATTAAAGTGATTAAGAATTAAGGTTGTGAATGAGTTTTGTTTAAAGTTTAGAAATTTTAAAGAAAGCAATTAATTGTATAAAGTAAAATTAAAAAATATTTTCAAAGGCTTGATAAAAGAATAGTTACTGAGTAAAGTCAATTATTCGCATTTTGTTCATTACTTTTACGGCATTCACTTTTCCTACTGAGAACATGCAAGGACGATGTTCTAACCCCCTACAAATTTTCCTTTCAGCAACAGGTTCAGGAATCCTTGGCGCGGCGCCGCTACTGAACATCGGAGCTATATGTAAATATGTATCCGTATTTTCTGTAGTTGGTTTAGCCTTAAACTTTTCCCTCGGTATTTATTGTCTTTGATCTTTTAGAGGGGTAGGACTTGTATTTGAGAATTTTGGAATAAGTCTATGCATATATTGTTATGTGTGTATGTATATATATTTGTGATTAAGAGTTTTAAAGTAAAGACCTTCCATTTTCTTGATTAAAATTTCAATTCGTATTCGCGAAGGCTCAATATTAAATAAAGATAGTATAAAATAAAAAGGGTTAGAGGTAAGTAACGCCTAAGATTTTAGTACGATCATGAGGTGCTAAAAGTTAGGGTATTACACATGGATGAAGCTTTTTCCTTACTCGCGTAAGCAAGCACCTCCTACGTACGCGGGTGTTTAGAACAAAAGGGAGGCTCGTGTACACGTCCACCCTTTCGCATACGCGTAAGTTCAAAACTGGGCATTCTCGCGTACGCATGCATCATGTGTATGCATGATTATAAAATTTGCCAAACTCGCGTACGCGAACGTGTTGAAACAGAAGGAATTCTCGTGTACGCATGCATGTGTCCATGTACGCATTCCCTGCATTTTTCAGAAAAGCTGATAAGTCTGCAAAAATCGACTTTGCACACCAAACATCAAACGCGCATAACTTTTTTTTGTTAAAAATGATTTTTAATCCGCCCTTCAAACAACATAAACTTCACGGATCCAATTTTTATTTGAAATATGTTTGACAAAATTTGAGAGATCGGAAGCCAAGTTATGGCCCACCAAAATTGGTCAAAAATCAAATTTTTACCAAAATCACCAAACCTCAATTCTTCCCAAAACCTCAGTTCAAACCAATGTTTTACACCCCTAAAACTATACTAAATATGTTTAGAATAGTTACATATCCCTTCCATATCTTCCACTATCAAATCTCAATTTTATCAATTTCATTCCAAACAATCCACAATTATATATATATATCACAACTCATAATCATCATACTCATCAATTATCATCACAAGCTCCTAAAATACTCAACATTTTTACCAAAAATCAGTAAATCTTAACAAGTTCACATAATTCAACCTATCCTACAGTCAACTAGCCTAAGTTTTCAGGTTACATTACACATTATCTACGAGAAGCCAGTATCATACCTTGGCCAATTCCTCCCTAATGCTCGGAATGTCTCAAATTCCACCATTGCACATGTTTTTACTTCTCTGTGACCACACCAAATTGGATCCCCAACCTCCAAGGTTCAATATAACAAGCTCAACCACCAATTGGACTTTAAATCAACATGATACTTACTCGAATTCACATAACATCACAAAAATCAATACAAGGGCTCACTAATCAATAATTCATAGAGGATTTGAGGGTTCTTACCTTACCCACAATTCAATTTGACACAACCCAACAATTTCCTTGTAACACCCTAATATTCAAATCCTTATGCTCGAGTCATAAGTCAATGATATTACGGTGGTACGACTCTCATGTGGATTTTTAATATATAAAAGTAGGTAATTTCGAAAGGAGTATTAATTGAGAAGCCTGAAAAGAGTAGAAATAAAATCGCGAAGACGTGTCACTCACGTTTCGACAACAAAAGATAAACCGTGAAGCCGAAAGCGATATACGGATAAGGCGTAGAGGAGATTAAGAGGTAGATAACAGATAGATATATATAACATAAGTAAATAGCCACTAGTCGCGACCCGCGAAGTTTAGGCCGGCTAGGATACAGTATGAAAGTAGTTGACAACAGTATATCATAATCTCTCCCAAAGGAAACATGAGAGCCTCTATAGGCAAATTCAAAAGAGTTCAATACATAATATAATCTTTTTAAAACAAAGGTGGAGAGATTCTAAGCAAAACACAAAGGAGAGAAAATAAAGATCTT
>NC_029792.2:93233664-93269044 GCF_000816755.2 Arachis ipaensis | reverse complement strand
CATACCTTCACCTGGAGCTAGTGAAACCACATCACTGCGTCTACCCAGGGAGTTCAAATTATCTCATTCAATAATCATCATCATCATGCAATCGCATCATCAATTCATCTAATCAAGAACAGCCCTCAACATCCACCGACACCAGCATGAGGGGCCTCTCAGTTGTACAAACACAAGCAATACAGGCAAGTAATACACAAATATGGTACAAGTAGAACAAGTAGCACATAGTTAGGTAACATGGCATATATGATGTAGAAATCCAAAACAAACAGGCAAACCCAAACAATTCAAACATATGCAAATGATGAATGCCTGCCCTATGGCTGATGATATCATCTGTCGGTTATATAGCCAACCCGACATGTCCTGGTAGATAACCATTGGACAGAAACACCCCTTGCGGAGCAAGTAGATTTGAGCTACAACCCCCCTTGCTACTGCCCGCTCAACCCAGAGCCAGTGAAATAATCACTACTGCGGCTACTACCCAGGCGGGTGTCTAAAAGCTCAACCTGGAGCGAGTGGATTCACCACTACTACCGCTACTACCCAGGCGTCACAATCTCTGACTTGGAGCAAGTGGGACGAACCACAACCCTTGCTACTGCCCAGGATCTCAAAACATATATTCGTTCAGTTTAAAAGCAATCATCATTGTTATCAAATCTCAAACATTAACCTGGAGCAAGCGTGATGAACCACCACCCTTACTACTACCCAGGTATCACAAATACTCATTTATTCAAAACTCCATAATTTAACTCATTTATCATAAACATCCTTTCCCGTCTCATACCCGGAGCAAGTTGACAACACCACTGCCTACTACCCGGGGTCACACATCACATTTCAACATTCTCCATTATTATCCATTTAACACATTCATTCATTAATCATATATGCTTTTATACTCAGCCATAACCAATAATGGCTTTGCCATAACCCGGCAATAACTCAGCCATCCGGCTCATGGTTCAATCAAGAACCAGGCATTTATTAATAAATATAGCCCTTCGGCTCATGGCATACACGGTAATTCCACCGTCATCCTCCATATCTCATATAATCATCTTTGATCATCATTGATCATAACTTTTCCCCTTGCTTCACTCGTGAGTTACCACATCCCCTAGCTCCTTTCTCATTGCTAGGCATATCATAATGATTTAATACATAAGGGGTGAGATCAGAGGCTTAGAAGCATGAGATTTGGCTTTTAAAACTCAAAAATCAACTTTGGCATGAAAACAGGGCCACGCGTACGCGCACTCCACGCGCACGCTTGGATGGCCACAAAACTCATCGACGCGCAAGCGTCATACGCGCAGACGCACGGATTGAAAAATAGCCAAACGGCGCGTATGCGTCAACCACGCGTACGCGTGGGTGCACTTGCGCCCCAGGCATAAAACTGGCATAATTCTGGCACAACTCTCGGGAAAATGGCTGGGCATTTGGTGCAGCGCATCGACGCGCCCGCGTACACCACGCGCACGCGTAGATGGTGCCTTCTTGAAGAAGGACGCGTACGCGCCAAGTGCGCCTACGCGTGGAGGGTCATTCTGCTAAAAATTTTCTAAGTTAAAAGCTGCAGAATTCATAGATTCAACCCCCAATCTTCCAACGGACATAACTCTCTTATTTTAAATCGTTTTTCACCCATTCTTCGAACGGCATGGACATCGCGGATCCAATTTCACTTTTAAACAAGTTTGGCACAAAACGAAAATTCGCAGTCCATGTTATGTCCCGTCAAAGTATGCCCAAAAACCATGTTTTCACACAAAACCACAAAGTGCCATTTTCAAAACAAGCCATTTCCAACTCTTTTCAAAATCAACCAAAACATGCCAATTTCATCCCTTTCTTTGAAATCAATCAAAATATACCAAAATCAATATCACTCCTCCTCAACTCACACATTAACACTTTACCACAATTCACAAAACATCATCCCACCATTTTAACCCACTTCACCCAAGTGGCTCAAACTCAAACACATTTACATATCATATACTCTTCCTCATGCCAAATTTCAACAACACTATTTCCAATCAACCATCATTATATATAATCAATATCATACTCACTATCACGTGGTTTCACCCACAAATCAACCTTAATCATTCCTCAAGCATATATCACAACATACGTATCTCTAATGCATCATCATACCATCAAGCTAAGGCATCAATAATCATAATCACATATATGACCACATAATATATCTCAACCAAAACCAAACATACCTCATCTACATAATTTCACCCAAAATTACCAAATTTCACACTCTAACTCCCCAAACCTTATTATTCAATAACCAACCCAATCATTCATATATTCATTATCTGAAATTTATCCAATCACTTGTGTCATCATATAATGCACACGTCAACTTACCTTCCTTACCTCTTTCCAGCCTCTGGCCCAAAATTCACGGCCTCTGGCCCAATTTCACAATTTAAATGCATAAACCACAAATCAATACTCATTACCCAATACATCAAATTTTCAATACACCAAACATACAAGGCCACACAATTCTCAACCCAATCATTAATTCATATTACATACCAACTATGCATATTAGCACCAACCATTTACACAATCCAAACTTAATCCTAGGGGCATCTAGCCTAGAAATTCTCATCACACCACACGGTACTTAAATGAAACTTAAACCGTACCTCTTGTAGCCAAACCAATTGAGCCTCTTCTTTGGAAGTCTTCACCAACCTTAGCTCCAAGCCTCACCAAAGCTCTTCAAGCAATACCAATCTCCCAATTGTGCACCAACATCACCAAATACACTAACATAACCAATATCACATACATACATCAACCTAGGGCTCATAAAAATGACAAATCACAAGGGTTTGAGCACTTCTTACCTCAGCCCATATGAAGTAGGGATATAACCTACTTAGAATCCATGTTGGAGTATCCCTAAACACCCAAAATCACAAGATTTCAATACTAACTACCCAAAAACATGTAACAGTGGGGAATTTCGAAAACTGGACAGAGATGAATGGAATACTCACCACAAAACTTAGATAGAATTGTAGAGGATGAGAAGAGCGACGCGTGGCCACAAACGGCTCGTCAATCGGAGCTCCGTAGCTCAAGTTATGGTGGTTTGAAGATCAAAGAGAGTTAGGTTTTCTCTCTTCTCTTCTCTCTTCCCAAATCAGCGCCCCAACCCTTCCTTTTAGGGTAAAATAAGCTGAAATGCTCATAACTAATGTTTATATATGTTGGGTCTTGGGCCCACTTAGGCCCGGTTCACTTATTTTTGTCCGTTGGCCCAATTTTGGGCCAAAACCCTTTAAGATTAGCGCTCTAAATCGCACTTTAAAAATTTCTACCTCTACTAATTATAATTCCTCATTCCTTAAACTTATTTACTTATAATCAATTTCCTCAGCTGTAGTACCAGACAAATCTTAGTCAGTACTGCCGGTCAAAATTCTACTGCGCGCTTTTACGCAGAAAACTATGTTTTTCGACTCGGAAAAATTTACTGAATCCAAATATCATATTTAAATTATCAAATTCCCATTTTCAAATCTTCCAACCATATTCGCTCCTATTTAACTCATTATTTAATTAATTTCAGTTAGACCGGGTATTACATTCCTCAAGTTAATTCAATCTTAGAACATCAAAACATCAAAATCTTCAATACCCACTAACCAAAATTTTGAATTTGAAGGGAGAAGTGACTGGGTGAGAAATAACTAATTCCTTACCACTTCGTTCGGATGGTTTCGAAGAGCTTGACGCAGTGGTTGCATGACCGCAAACGGTACGGCGATTGGACCTCCAGATTGAGAGATATGCGAGATAGAAATTTTGAAGAGAAAAGGGTTTGGGGTTTCCTCCTTGCTCCTTCCCTTTAGCGTGATTTAATGTGATTTTGGGAAAAGAAAGGATGAGTTATGGGTTTTATATGTTGGGCTTTGGG
Source organism: Arachis ipaensis (assembly GCF_000816755.2). Classification (NCBI taxonomy): domain Eukaryota; kingdom Viridiplantae; phylum Streptophyta; class Magnoliopsida; order Fabales; family Fabaceae; genus Arachis; species Arachis ipaensis. The sequence continues at coordinate 93,265,074 of NC_029792.2, read as the reverse complement.
TCCAGTTTGGATCCAGTCCAACTGGATCAGCCCGTTGGTCTGGTTTTGGGCCAAATTCTTTAAAATTGGTGTCGAAATTCGTATTTTTAATATTTCTTCTTCTCTAAATTATAAAAATTTAATTTTCTAATTTAATAATAATTAATTTATTGGCTAATTATTCATTAATTAAGCGAGGTTTACACCAACTCCCTTACTAATAGAAGAGGAAGATTATGAATCTGATTAATGCAGCAAAAATTTTATTGCTTGTTGGATTTGTGTTGCAGCAATATTTTTATGAATTTATTTGGATTTATGTCTTCTGTTCTGTTAGTTTTTCTACATAAACTATCAGCAAGTTAATTTTTTCATAATTTAAGCATATTCACGATTTTTTCTACATCAACTATTTGGTCAAATTTTGCCTTGATATAATTTTTTGTTTTTGAATTTGATTTTTTTTTATTTTCTTGGTTTTTTATTTATTTATTTTTCTAACCTATTTTTTGTTCTATTCTGATATTTGGTTTAGGTTTTTTTTTCTAAATTTTTTTATATTTGGTTTATGTTTTTACATGATACTCATTTCATAGATTGTATGTGTATCTTTAATTCTTTTGGAACAAATTCCAATATCCAAAACTAACCGGCAAGTGTACCGGGTCGCATCAAGTAATAATAACTCACCTGAGTGAGGTCGATCCCACAGAGATTGAAGGATTGAGCAATTTTAGTTTAGTGGTTGATTTAGTCAAGCGAATCAAGTATTGGTTTGAGTGGTTTGTAATTGACAGAGGCTAAATTGCATGAAATGTAAAGGGAGAGGGAAGAATTGCAGTAAATTAAAGAGAATAGAAAGTAAAAATGCTGAATCTTAAAGTACAAGTAAATTAAATTGCAGAAACTTAGATAGCAAGAAATGTAAATGACTGAATCTCAAAGTGCAAAAAATGTAAATTGCTTGAATTATAAAAGGAACTAGGAGCTGGGATTGCAGAATTTAAACAAGCAGAAGTAAATTGCAATAGACAGAAGAGCAAGAGATGAATTGAATTTGAGTAGATCTCAAACAGAAAAGTAAAAATGCTTGAAGAATTAAAACAGAAAGTAAATGTAGCTCAATTGCAGAAATTAAAAGAGAAATTAAAGATCTCAGGAGTGGAAAAGACTAGAAAATAAGTCTAGATCTCAAATCCTTCCTTGATCCAACAAGAACAATTGCAAAAGAAATGGAGAAAAAGTTGCAGAAGTAGTAGACAAGAGAAAACAGTAAACATAATTTGAAATGTAACTCAAAGTTTCTTAGAATTTTACAGAAAGATTAAACAAGAGATCTCAAGGTGAGATTGAAACAGAATTTCCTCAATTCTCCACCCAAGATCCAAGACAAGAGGTAAAGAGTGCTCAAGCAAGAACCAAGAAGAAGAGAGATCAATTCTCCTTTCAAGTTCTCAGAAATCCAATTTCAAAGTAAAATTCTCAAAATTACAAAAGATGAAAATTCTCAAAGGAGCAAAAAGTTCTCTCTAACTCAAACTAACACTTATTTATACACTTCCTAATTTAGATCTAAGAATTTGGGTGGGCTCTAAAATTTGGTGAAGAAATGAATTAATTTGGATTTTTAATGGATTTTTGGCCCAAGATGCACCTCCCAGGGGATGGCTCAGTTGGAAAACCAAACTGAGTGCCCAATGTTGCTTTGTGTTGCCCAATTTGGTGTGCGCCCAGCCTTGTTCAAGTTGCTTTTCAATAGAGCTCAGTTGGAAATTTGAACTGAGCTCTATGTCTTGCCTTGGTGCATCAAGCGTGCGTGTCTCAGCTCCCTGGCCGTGTCAATTGCGCGCATGACATCTCCTTGGTGCGCTTCTTGTTGCGCCAAAGTGTAGGGAGTGGGGGAAGAGTAGTGCTCAGTTGGCAAAACCAACTGAGCTCCCCATTTGTAGCGCCTTGCTTTGGACTTCAAGCTCCCATGTTCGAATCCTGGTGGAAGCAAATGGATGCAAATTTTCTTGGAAGAGTGGACGCTCCCTCCTTGCCTTTCATGAAGCTTCTTGGTTCGAACCTTGGGAGAGCCATCTTGGCTCATTTTCTTTGCATCAAAAGTGGCGCTCCTCCCTTGTCTTGCATGAGCTCCCAGGTTCGAATCCTAGCCTACCCACCTTGGCTTATTTTCTTTGCAAGCTTGGTAGTGTGAGATCCCTTGTTCACACCTTGGAGGAAGCTTTTTGGCCAATTTCTCTTATTTTCCTTGCAAGGAGCGTTCCTTGCTTTTCTTAGGTCATAGGTTCGATACTCTGTAGCTTCATTTGTTGGGATTTTACTTTGAATTAATTTTGGAGAACCTCAGATAAAGCTCACTTAGTGAACTGAGCTTTATGTCTTTGCATTGCTTTCTTTGGTGCTCAGTTAACTAAGTGAACTGAGCTTTGTGCCTTGCTTTCTCCTTTCTTTCCTTGTGGAGCTCGGTTCACTCTCTCAACTTAGCTCTCCTTCTTCCTCAATGTTTCTACGCTTTTCTTCTCTTGGGCACGCTTATTGCTTCCTTTGGGTACATTCCTTAGGCCACGCTTTTCTTATTTTCTTTTTTCTTCACCTACAAGTAGTTAAAACAACCAATCAAAGTATCACCAAATTCACAAGGTTTAAAATTCATTCATAATTCAATTAATTTTTGCTTAAACCTCATGATTTTGTATCAATTAAAGGGTGGTTGGTTGATTTAATAAAACATGCAATTCCACTCCAAATTACTTACTTACAATGCAAGAAAGTGCATAAAACCTAATAAAAACAAAGAAAAAGACTAGTGAAACTAGGCTAAGATGACTTGTCATCACAACACCAAACTTAAAACTTGCTTGTCCCCAAGCAAGAAAAGAATTATGCTCGAAAGTTCTTTCAGTTAGAAGTGGATTGAAGAATAACTTTTCATCTTCTGTGAGTGAAGTGATTAAGTGACAGTGGGGTGAACTCTAAGTTATATGCTCATGCAAGGGCTTCAGTGCTTACTAGTCCCTACATCTTAGAAGTCTTAGGTCCTAGGACTTTCATCCAAATGATATCATGGAGATCTCTCTATAGGTAATCACCTTGAAGCAGCTTATGGTTTTTGTGTTTTGGCTTTGACTCTAAGTGTCATGTCTCAAAGCGGCTCTCTAAATAAGCTTTCAATCAATACTCCTAAACCAGTTGGTTTTAAGGTATTAGGTGTTGAAGCACCCCTAAAAATTTAATTGCTCAAGCCTCTCTCTTTGACACAATTCGACCACAAGCATTTACTAGGGTAACAACTCTTTGAGTTCTTGTTTCTTTTTTTTTTCTTTTATGCCTAGTGATTGATGCTCAGAGCCTTGGGCCATGTTCTTTTGTTTTTGTATTTTCTTTATTTTCTTTTGTTTACTACTTCTTGGATCAATAAATGTTTGAGAATCTCCATAATACTTCTTTGAGCTCTATATCCTGCCTATGAGCTCCCATGCAAGCTTTCATAAGCATGTAACCTCAATGCAGAATCATACAACTAGAACCACCATTTCTCCTAATCTTTTGCTTGCCTCAAAACTGTTTAATTCTTTAATCTTTCTTTTCAAAGAACTGTCATGTGATGCTTTTTTGAGACATTGAGTGCAAACAAGTTTGGAGAGTATATGGTTGTGAATGATCAAGCCTCTTAATTATTGAATTACAGAGAAACTATACTAGACAGAAAAATAGATAGGGGTGTAATATCACTTTCAATCATAGCAATGATGCAAAATACTCACTTAACAATACAACCTTTTTGAGTTTGCTTTCTTTACTCCTCCTCATCATCATTGCTGGTCTTCACATTCCTTTTTCCTCTCTTTGGTTGATGATCCTTAATTATTCCAAGAACTTGTATGATACTCTGCAATGATATTGAAAGTTGCTTGTTCCCAAGCACTCGAAAAATGGTTAGCAAGCATGAGTTATTTGTGGGCTTTTGAACTTACTTTGGTGTGGAAACACCAAACTTAGTACCTTGCCAATGGTTCTCATGCATCAAATTAACCGTGTGTGAAACTCTTTTTCTTTTTCAAAAGCAATAAAACTAATAACTAGAAAACAGCAGAATAGTTAACTGGTTTATCTAAATGCTTGAAGCTAGCATTATGCAGAAGGTGAGAATATGTTTTATGATGAGATTTTGGTGGAACACCAAACTTAGAATCCTTCATTCTCCCTTATATTGTTTTGGTGTGCAACACCAAACTTAGCTTCTTGCAATATAGATAAAGCTAATTGACCTTTTTTATTAAAGTAGCTATGAAAAGAAAACTACCTCAGGTTGAGTTGCCTCCCAACAAGCGCTTCTTTATTGTCACTAGCTTGACATCCTCCATCTTCTGATCATGGAAGTTGAAAATTCTGTTGCCTTTGATTTTCTCCTCTTACTGTGGGATTCCTTTCCTCCATTTCTTCCTGAGGAACTTCTCTGTGGTGCTTTTCTTTGATGATTGTTTCTTTTTTCGTAGCCCTCTCACTTCCCTCTATGATTGCTTTCTATTTCTCCCACCTAGAAACTTTCTCATTGTCTTTCAGGTTCTCCTCAGTGGCTTTGGGGAAAGTATTTGCCCTCCTCTCACCCATTTCTGCAGAGTGCTTAGCCAGTTGTTCCATTTGCCTCTCAATTCTTCTGATTGAGGCTTCCTGGTTCTTTGTTGTCACCTCTTGGTGCTTCATCATTTTATCCATTAAGAGCTCCAAGTTGGTGATCCTCTGAGAGTCTTGTGAGATTAGTTGGTTGTGGGGTGTTGAGGGATGAGGGTAAGTGTTTTGATTGGTGGCTTGGTTAGTGGATGGATGATGGTTGGAGTTGGGATAAGTGTTTTGTGGTTTCCTGTATGTGTTCTGGTTGTTATTCTGATGGTTGTTTTGTTTTGTGTTTTCCAACCGTTTTGGTTTGAGTTCCTTTGTCATGGCTGTTGAGTTTGATTGTGATTGTCCCCCCATCTGAGGTTGGGGTGGTTCTTCCATGAGGGGTTGTAAGTGTCACCATATACCTAATTTGTCCCAGAATTTTGATTGTGCATGTACTAGACTTGTTCTTACTGTTGATCCTCTTGAGTTTCTTCATTTGCCCCCCATGTGGATGATGGTTGGCTTGTGTTGACTGCTGCAACTTGGAGGCTATCAATCATTTTGGCCATTTGCTCAAATTGTTGTTGAATTTGCTACTGCATCATTTTGTTTTGAGCTAAGATTGAGTCCACTCCTTCCAACTCCATCACTCCTTTCCTTTGTGATGGTTGGTGTTGCCTTTGGTGAGCAAAGAAGTACTGGTTGTTAGCCACCATATCAATGAGATTTTGGGCTTCCTCTGCAGTCTTCATCAATTGTAGAGAGCCTCCTGCTGAGTGATCAAGAGCCTCTTGAGATTTCAATGTCAACCCTTCATAAAAATTCTGCAATCTGTCCCAGTAAGTGAACATTTCAGGAGGGCACTTCTTAATTAGAGCCTTGTATCTCTCCCATGCCTCATAGATGGGTTCAATGTCCATTTGTGTGAATGTTTGTACCTCAGTCTTCAACCTAATGATCATTTGAGGTGGGTAAAATTTGGCAAGGAACTTGCTCACTAGATCATCCCAATTGTTGATTCTGTCCCTTGGGAAGGATTCCAACCATTAAGTAGCTTTATCTCTGAGAGAAAATAGAAATAACAATAGCTTGTAACTGTCAGCATGCACTCTATTGGTTTTGACAGTGTCACAAATCCTCAAGAAAGTAGACAAGTGTTGGTTTGGATCTTCAAGTGGTCCTCCACCGTAAGAACAATTGTTTTGAACCAAGGTGATGAGTTGTGGCTTTAGTTCAAAGTTATTTGCGTTAACATTTTGGGTAAGAATGCTACTCCCACAATGTCTAGGATTTGCAAATGTGTAGGAAGCCAAAACTCTTCTCTGTGGTGGATTGTTGTTGTTATTTGCTGCTCCTCCTGGTGGATTTGTTGGGTTTGTTGAGTGTTCCTCCATATCTTGAAACTCTTCTTCTGAATCCTCTTCTCCAACAATATTTTTCCCTCTTTTAGCTCTTCTTAATCTCCTGAGGGTTCTTTCGTCTTGTTCACAAAAGGTGGGTATAGCTCCTCTTGTCCCTGACATGCAAACCACACATAAAAATCACACAAAACAGAAGGACAGTAACACTTCAATTCATTGCTAGAATGAAATTTTAGTTAGCTTAAGCAAAAATTCAAACAGTTAGTGTGTTAGTTAAGAATTAAAGAAACAGAAAAGAAAAAGTGCTTGATCTAGATCTCCACTTTACTTAATCATTGTCAATCTAATCAATCTCCGGCAACGGCGTCAAAAACTTTATGGATATTTTGTGAAACAAATTCCAATATCCAAAACTAACCGGCAAGTGTACCGGGTCGTATCAAGTAATAATAACTCACCTGAGTGAGGTCGATCCCACAGAGATTAAAGGATTGAGCAATTTTAGTTTAGTGGTTGATTTAGTCAAGCGAATCAAGTATTGGTTTGAGTGGTTTGTGATTGACAGAGGCTAAATTGCATGAAATGTAAAGGGAGAGGGAAGAATTGCAGTAAATTAAAGAGAACAGAAAGTAAAAGTGCTGAATCTTAAAGTACAAGTAAATTAAATTGCAGAAACTTAGATTGCAAGAAATGTAAATGACTGAATCTTAAAGTGCAAGAAATGTAAATTGCTTGAATTATAAAAGGAATTGGGAGCTGGGATTGCAGAATTTAAACAAGCAAAAGTAAATTACAATAGACAGAAGAGCAAGAGATGAATTGAATTTGAGTAGATCTCAAACAGAAAAGTAAAAATGCTTGAAGAATTAAAACAAAAAGTAAATGTAGCTCAATTGCAGAAATTAAAAGAGAAATTAAAGATCTCAGGAGTGGAAGAGACTAGAAAACAAGTCTAGATCTCAAATCCTTCCTTGATCCAACAAGAACAATTGCAAAAGAAATGGAAAAATAAGTTGCAGAAGTAGTAGACAAGAGAAAACAGTAAACGTAATTTGAAATGTAACTCAAAGTTTCTTAGAATTTTGCAGAAAGATTAAACAAGAGATCTCAAGGTGAGATTGAAACAGAATTTCTTCAATTCTCCACCAAAGATCTAAGACAAGAGGTAAAAAGTGCTCAAGCAAGAACCAAGAAGAAGAGAGATCAATTCTCCTTTCAAGTTTTCAGAAATCCAATTTCAAAGTAAAATTCTCAAAATTACAAAAGATGAAAATTCTCAAAGGAGCAAAAAGTTCTCTCTAACTCAAACTAACACTTATTTATACACTTCCTAATTTAGATCTAAGAATTTGGGTGGGCTCTAAAATTTGGTGAAGAAATGAATTAATTTGGATTTTTAATGGATTTTTGGCCCAAGATGCACCTCCCAGGGGATGGCTCAGTTGGAAAACCAAACTGAGTGCCCAATGTTGCTTTGTGTTGCCCAATTTGGTGTGCGCCCAGCCTTGTTCAAGTTGCTTTTCAATAGAGCTCAGTTGGAAATTTAAACTGAGCTCTATGTCTTGCCTTGGTGCATCAAGCGTGCGTGTCTCAGCTCCCTGGCCGTGTCAATTGCGCGCATGACATCTCCTTGGTGCACTTCTTGTTGCGCAAAAGTGTGGGGAGTGGGGGAAAAGTAGTGCTCAGTTGGGAAAACCAACTGAGCTCCCCATTTGTAGTGCCTTGCTTTGGACTTCAAGCTCCCATGTTCGAATCCTGGTGGAAGCAAATGGATGCAAATTTTCTTGGAAGAGTGGACGCTCCCTCCTTGCCTTTCATGAAGCTTCTTGGTTCGAACTTTGGGAGAGCCATCTTGGCTCATTTTCTTTGCATCAAAAGTGGCACTCCTCCCTTGTCTTTCATGAGCTCCCAGGTTCGAATCCTAGCCTACCCACCTTGGCTTATTTTCCTTGCAAGCTTGGTAGTGTGAGATCCCTTATTCGAACCTTGGAGGAAGCTTTTTGGCCAATTTCTCTTATTTTCCTCTCAAGGAGCGTTCCTTGCTTTCCTTGGGTCATGGGTTCGATACTTTGTAGCTTCATTCCTTGGTATTTTGCTTTGAATTAAAATTGGAGAACCTCCTGTAAAGCTCACTTAGTGAACTGAGTTTTATGTCTTTGCATTGCTTTCTTTGGTGCTCAGTTAACTAAGTGAACTGAGCTTTGTGCCTTGCTTTCTCCCTTCTTTCCTTGTGGAGCTCGGTTCACTCTCTCAACTTAGCTCTCCTTCTTCCTCAATGTTGCTACGCTTTTCTTCTCTTGGGCACGCTTCTTGCTTCTTTTGGGCACATTCCTTAGGCCACGCTTTTCTTATTTTCTTCTTTCTTCACCTACAAGTAGTTAAAACAACCAATCAAAGTATCACCAAATTCACAAGGTTTAAAATTCATTCATAATTCAATTAATTTTTGCTTAAACATCATGATTTTGTATCAATTAAAGGGTGGTTGGTTGATTTAATAAAACATGCAATTTCACTCCAAATTACTTACTTACAATGCAAGAAAGTGCATAAAACCTAATAAAAACAAAGAAAAAGACTAGTGAAACTAGGCTAAGATGAGTTATCATCACAACACCAAACTTAAAACTTGCTTGTCCCCAAGCAAGAAAAGAATTATGCTCGAAAGTTCTTTCAGTTAGAAGTGGATTGAAGAATAACTTTTCATCTCCTGTGAGTGAAGTGATTAAGTGACAGTGGGGTGAACTCTAAGTTATATGCTCATGCAAGGGCTTCAGTGCTTACTAGTCCCTACATCTTGGAAGTCTTAGGTCCTAAGACTTTCATCCAAATGATATCATGGAGATCTCTCTATAGGTAATCACCTTGAAGCAGCTTATGGTTTTTGTGTTTTGTGATTTCGTGCACCAAGTTTTTGGCGCCGTTGCCGGGGATTGTTCGAATTTGGACAACTGACGGTTTATTTTGTTGCTTAAATTAGGAAAAATTTTTCTTTTTTTTTTTTGGTTTAGAGTCTTCTATTATTGTTTTTTATTAAAATTTTTAAAATCCTTATTTTATTTTTCTTAATTATTTTCAAAAAATTTTCAAAACCAATAACCTCATAATTTAGTCTTCTGTTTGAGTTTAGTTTTATGTTTTAAGTTTGGTGTCAATTGTATGATTTTATTTTCTTTTCAATTTTTCGAATTATTAGTGTCCAAAATATAAAAAAATTTTTAAGTTTGGTGTCCTTTGTGTTTCTATTTTCTTAAAAATCTTTAAAATTTGTTCTTGGTGTTCATCTTGATCTTCAAAGTGTTCTTGGTGTTCATCTTGACATTCAAAGTTGTCCTGTTTGCTTTCTTAGTTTTGATCTATCCAAGAGCAGATTCGAAACAAAGGATGGAAAATTCTAGCTAATCCTGAGACAAAGGTGGGAAGAAACATGGTTCAGGAATTCTACTCAAATCTGTGGCTGACAGATAAGCAGAGAATAACTGGAACCGCCTTTCATACCTTTCGAACTATGGTCAGAGGGAGGATTATTTACTTCCACCTGGACAAAATAAGAGAGGTCTTCAAACTGCCTCAACTACAAGATGATCCAGAATCCTTTAATAGGAGAATGGTGAGAGTAGATAAGGGGTTGGACCAAGTTCTAGAGGACATATGCCTCCTTGGAACTAAGTGGATAACCAACCCAAAAGGTGTCCCAAACCAACTCAAGAGAGGAGATCTCAAACCAGTCGCAAGGGGCTAGTTGGAGTTCATTGGGCATTCTATACTGCCCACTAGCAACCGCTCTGAGGTCACTGTCAAAAGAACAATGATGATTCATTGTATTATGCTGGGAATAAAGTGGAGATTCATCATCTGATTTCTTGTGAAATTTACACAATTACAAATAAAAACTCCACTGAATCCAAATTGGCTTACCCAAGCTTAATCTCTCTGCTGTGTAAAGATGCTGGAGTGAAGGTGGGAGTAGATGAATTCATCCTAGTCGAACATCCAATCACCAAGAAGTCAATGGAAGGACAACAAGTTCAAGATAACTCCATTAAAAGGAGGGCGCAGAAGTTCCTCCCAGAAATCCCTCAAATTGACTATTGGACCCGCCTAGAAGCATCTGTCACCAAGCTGCAAGAAGCTATGGAGCAACTTAAGGAAGAACAGCAAAATCAAAATAGCATGCTCTGCAAGCTGCTTAAGGAACAGGAAAAGCAAGGGCGCGAGCTACAGGAGCTGAAGCGCCAGAAGCTCTCCCTTGAGGGATTAGACATCCCACAAATTGAAGAAGCATCCATCTCCCAAAATAAAGGTTGTTGAGTCCTAACTCTGTGATAACCATTTATCTATTTTAAGAGTACATGAGTATTAGTATTAGAGTCATTTGTCTTTATGTCTTTAATTTCCTTTCTTTTATTATTATTTGTCTGCTTCTATGTCTATTTTATAATATTAAATAATAAATAAAAATTAGAGCCTATGCCTTAAAGTTATGAATGTCCCATAAATCCTTCACCTTTCTTAAATGAAAAATGTGCCTAATTACAAAAGAACAAGAAGTACATGAATTTCATATTTTATCTTGAAATTAGTTTAATTATTTTGATGTGGTGGCAATATTTCTTGTCTTCTGAATGAATATTTGAACAGTGCATATTTTTGATAGTGAAGTTGTGAATGTTAAATTTGTTGGGTCTTGAAAGAATGATGGAAAAAGAGAAATGTTATTGATGATCTGAAAAATCATAAAAATTTATTCTTGAAGTAAGAAAAAGCAGTGAATAACAAAGCTTGCAAAAAAAAAAGAAGAAAAAGCAAGCAGAAAAAGCCAATAGCCCTTTAAACCAAAAGGCAAGGGGTAAAAAGAGTCCAAGGCTTTGAGCATTAATAGATAGGAGGGATCAAAGGAATAAAATCCTGGCCTAAGCGGCTAAATCAAGTTGTCCCTAACCATGTGCTTGTGGCATGAAGGTCCAAGTGAAAAGCTTGAGACTGAATGGTTAAAGTCGTGATCCAAAGCAAAAAGAGTGTGCTTAAGAACTCTGAACACCTCTAATTGGGGACTTTAGCAAAGCTAAGTCACAATCTGAAAAGGTTCACCCAGTTATGTGTCTGTGGCATTTATGTATTCGGTGGTAATACTGGAAAACAAAGTGCTTAGGGCCACGGCCAAGACTCATAAAGTAACTGTGTTCAAGAATCAACATATTGTACTAGGAGAATCAATAACACTATCTAAATTCTGAGTTCCTATAGACGCCAATCATTCTTAACTTCAAAGGAAAAAGTGAGATGCCAAAACTATTCAGAAGCAAAAAGCTACTAGCCCCGCTCATCTAATTTGAACTAAGCTTCATTGATATTATAGGATTTATAGTATATTCTCTTCTCTTTATCCTATTTTGTTTTCAGTTGCTTGGGGACAAGCAATAATTTAAGTTTGGTGTTGTGATGAGCGGATAATTTATACGCTTTTTTGCATTGTTTTTAGTGTGTTTTTAGTATATTTTAGTTAGTTTTTATTATGTTTTTACTAGGTTTTATTCAAAAATCACATTCCTGGACTTCACTATGAGTTTGTGTGCTTTTCTTTGATTTTAGATATTTTCTGGCTGAAATTGAGGGACCTGAGCAAAAATCTGATTTAGAGGCTGAAGAAGGACTGCAGATGCTGTTAGATTCTAACCCTCCTGCACTCAAAATAGATTTTCTCGAGCTACAGAAGCCCAATTGGCACGCTCTCAATTGAGTTGGAAAGTAGACATCTTGGGCTTTCCAGAAATATATAATAGTCTATACTTTTCCCGAGTTTTAATGACGTAAACTGGCGTTTTAACGCCAACTTTCTACCCTATTCTAGCGTTAAACGCCAGAACTGGCATGAAAGCTGGAGTTAAACGCCCAAACTGGCACAAAAGCTAGCGTTTAACTCCAAGAAAAGTCTCTACATGTGAAAGCTTCAATGCTCAGCCCAAGCACACACCAAGTAGACCCTGGAAGTGGATTTCTACACTAACTATTCTAGCTTACTCAATTTCTGTAACCCTAGGTCACTAGTTTATTATAAAAACTACTTTTAGTGATTCATTTTGTACCTCATGACATTTTGCATCTGAATTTTGTATCTTCTACGGCATAAGTCTTTAAACCCCATGGTTGGGGGTGAGGAGGTCTGCTGTGTCTTGATGGATTAATGCAATTATTTCTGTTTTCTATTCAATCACGCTTGTTTCTATTCTAAGATATTCATTCGCACTTCAACTTGATGAATGTGATGATCTATGACACTCATCATCATTCTCAACCTATGAATGTGTGCCTGACAACCACCTCCGTTCTACCTTAGATTGAGTGCATATCTCTTAGCCTCCTGGTTCAGATCAGAGTCTTCGTGGTATAAGCTAGAACTAATTGGCAGCATTCTTGAGATCCGGAACGTCTAAACCTTGTCTGTGGTATTCTGAGTAGGATCTAGGATGGGATGACTGTGATGAGCTTCAAACTCGCGAGTGTTGGGCATAGTGACAGACGCAAAAGGATCAATAGATCCTACTCCAACATGAGTGAGAACCGAGAGATGATTAGCCGTGCGGTAACAGCGCACTTGGACCATTTTCACTGATAGGACGGATGGTAGCCATTGACAATGGTAATCCACCAACATACAGCTTGCCATGGAAGGAGCCTTGCGTGCGTGAAGAAGAAGACAGTGGAAAAGCAGAGATTCAGAGGACAGAGCATCTCCAAAATCTCAACCTGTTCTCCATTACTGCATAACAAGTATTTATTTCATGTTCTTTTACATTTTACAATTAAAACTAAGAATCATCACTGATATCCTGACTAAGAGTTACAAGATAACCATAGCTTGCTTCAAGCCGACAATCTCCGTGGGTCGACCCTTACTCACGTAAGGTATTACTTGGACGACCCAGTGCACTTGCTGGTTAGTTGTGCGGAATTGCAAAAGTGTGATTATGATTTCGTGCACCAGCTAGTCATCTCCTTAGTTTCTTGTGTTCCTTCCATTTTTGCAAGTTTTCTCTCCATTTATCCACGCGTTCGCGTCATTCAGCGATTTTCCTTGTCACGCGTACGCGTCATCCACGCGTTCGTATCATTCGTGCAGATTCCAATCCGTACGTACGCGTCAGGCATGCGCACGCATCACTGCAATTTTCCCATTCCGCGCGGTCGCGTGAGCCATGCGCGCGCATCAGTGTTTGCTGGTCATCTCCTTAGTGGTTTATCAACCTCCCCACACTTAAACATTAGCATGTCCTCATGCTTAGCTTAAGGAGATAAAATAAATGAGTAGGGAAAAGTAAGACTCATGCAATGCAATGCAACTTATATATATGAATGCAACTATATGATTCTATCTACTTGGTTAAAATAAATAAGTTCTTCGAGACAAAAATAACTCAAACTTCACTAATTCAAACAATACAGTAAAGACAAGTAAACTCGTAAGAAGACAGCTCATGAAAGTAGGGAACATAGAATTAAGCATTGAACCCTCACTGGTGGTGTATATGCACTCTAGTCTCTCTAGTGTATAGGGTAATCACTCTACTCTTCTCTAATCATGCTTTCTAAACCTTGTTCTTCACCTAACCAATCAACAAATATTAAATGCACCAATGCAAACATCATGAGGTCTTTTCAAGGTTGTAATGGGGCCAAGATAAAGGTGAGAGTATATATATATGGCTAAGTGAGCTATAAATTGAATCCTTGATTAACCTAAGTTCTCACCTAACATACACTCTTATTTTCTTCTTAAAGCATCCTTAACTTACCCAAAGTTTTTTCACTTTTGTATTACATACTCATGCATCAACTTTTCTCTTAACTTGTATCACATATGCATTGATCTTTTCATTAACTTAACTTAGCATTGGGGTAATTTTGTCCCCTTATTTAATTACTTAATTACTTGAATATTTTTGGATTTTTTTTGAAGCATAAAAATAAACATAACATTGCCAATGCACATGGATTTTTAATTTTTCTAGTTCCACATGAGTAGGTACCCAAATTCCCATTATTTTATCATGACACATTCCTTTATTAACCCATGTTCCCACAATCTTTCCAAACTCAATTGACACACAATTTCTATCTTAATCTAACCAAAGATTCAATTGGGATATTACTTGTTTTTCCGCTTAAGGCTAGTAATGTGGTAAAATATAGAACAAATGGGATTTAAAAAGCTCAAAGTGACTAACAAAGGTAAATGGAAGGGTAGGCTATTTTGGGATAAGTGAGCTTAAAACAAATAATGGCCTCAATCATACGCATGCATATAACACATTAAATATTGGACATATAGGATGGAACAAAATATAGATCACAATCATAGAAAAGTAAACATACAAGAATAAAAATATTTATGGTTAAATAATGTAACCATGTCATTAGGCTCAAATCTCACAGGTTGTGTGTTCTTAGCTTTTTAAACTATGTTCCAAATACAACTTCTAAACAAGTTTAACACAAAAATTTTGATTTAAATTAGTGAAAATTTTCAAAAATAGGGTCTTAAAAGAAACTTATTATTTTTTTTTCAACCAAATAGAACATGCATGCAACTACCTATTTCTATGTAATTTATCCTATCCTAAATAAATAAATATCCTATTTTATTGGTGCTAAGAAAAAGAAATTACCTCCGGAAGTCAGGTACTGACCGACCTCCCCACACTTAAAGCTTTGCACCGTCCTCGGTGCCATCTGTCAGGAACAAAGGGGGGCTGGTAGCAGCATCTCCACCATTGGGACCGTCATGGCTCCCTGTGCTGGTAAATGAAGTGGAGTTTGGAGTGTCTGGGTTTTCTTCAGGTGGGTGGTTACCAATAATCACCTCCTTGAGGTATGTAAATCGGCGCTTGTTATGGCGCTCTCTTTGCTTTCCTTTCTGCTCAAGCCGGTCTAACTTCTCAAGTATCTGATGGAGCAACTGATTTGTTGTAGGTGCTTGTGATGTGGAAGGAGTAGGAATATCTTCGGCTGATTTTGTGCTCCGGTTGATAGTGGCTGCTGGAGGTCTGATACACTTTCCGTTGGGGACGACTTGATCATCTCGTGGAATCATGGCCTTGGTGTCCCCAGCTCTGTAGGAGACTCCGGCTACTGAGACTAGATCTGAAACCAAGGCGGGAAAAGGTATGTTACCCGCGATTTGTACGTGTCCCATAGCATGCCGAATGTGTCTTGGTAAGTTTAGAGGCTGGTCTGTAAGGATACACCAGAGTAGAACAGCCATGTCTGCAGTGAAGGAGGACTCGTGAGTGCTTGGAAAGACGTAATAGGACATAATCTGTGCCCATACTCGAGCCTCCAAGGTGAGTGCTGAAGCCAATATGCCCTTAGGTCGGGAGCGATGGTATCCGTAGATCCATATGCTGTCAGGTTGTGCTATAACTCTGAGAACAGCGTCCCAGTCAAATTGGTATGTCTGGCGCTTAAGTGAGGTTTCTTGGAATGCGTCCAATCCTTCTGGAGCAGGGGGAAGATCTAAAGCTCGTTGAACGGCCTCTTCTGTTATAGGGACTTGCTTCTGACGGACATAGACAGATTGCATGGTTGGCATGTGAAAATTGGAGTAGAATTCAACTACCCAAGATAGATTAACCTGTCGTGGCTGTCTCTGTAGGAATTCCCATTGTTTTTGCTCAATGCGGGGCTCAACAAATTCAGCAATATTGTTCAGGAGGATGAGAAGGTCTCATTGTTATAATTCCTCTCAGCCAGGATGGGGAACATCTGCTCACAGTAGCGGTTAGTGAATCGTGTAGTGTCCTTTGCTGGAAAGAATTTCTCTTTTTCATCGACCTTGATGATCCTCTTGATTCGCTTTGTTGAGGGTTTCACCGCTGTTGAAGATGGCTCTGCCATTAGTGCTCTTTTTGTTCCTTTCCTTGCTAGTGGTTTGGGAGTAGCTTTTTCTTTTCCTTTCTTAGTGGCCATCTTGAAAAGGGAAAAAGAAAGTGCTTCAAAATTTTAAGGGTTAGAGCAAGGAAGAGAACAGGATGCGTGATAATCAATGCACGGTAAAGAAGGATATCGTTAACACATGGTCATGACTACATGTGAGAAGTTCATCACTGGAAATATAGCAAGTGCATTTGATGGCTATTTAATGCAAGATGTTTATTGGCATGCCGGCAAAGGCATGAGTAGCATAGATCAAGCATTAAATGTCCAAGTTAGATTATCAACTCTTTCAAACTAACAACCTGTTTGTATTGACAATTATATTTAATCAATAAAATATAAAAGGGGTTTTGTGAAAAACAAGCATTAGAGTAGTAGTAACATAAAAATAATGCACAATGCTATACGGGCTTTTTCACAAACACATAGCATGCATGGTGAATATGTTATTGAAAGTATTAAATTGGACATGCAAGCAACCCTTTAAGAAGTAATATTAATTGTCAAACAATTCCACAATAATTCACAAGCCAAATGTAAAAGAAAATAATCACCCAGTAAATTTCTAACACCAATTAAAGGAATAAGGAAAAAGAAAGAAAAAGAAAATATAGATAATGAAAAAAAAAGAAAAAAAAAAGAAGAAAACATAAATAAAAGAAAAATAATAATGAAAAAGTAAAAAGGGAGAAGAAAAGAAAAGAAAAGAACCTTGATAATGGATGTGAAAGATAAGGGAGGAGAAAGTAAAAAGTGAGAAAGAATAAAGAAGGAAGAAGTGAGAAGAAAGAAATAAGAAGGGAAAGAAAAGATTTAGATTGGGGGAAGAAAAGATAAGATATTTGGCTGATCTGGATAAGCTGTGCGCTGCATGTGACGCGGACGCGTGGAGCACGCGATCGCGTGGTGTGTGATAATTTTCAGGTGATGCGGACGCGTGGGTCACGCGGTCGCGTGACCTGATTTGTGCTATTGGCGCGAGTGCAGCCTCGTGTACGCACAACTCTCTATTTTAAATGTATTTTGCCAAAAATCCGGGTGACACGTGCGCGTGGGTGACGCGGTCGCGTGAATGGCCATATTTTGAAAAACGACGCGGACGCGTGGAGCACGCGTTCGCGAGATAGGGCTTGTGCTTCTAGCATCATTCCAGCCCAGCTCCATCATAACTCTCTGCCATACACCTCTCTACATCAATTTTGCAGGGCCACGCGTTTGCGTGGGTGACGCGTACACGTGGGAGGCTCTTTTTCAGAATGACGCGGACGCGTTATTGACACGGTCGCGTGGGCATGCTTGTGCCTAAGGCACGCCTCCAGCCACGCTCTCGCGTGACTTTCTGCTTCTTTTCTTCTCGTGTCCAAGGAACCTATGACACGGACGCGTCAGCAATGCTTGTGCGTCGTGTGCCTCTCTTTTTTTCTTATGCAGTATGTAAATGCAAATGCAGGCTATATGCAGAGATTATGAGAAGAGTCATTAACAAAAACAAAAATAGAATAAAGTAAAATAAAACTTAAGACTAAAACTGAACGATCATACCATGGTGGGTTGTCTCCCACCTAGCACTTTACTTTTACATCCTTAAGTTGGACGTTCTTCAAGCTCATTCTGCTTCTGTTGGTGGGTCTTCCAAGAGGAAAACCTCTAACTCTTTGTGATCCTTAATCTTTTCTCCATGGTAAAGCTTTAGGCGATGTCCATTGACCTTTAGGAATTTGGAGCTAGAAGGATGACGCAGGTGAAAAACTCTGTATGGCTCTGCCTTTTCTACTCTATAGGGACCTTCCTATCTTGATCTCAATTTACCTGGCATAAGTCTCAGTCTGGAGTTATAAATAAGAACCAACTTTCCTGGTCTGAACTCTCTCCTTTTTATGTGCTTGTCATGGAAAGCCTTCATATTCTCTTTGTATCGCTTGGAATTGTCATATGCTTCTAGGCGAAGATTCTCCAATTCTGCTAGTTGTAGCTTCCTTTCAGCACCAGATTCTTCAAAATTCATATTGCATTCCCTTACAGCCCAGAAAGCCTTGTGTTCCACCTCTACTGGAAGGTGGCAAGCCTTTCCGTATACCAAGCGGAAGGGGCTCATCCCAATGGGTGTCTTGTACGCTGTTCTATATGCCCAGAGTGCATCTTGTAGCCTGGCACTCCAGTCTTTCCTATGAGATTTTACTATCTTCTCCAGAATGCGTTTAATTTCTCTGTTAGACACTTCTGCTTGTCCATTGGTTTGGGGATGATAAGCTATTGCTACTTTGTGAACTATCTCATGCTTTTTCAGTAGTCCTGTTAGTCTCCTGTTACAAAAGTGAGTGCCTTAATCACTCACGATTGCTCATGGTGACCCAAAGCGACAAATAATATGGTTTCTAACAAAAGAAACAACAGTGTTAGCATCATCAGTACGGGTAGGAATTGCTTCCACCTATTTAGAAACATAATCTACAGCTAACAGTATATAAAGGTAACCATTAGAATTTGGAAATGGACCCATGAAGTCAATGCCCCAAACATCAAAAATTTCACAGAAAAGCATAATCTGTTGAGGCATCTCATCCCTCTTGGATATATTACCAAACCTTTGGCATGGGAACAAGATTTAGAAAATTCAGCAGCATCTCTAAAAAGAGTAGGCCACCAGAATCCACAGTCTAAGATTTTTCTAGCTGTTCTTTGAGGGCCAAAATGTCCTCCACTCTCAGAAGAGTGGCATGCCTCTAAAATGGACTGGAATTCTGATTGTGGTACACATCTTCTAATTACCTGGTCAGCACCACACCTCCATAGATATGGGTCCTCCCATATAAAATATTTAGACTCGCTTTTCAGCTTGTCCATTTGATGCTTAGTAAAATTGGGAGGGAAAGTATGGCTAACTAGATAATT
Organism: Arachis ipaensis; assembly: GCF_000816755.2. Lineage (NCBI taxonomy): Eukaryota > Viridiplantae > Streptophyta > Magnoliopsida > Fabales > Fabaceae > Arachis > Arachis ipaensis. The sequence goes on along the minus strand of NC_029792.2, from coordinate 93,246,301 downwards.
AGCTACAGGTGCATACCAAGGAACTACTTCAGATACTACATACAAACTATCAAATGGGAAAGTATCATTGATAGGGGTGGAGTCATGCTTAATGTGCTCAAGGCGACTCAAGTGGTCTGCCACGAAATTCTGGTTACCACTCCTATCCTTAATTTCTAAATCAAATTCTTGCAGCAACAGTATCCAACATATTACCTTGGTTTGGACTCTTTTTTAGCTAATAAATATTTTAGAGCTGTATGGTTTGAGTATACTACTACCTTAGTACCAAGTAAATAGGCTCGAAATTTATCCAGAGCAAAAACAATAGCTAGAAGCTCTTTTTCAATAGTAGTGTAATTAGACTGAGTAGCATCTAAAGTCTTAGATGCATAAGCAATTACAAAAGGGTCTTTACCTTCGCGCTGAGCCAATGCCGCTCCTACTGCATGGTTGGAGGCATCACACATAATTTCAAATGGCTGGCTCCAGTCTGGTCCTCTCACAATCGGGGCTTGAGTTAGGGCGATCTTTAGCTTATCAAACGCTTTCATGCAATCTTCACTGAACTCGAACTCAATATCTTTCTGCAGCAATCTGGATAAAGGCAATGCTACCTTGCTGAAGTCCTTAATGAATCTCCTGTAAAAACCTACGTGGCCAAGAAACGAATGGACTTCCCTCACAGAGGAGGGGTAAGGTAAACTAGAAATGACATCTACCTTTGCTGGATCTACTGAAATACAAGTATTAGACATAATATGTCCTAGTACAATTCCTTGTTTTACCATAAAATGACATTTTTCAAAATTCAATACAAGATTTGTACTAACACACCTGTCTAATATTCTAGACAAACTATCCAAGCAAAGGCTAAATGAATCACCATATACGCTAAAATCATCCATAAAAACTTCCATACAATTCTCAACAAGATATGAAAAGATGCTCATCATGCATCTTTAGAAAGTAGCAGATGTATTACATAAGCCAAAAGGCATCCTTTTGTATGCATACGTTCCAAAGGGACATGTAAAAGTAGTCTTCTCCTGATCTTCAGGAGCTATATGAATTTGAAATTAACCTGTATAACCATCTAAAAAGCAATAATGGGATTTACCTGACAGGCGATCAAGCATCTGATCAATAAATGGCAAGGGATAGTGATCCTTGCGAGTGGCTTGGTTGAGACGCCTATAGTCAATGCAAACCCTCCATGAATTCTGCACTCTAGTTGTCAGGAGCTCTCCATGCTCATTCTTTATTGTTGTGACTCCAGACTTCTTGGGCACCACTTGTACTGAACTGACCCATTCACTATCTGAGATGGGGTAAATGATATCTGCTTCAAGTAGTCTGGTTACTTCTTTCTTGACAACTTCTAAGATGATGGGATTCAATCTTCTTTGAGGCTGATGGACAGGCTTTGCTCCCTCTTCTAAATATATTCTGTGCTCACAAACTTGAGGACTGATGCCTACTATATCCACCAAGCTCCATCCAATTGCTTTCTTATGTTTTCTCAGCACACTGAGCAGTTGCTCTTCTTGTTGAGAAGTGAGTTCCCTTGCAATGATAACTAGGAACTTCTTATTATCCTCAAGGTAAGCATACTTGAGGTATGGAGGAAGGGGCTTTAATTCTGATTTAGGCTCTTGGCTAGGCTCTGGATCATCTTGAGCTAATGATAATGGTAAAGGATCCTCATTGTGTTCAGAGGGTGTCCCCACACTTGGACCTTGCTCCATGTGTTTCTCTTCTATTTCTTCTTGGTGAACTTCAGCTACAGTTTCATCAATGATATCGCACTGGAAGATAGAATGATCTTTCAGAGGGTGCTTCATAGCTTCATTTAAACTGAAACTCACTGCTCTGCCATCTATTTCAAAGGAGTAAGTTCCTGAGAATGCATCCAGCTTGAACTTTGAAGTCTTCAGGAATGGTCTTCCAAGCAGGATTGACGATGGTCTGCCTGAGTCATTAGGGGGCATTTCCAGGATATAGAAGTCAATAGAAAATGTGAGCCCCTTAATGTCACTAATACATCTTCAGCAATTCCAACTGCTGTAATAATGCTTTTATCTGCTAACACAAAATGAGCTGCCGACCTTTTTAAGGGAGGGAGACTCAAAGTATCATATATAGACAATGGCATAACACACGCTCCTAAGTCACACATGCAGTCAGAAAATATTACACCTCCAATGGTACAGTTTACCATGCATGGACCTGGATCACTATATTTTTCAGGTATACCTCCCATTAAAGCAGATATAGAACTACCTAAAGGAGTAGTTTCTAACTCATTAATTTTATCTTTATGAATGCATAAATCCTTTAGAAACTTTGCGTATTTAGGCACCTACTGAATGACATCAAAAAGGGGAACAGTTACCTCAACCTTTTTGAAAATTTCTACCATTTTGGGATCAAGTTCCATCTGCTTTCTGGATTTCTTTGCAAGGTGTGGAAAGGGGATAGGAATGGCGTCTTGTACAGCTTCTGTATCCTTTGGTGGTCCATTCCTTTGCGGAGCTACTTCTTCTTTAACCTTTTCTTGTACCTTATCTTCTTCTTCAGCATCTTCCATTTCAGCATCTTCTACTTCTATCACATCCTCAGCTGGGGCGTGTACTATTGGGCTTGGCTCCTCATGGTTCCTCTCTGGTAGTGTGGTTCCAGACCTCAAGGTGATGGCATTGATGCCACCCATAGGGGTTAGGTAATTAAGGGTTGAGAAGGAATTCCACTGGAGCTTAAAGGTTGGTTAGTGGAATTAGGTAATGAATCTATCCTGGAGGCAAAAGCTTGTAAAGTGGCATTCAGACCATTTAAAGTAGAGTTTAGCTGCGTCTGCATGTCTTGTTGTACTTGTGTAAGAGAACGAAGTATCTTGTCATTTGATGAGGAATTTGGATAGGTGATCTGAGGAACTTGTTGTTGGTTATGCTGGGATCCTTGAGATTGTCTTAGGTGAGGTGCTCTGTAAGGCTGGTTCTGATTCTGCTGTCTGTTGTTGTTATTCCACTTCTGCTTTCCATTATTATCTCTACCTCCTCTGTTATAGTTGTTCCTCCAGCCATGGTTGGAATTATTCCTCCAACCTTGGTTGGAGTTGTCTTGCCATCCTTGGTTATAGTTTCCACCTTAGTTGTAATTGCCGCCTTGTTGATTGTATCCTTGATTCGGATGGTCATAGAAGTTATGAGTAGCTGCCACAGTGTTGTCTTCTTGTTGGAACTGCAGACATTCATCAGTATAATTACTATAATCAGCACAGATTTCGCATACTCTTTGTGGGACTAACTGTTGGCTCTGTTGTGGTGGGTGAGGCTAAGTTTGTTGTTGTTGGTTCAACTGCATTTGCTTCAGTAGGTTGGTCATTTCACATATACTCTACGTAAGAGCGATAGTCTCAATGCTAGAGGAAACCTCTGTAATAGGTTTTGAGTGGTTGTGCCTGTGCCTGTGATTCCTAGTGGACTCAGCTAAGTCACTGATCAGTTGCCATGCTTCATCTGCGGTCTTGTACTTTTTCATAGAACCATTACTAGCACCGTCCAGTATAGTTTTATCCTGAGGCTTCATGCCTTGTGTGAAGTAGCTGATCAACACCAGTCTGTCAATCATGTGATGGAAAAATGCGTCTAGAAGGTTCTTAAAGCGCTTCCAGTACTCATAAAGAGTCTCTGATTCTCCTTGAACAATGCAGGAGATCTCTTTCCTCAGTCTATCTGTGACTTCAACTGGAAAATATTTTTCCAAAAATTCTCTCCTGAGCGTATCCCAGTTGGTAACAGTTGCTTCAGGTTGGGAGTAGTACCACTCCCTCGCCTTTCCCTCGAGAAAATGGGAAGGCGGTTAACAGAATAAAAGTTTCATCTACACCATTACGCCTAATAGTAGAACAAGCTGTCTGAAAATTCCTTAGGTGCTTGATAGGCTCCTGAGCAGGTAAGCCATGAAACTTGGAAATCAAGTTGATTAGTGCAGTTTTTAGTTCAAAATCTGCAGCCAGAGTTGGATGATGCACTTGATATGGCTGTAGTGTAAAATCTGGGACTCCAGCTTCCTAGAGAGTAATCCTCCTAGGTTCTGCCATTCTATCTGCACGAGAATCAACTAAATCAGTAGTAAAGGAGCTTGTTTCGCTCTCAGATGACAGTTCAGATTCATCCTCATATGAGACTGGTGAATCGATAACAATCACTTCACCACCCTCAGAGGCTATCCTGCGCCGAGCTCGCCTAATACGTGAAAGAGTTCTTTCAATTTCAGGATCAAATGCGGCTAAGCTAGGATCAGGCAGTGAACGTGTCATTCAATGAAAGAAACATATAGCTCATGGAAATAAAATAAAATATGCAAATAAAGTAAAAATATGTACACTAATTAATAATCTAGCACACTATTGCAACTCCCTGGCAACGGCGCCAAAAACTGATGGTAGGGCAGAGGTCGGCTAATTAAGAAATCAATATAGAGAATGCGTTGAAAGTATAGTTCTTAACCAGCTAAGATCCACTTTGTCAATTTAGAAACGTTGTCACGAAATTTAGAAATAAAAATACTGAGAGTATGAGTCCCAAGTCGTCTCCCAACGAGTTGCAAGAAAGGGTACTAATTTATTAATTAGGAATTTTCCGAGAGAAGTTGAGTTTGGATAATGAGCAATCAAGTAATTATAAATTAAAGCAATAAAACTAAGAATTATTATTATTAATATTTTAATAAAAAGCCTTGACTGGGGGAATGATTAATTGGAAGTTCTATCTGTAAGACCCGGTTAATTAACGGCTAATTAACCCATATATGAGAATTTATTCTAGAAAGCCAAAAATGATATTTTTATGGCTTAATATGATAGAGGAAATTGAGACGAGAATTTCGGTACCAATTTTATGGAAATCGGACCAAGATTGGACCGAACGGGCCAAACCGGTCCAACCGGACCCAAAGTGGGCCCTTGGCCCAACATAACTAAACCAAAACCCTAGTTTTCAGCACTCTCTCTCCTCACACACACTAATACACGCTGAAAAAGAGAGGCCATGGAGGGAAGAACACTCTCTCAAGTTCTATCTCTCACTTGATCTTCAAACCACCATAACTTTTGATCTAGAGCTCCGATTGCCGCTCCGTTTGCGGCCACGCGTTCACCGCGGAAAGCTCTACAAAACCCATACAATTAATCTTAAGGTAAGCCACGTTTTACTGTTCGAAATTCCAGCCCTTGATTTGGAGTTTCATGAGTAAAAATGTTGAGATTTTGGGTTCTTTGATGTTATAGGACCCAACTCTCTTGAAGGAGAAGGTTAATCTTATCTCTTTGGACCTTGGGTGTGGTAAGATTCTCAACCCTAGTGTAATTTGTTGTTCTATGAGGTTTGGGCATTGAGATGTTGTGTATGGGTATGATGATTGTGGCTTAGGTTGTGTATATGTGAATATTGGAGCTTGATTGGTGATTTTGGAAAGCTTGGAAGAGGGTTTTGTGTGATAAAATCTGTTCTTGGAGGTGTTGATACCTTGAGAGCTTGTGGACAAGTGGTTTGGAAGTGCTCCGGTTGAGCTTGGGAAATTGGCTAAAGTATGGTTTCGGTTTCCCGTATCTAATATGTAATGTGGTAGGAAATACTTAGGCTAGAGGCCCTAAGATAGGCATTGAATTGATGATGTTGTGGAATGGTTGAGATATATGATGTGATCATATGTGTGATTATGAATATTGATGCCTTGATTGTGTGATATGTGAGAAAATGCATGTTGTGATATATGCTTGATGAATGATTGAGGTTGAATTGATGGGTGGTGCCATATTGTTGGTGAGTATGATGATTATGTATAATGATGGTTGATTGGAAATTGATATTGTTAGAAATTGGGATGAGAAGGATGTATGACATAATATTGTGTTTATCCTTTGGCCTTTTAATTGAGAAGTGTTAAAATGGTTGGAGGTAGTTTTGAGAATTTTGGTAAATTGTCAATGCGTGAGTTGAGGATGGCTTGTTGTTGAATTTGGTACACTTTGATTGATTTCAAATAAAAGGGATGAAATTGGCATGTTTTAATTGATTTTGAAAAGAGTTGAAAGTGGCTTGTTTTGAAAATGGCACTTTGTGGTTTTGAATGAAAATATGGTTTTTGGGCATACTTTGACGGGACATAACTTGGACTACGGATCTTTGATTTGTGCCAAATCTATTTAGAAATAAAATTGGATCCGGAATGTCCATGCCGTTCGAAGAACGGGTGAAAATGATTTAAAATGAGAGAGTTATGACCGTCGGAAGATTGGGGGTTGAATCTGTGAATTCTGCAGCTTTTAACTTAGAAAATTTTTAGCAGAATAACTCCTCACGCGTAGGCGCACTTGGCGCGTATGCGCCGTTCTTCGAGAAAGCATCATCCACGCGTGCGCGTGGAGTGCGTGTACGCGTGGCCCTGTTTTCATCCCAAAGTTGATTTTTGAGTTTTAAAAGCCAAACTTCATACTTCTAAGCCTCCGATCTCACCACTTATGTCTTAAATCATTATGATATGCCTAGCATGAGGAAAAGGGCTAGTGAATGTGGTAACTTGTGAGTGAAGCAAGGGAAAAATGAATGATCCATGAGGATCAAAGATGATTATGTGAGATGTGGAGGATGGCGGTGGAAGTGCTTGTTATGCCATGGGCCGAATGGCCGTAATTGTTAATGAATTGGCTGGTTATGGATTTAACCGTGAGCCGGATGGCTGGATTATGCCGTGTGGCGGCGGAGCCATGTTTATGGCTAAGTATAAATGCATATATGATGTTGATTGAATTGTGAAGGTTTGCACTTCCACCATTGGAGATGAGGGTTTCCCTGGGTAGTAGCAATGGCTAGCCACAATGTGCTCCAGGTTGAGACTCGAAGCTCTGTTAACCCAATGTCGTAAGTGTGACCGGGCACTGTGAAAGGCCCGGATGAGCTCGCCCCCGTAAATATTCACCAGTGAGGGTGATGGATATGGATCATGATTATGATCAAGTTTATGATGAGTATAACTCGAGTTGGGGATGCACGACAGAGGGACAGTCCAATGGCTAGCTACCATGACTTGTCAGGTTGGCTCTATAACTGACAGATGATATCATCAGCCACTAGGGACAGGCATGCATCATAAGCATACTACATGAATTGTTTGAGATTGCCTATTGACTGCATATTACTTGCTAATTGCCTAAATGCCTTATCTGTTCCTATTTGTAAATCTCTTGTCTGATATAACTGTGTTTGCTATATTATACTCCTGCTAATGGTTGGGAGGTCTGAAGGAATTAGAAAGGGAAGTATTAGTTAAACTGAAGGATCTTTAGTCAGTTGCCACTTACGGTTTAGCTTGTTTATAAGCTTTGATATTATCTGGAGGAAGTTCTAGGATTGCCTTCGGCTTTCCTCTATTATTATGTATTATATATGTGGAAGCTGTTACTGTGCTGGGGACCTCTGGTTCTCACCCATGCGGATTTTGTGGTTTTCAGATGCAGGACGCGAGGCTTCTCGTTGAGGCATGCTGGAGACTTCTGGATTAGCGAAGATCCTTTGTTCTCGGGACTCTGTTTTTTGTTATATATCTTGTTTAGATACTTTTATCTCCATTAAATAATACAAACTGTGATGACTCCTTCTAGAGGGGATTTTTGGAGAATAGGTTTTCTGTATTTGTGTCCCTTTGGGTTTCCTTTGGGGTTTCCTTATTTTATCATATGTATATATTGCTATGCTCGGACCGGTTCTCTTCGCAGCCGGGTTTTGAGTCTTGATATTCTTGTTTTTGACACTCTTTATATATATGATCTCGCGTTAGCTTATCCCGGTTCGTTACGTTATCGATCGGAGTGTTGCCCGTTCGAGTTACTATTTTTGTTTACCCCCTTTTTCTACAAAGGCTCCTAGTTATAATCAATTATTCATACTACTATACGTACTAAATTTTTGTTTTAGAGGTCGTAATACCTTGCCATCTCTAAATTATTACTTAAGCATAAGACTTTGTATGGTAGGGTGTTATATTATGGTATCAGAGCAGTTCGTTCCTGTAGAGCCTGAGGAATGGACTGACTATGCTTCTGTGCATTCTCTGTGTGTGTGTTATGTGCTACTAGTATATCTGCTTGATATAATTGGCATAAATGTTCATGAGCATGCATTTGGGACTTTGAAGCACTAGACTTCCGATATTGAGACTGATCAACTTAATATTGATTGTTTGGTGTGTATAGGAACCAAATGGCGTCTCGTGGACGCGGTAGAGGCCGTGGGAGAGGACATACGAATGCTCGTGCGTCGGAGACTAATCCTAATGACCCGGTGAACTTTATGACTGCGTTGGAGAACATGGCTGCTGCTATGCAAGCCACTGCTGAGGCTCTTGGTCAACAGATGAACAACCATGGTAATGATGGAGGTGGAGTTCAGGGTCCGATGACACTGGAGAACTTTTTGAAGGTTAATCCACCGAAGTTCAAGGGAACTACTAGCCCGACTGAAGCCGATACGTGGTTTCAAGCCATGGAACGAGCACTGTAAGCGCAGGTGGTACCTGAAGGGCAGCGTGTAGAGTTCGCTACCTATTTGCTCACTGGGGAAGCGTCGCATTGGTGGCAAGGAATCCGACGCCTCCTGCAGTAGGGTGATGATTATATCACCTGGAATGTCTTCCAAGAGGAGTTCTATAAGAAGTACTTTCCGACTTCTGCTAGGACGGCCAAGGAGCTTGAATTGTTGCAGCTGAAGCAGGGTATTATGTCCGTATCTGAGTATACTGACAAGTTTGAGGAGCTGTTCAGATTCTCTCGTATGTGTCAAGGGACTCCGGTGGAATATGAGGAATGGAAGTGTGTTAAGTACGAAGAAGGACTCCGGAACGATATTTTCAGTTCAGTGGGACCAATGGAGATTAGGACTTTCTTCGAGTTGGTGAACAAGTGTAGGGTTACTGAAGAGTGTGTGAAGAAGGCAACCGCTGAGAAAGGAAGTCACAAAGGATCATTTTTACTCATAATTTAATCTGCTTACCGATGATCGGTCTTGATTTTATCTTGGGATTGGACTGGTTATCTGAGGACCATGTCCTGCTTGATTGTTCTACCAAGTCGGTGTACTTTATGCCGGAGGATACAGAAGGGCCGGTTGTGGTGAATAATTATTACTTGAATTCAATGATGGTGAACTGTTTTGGAACCAAATGTCAGGGTATCCTGTTGTTAACCGCGGGTGTTTCGGGTGATGATCAAAGGTTGGATCAGATTCCGGTAGTGTGTGAGTTTCCGGAAGTGTTTCCCGATGATATTGAGGAATATCCACCTAACCGAGAGGTCGAGTTTGCTATTGAATTGGTGCCTGGGGCGGGACCAATCTCAAGTGCTCCTTATAGGATGTCACCGTTAGAGATGGCCGAGCTAAAGTCTCAGTTAGAGGAATTGTTGGGTAAGAACTTTATCCGACCAAGTGTTTCCCCGTGGGGTGCTCCAGTGTTACTGGTAAAGAAGAAAGATGGAAGTATGCGACTCTGTGTGGATTACAGGCAGCTGAACAAGGTCACCATAAAGAATAAGTACCCATTGCCGAGGATTGATGATCTCATGGATCAGTTACAAGGAGCTGAGGTTTTCTCTAAGATCGATTTGCGATCCGGTTATCACCAGATAAGGGTGAGGGGTGAGGATATCCCTAAGACCGCTTTCAGAACTCGTTATGGTCATTACGAGTACACTGTAATATCCTTTGGGTTGACGAACGCTCCTGCAGTATTCATGGATTACATGAATAGAGTGTTCCGTCCGTTTCTGGATAAATTCGTGGTTGTCTTCATTGACGATATACTAATTTACTCCAAGACTGAAGAAGAGCATGCGGAACACTTGCGGACCATGTTGCAGATTCTAAAGGAGAAGAAACTCTACGCGAAACTGTCTAAGTGTGAGTTCTGGAAGAGTGAGGTGAAGTTTTTGGGTCACGTGGTGAGTAAGAAGGGAATATTGAGACTCGAAGCTCTTTTGACCCTATGTCGTAAGTGTGGCCGGGCACTGTGAAAGGCCCGGATGAGCTCGCCCCCGTAAATATTCACCAGTGAGGGTGATGGATATGGTTCATGTTTATGATCAAGTTTATGATGAGTATAACTCGAGTTGGGGATGCACGACAGAGGGACAATCCATTGTGATGACTCCTTCTAGAGGGGATTTTTGGAGAATAGGTTTTCTGTATTTGTGTCCCTTTGGGTTTCCTTTGGGGTTTCCTTATTTTATCATATGTATATATTGCTATGCTCGGACCGGTTCTCTTCGCAGCCGGGTTTTGAGTCTTGATATTCTTGTTTTTGACACTCTTTATATATATGATCTCGCGTTAGCTTATCCCGGTTCGTTACGTTATCGATCGAAGTGTTGCCCGTTCGAGTTACGGTTTTTGTTTACCCCCTTTTTCTACAAAGGCTCCTAGTTATAATCAATTATTCATACTACTATACGTACTAAATTTTTGTTTTAGAGGTCGTAATACCTTGCCATCTCTGAATTATGACTTAAGCATAAGACTTTGTATGGTATGGTGTTACATTATCCTTGTTGGGATCTCTTAAGTGTAGTATCAAAAAGGTTGTTGTTTCACTTAGTTAACCCTTACTAAATAAAGGAAAGTCAAGTGATTGAGCTAATCCTTATTCGCAAATCCTAGTCCTCTCCCTTGGGAAGGTCTAGCGTTAGTAAATATAGAACTAGCCAACAACTTCCAAATTAACCAACACTTAACCCTTCCAACTCAAGTGTCTCCTCCTAATCAACCCCCATGTCAAGTTTGGGAATCTACTCCATTGACATGAATATAATACTCAGAAAAATATAAGAAGAAGACATGATAAATTAAATAAAATAAAACTTCAAAATTTATTAAAAGTAAAAGTAATCATCTTTACTAACAATTCATGAAAATAATCCAATTACTACCTTAAGCAAGAATTAAGAATATGTTATAAATAAATAAAAGAGTAAGTAAAGAAACAAACTAGATTAATGTCTTCAACGGAGGTAATGACTCTTCAATATCTGAGGGCAAAAGCAATGAATGTAAAGTGAACCTAAAGGGAAAGTAGTTTCTCTCCAGATTCAGATCTAAAAATAAAAGTAATCCTAATGTATCTAAAATTGTATATCTATTATGTCTAAGATGTGTGTTGAGTCTCTGCATGTTCTCTGGCTTTATTCTGTGTTTCTAGGCCGAAAACTGGGTCAAAACGCGGCCCAAAATTGCCCCCAGCATTTTCTGTTAATTCTGCAGATCGCGCAGGTCACGCGTACGCGTCGTCCACGCGTTCGCGTCATTCAGCGATTTTCCTTGTCATGCGTACGCGTCATCCACGCATTTGCGTCATTTGTACAGATTCCAATCCGCGCGTACGCGTCAGGCATGCGCATGCGTCGCTGCAATTTTTCCATTCCGCGCGGTCGCGTGAGCCATGCGCGTGTGTCAGTGTTCACTGATCATCTCCTTAGTTTCTTGTGTTTCTTCCATTTTTGCAAGCTTCCTCTCCATTTTCTAAGCCATTCCTATCCTATAAAGCCTAAAACACTTAACACACAGATCACGACATCGAATGGTATAAAGGAGAATTAAAATATACTAATTAAAGATCTCTAGGAGGCAAGTTTTCAACCATAAAATAATATTAGGAAGGAATTGTAAAATCATGCAATTAGTATGAATAAGTGAGTGAAGACTTGATGAAATCATTCAATTAAACACAATGTAAACCATAAAATAGTGGTTTATCAAGAAGCTGGATGCTTATCAGCAAGAAGGCCAAGTCTGCACATTCTTCTAACTCCCTAGATTTACAAGATTTTTTTTAATGTTTTATACTGTATATATGATAGGTCGTTTTAGCATTGTTTGATGATATCACCTAGTGGGACAAAGCTTAGCTGTTCGCCTATTCGCTTTTGTTGCATTCTCAGCAAATTTATTACAATAAGTTAAGCTTAGAATTAGTTTGATAATTGGCTTTCTTAATGCAACATGTTTAATCCGAATGACATATAATTCGTAACCAGAATCAACCCGCTCTGGAAAAGGGTCGTTACAAAATTCGTCAAGCATTCATAGCTGCTCTTGGGAATTCTCTCATAGTTGTTGATTACGGTTAGGTTAGTAGTTTATGTTCTCATTATAATTCAACAAAACAAGAAGAAAATTCATTAAGCTGATGTAAGTTTCTCTTTCTCTCTTTTTTTAGTTGGATCTTAGGATTCTTGCACATCTTGCTAACTGTAAGAGCTTGTTGGAAGCCTTTGAAGCCGGAGGAGATTTTCATTCAAGAACGGCAATGAATATGTATCCGTATATTCATGACACAATTAACGAGAAGCAAGTGCTTTTTGAGTGGCATCCTCAGCCTGGTGAAGACAAACCCCCAGTTCCACTTTTGAAGGTAAATCCACAATGATTTAACCATCAGTTTTCTATAAACATAAAGGATCTTTTAGATTATTTTTCTATGTTACAACACTATATCAAATCATTTATTTTGCTATTATACTTTCTCTTTCTCAATATTTGATTAATGAGAGTATTTATAGAAACTGAAAGTCGGACACCATTACACTGGGCTGTGGATCATGGCCACCTTA
>NC_029792.2:93227419-93233541 GCF_000816755.2 Arachis ipaensis | reverse complement strand
GAATGCTGATATTAATGCCAAGGTATTTCATATATTACAATTCAAAATATTCCAATTTAAGTACTTAAGATATTTGAGCTAATCTATATACTTTAGAATTTTAGAGGTATTGACAATATTTTTCTGGAATGGAAACATGATGGAAGTTAGCTTGAATGTTAAATTAAGTTATTATTCCTTATTACAATAGTTGCTTAACTCTAACTCTCAGTTTAGCATGTGCAGTAGAAAACCGTTCTATGCATTTTAGTTATTTTTCCAATGTTGAAGTTGAAATTTTGCTTATATTGTCATGTGTTTTGTAATTTTATAAGGATAATGATAAACAAACACCACTGCATTACGCTGTTGTCTATGAACGAGAAGTAATATCTGAGTGTTTAGTGAAGCATAATACAAATACAGAGCTGAAAGACAACAATGGCAGTTCCTCACGTGACATTTATGATATTTGAAGTGGAGGAGGAAATAAAGATATTTACGGAGTATGGTTCAGGAAAATATGTATAACTCAACTTTTATTCTTTTACCACTTTATAGGAGAGACATGTTTGAGAATTTTATTAATTTTACATGCTTATAACTACTTTGGTTATAAGAGATCGATATAGTTAATTTGGTTTGAATTCTACTAATGCAATACTAATTTTTATTGATTAATTTTTTTAAATAATATTCACAGTTTTTTGTCAATATTTTTTTATTGTTTTTGGAGTACATTAGAATACATGTAAAAGCAGATACTAGGATTTTTTTAATAAGGATATAGTCACGCTTTAAAAGCATGGCAATAGATTCAAATTTAGGTATGTTTAAGAAATCATAGCTGTATCTTTTTCTATTGGCACGCTTTTGAAGTGTAGCCAAAACTAACCCAATAGTCACGTTTTAAAAGCATGGCTATAGGGTTATATATAAGCATGGCAATTGATAAAGTGTGGCAAAATATAAAGTGTACCAATAGATCAACAAAAGCGTGGTGATAGAGCAACCGGTACATTTACAAATGTGTTCTTTTCAAAAGCGTACCGATAGCTCAAAAAACATGGCAAAAAATTATCGCTATACTTTTTTGTATTTTTTGACACACTTTAAAAGCGTGACAAAATTCTATTTTTATCATACACAATGCGATTTCACTAATTTATATATACGACTGGTTCTTGTAAATTGTTTTAAGTAAAAATGATTTATGTAGAAGTGGTGACTCAGTAAATTGGTTTAAGTTAAATTAATTTATCCACGTTTTCTGGCCCTAGTAAATCAATTATTCAAGATAAACTGAATTATTATATAAAGTTGTTTTCCTACTAAATCAATTTATGTTACAACGATTTAGTAAGATATTGTAAATCAATTTATCTTAAATCGTTTTAAGTTACATCAATTTATATAAAAAGATAATTTGAAAACAAAAATTAAAATAAGATAATCTAGTAATATTGAAAGCAAATCAATTTAAAAGCGTGATTTACCCTTAAATAATATAATTTAAATAATAATAATATATATTTATTATCAATCATGTTAAGGTGTATACTAAAATCAGTAATTAATATAAAATACACATTAAAATTAAAATACACATAAAAAATAAATTAAACTACATATATTTATAGATAAATATATAGCGACTCAAAAATATTTGGTAACTAAAAAAATTTAGCTAAAATCAGCTAGAGCTTGCCTTATTTAAAGCAATTAATGAATGTTAAATAAGACAAGTTTTGACTGCTTTTTTTTTGTCTTTCTAATATTACCGATAGCGATTGATATGGTGGTTGATTTTTAGTATGGACATAACATTGTTGATTTATTATATCTCTTAAATTGATCCAAACGATAATGCAATTACTATAAATATACAGATATTTCGTTTATAGTGAGAACAAAATTTATTTTGAATTCTACCTATCTCGTTTGCAAATAAAATATGGACAATTAATTTTTTAATTATTTTATTTAAAGTATAAACGAGATATGTATATATTTATCAGGTTTGTAGTATACTCAACCGTAAGAATATAATTTTTTTATAATTATATACTTTAATAAATAAATATTTAATTTATTTATATAAAACAATCCTACGTATATGAATGTAACTCATTAACTAACTTGGAGAAATTATAGAAAAAGAAATTGTATTGCCAAATTATACCAACATATGATGGAGGAACAACTGCTCATGCTCGTCTCTTTATTTATTTCAATAGCAAATGGATATACATATATAGCACTCAGATTTTGAAATAACATGAAAATGTCATTCTAGATAATGTTATATAATTATTCACCTATGAAATTTATAATTACTTTTTTGCATGTCCTTCATACATATATATTATCCTGAATGGGTTGAATAAGTAATGATAATATGCGATTCTTGATTTGAGAATATTGAATGCTATGGCCATCTCCATGTTGGTACATGCATAGTGCCATTCTTCCAAGGTTCATAGCAATTTCTTTGAAGCGCTTAGACAAAGAAGAATCATGAGCTGTTTTGTTCATCTTCTTCCATACTATGCTTAACATGGATTTTATGCGCTCACGTGCATCTGTTTCAGAAACTTCATTTTCGTTCATCAAACATTGAATTGACTTAATGAAGTCACCAGTCTCATTCTCACGCTGTCAAGGAAAACAAAACATAGAATTTATTGGCATAGTTTAAAAGAACATTTTCTAAAACGAATTAAATTTTTTTTAAATAAATAAAATAATTATTTAATTTTTTTTTAATTTTAAATTAGAGACAAATTGAGTGTGCCAAGTCCAATTCGAAAATAGCTCGGTCCAGCCTCACGCGATGGGAAGCAGTTCGGGGACTTCCAACCCGATGTGCAAACTAAAGTATGGATTGCAAAAGTTTTCCTTTTTGAGAAACTAAACGACTCTTATTTTGTGAACTTTAATTTTTAGGTCTAGTCAAATAATTAGTCCGGTTATTAATTCAAGAGCTACGTAATAAAAACTAATAGATTTCACCAAGAAAAATGAAAAAAAAAAATACTATGTTATTTGGGAATAAATGACATGTGTGTGTTAACTTATATTATTTTTTTTATCTTGTTTTTGTAACTATTTGGTCTTAGACGTTCACTTATTGTTTGACACGGTTTAAGAATTATGTAAAGAACATGATTGAGAGATATATATAGCAAAGAATTAATTAAGGATATACCTCATATGTTCCCTGGTCATTAGCAAGGCGTAAAATCATTGATGAATATTTGATGACGTCAGAGTACTGAAGCAATTCGTCTTCTCTAAATGATTGTGGAATCAGAACATAAGTGTGAACAAGTATAACAGGTGCACTTATGGAGACCCATGCATTCTCTATGTATTCTTCGAAGCTTGGAGTATATCCACTATGATTCCACTTTTTTTCAATAAAATATGATTTGCATAGATCTATCCACTGAAAATTTTAAAATTTCAATTAGTTCACACATACACTATGAATAAGTTATGTGCAATATTTATTTCTAGAAATATTCTTTGAGCTACTTTTTGGTGTCACTATACATATATATAGTAAGTAAAAAGTTAAAACATCCAATAGAAAAGGAAGGAATGATGTATAGGATTCACATTATGTTTTATGACTTATATCTGATGTGTGACTTTTTCCTCAAGTGATAATACATTACGTTATTAGGAATTAATGTTGTATACTTTGTCAAATTTAGATATATAATTGATGTAATTGAGATTTAGAGACTATCTTAATATATGCAACCAATTTTTAAGAATCATTTTGAAACTTAATTCAGCAAATTGGAAAAACAAAAATTTGAAACTAATAGAAAACTAATAGGGATGGTAATAACTAATTAATAGCTTACCGATTTCTGTAGGTATGGAGTGACATTGTAGCCATGATCTTTGAAAATTTCATATGCCAACTCATTCACAAAGTTATAAAGTGCTAGGAAGCACAATTTCATGTAATCTGGGAGATTATCAATGGTAAATGGATCCCATCTGAAATAACAAAGTTATAAGCATTTTATTTAATTTCTATTGTAAAAATTTCAAATAATCTAAGGTTGTTAGTAGCTACGCCAAAAGATATGACTGAGTAATAATAATCATTGCTAACCTTTCAATTGCATCTGTAAAAAGCTCCAACTCTTCGAAGGTTCCATAGACATCATAAACATCATCAATGGTGGTGATTAGGGCATTGACCTTTGTTATGACCGTTCTTAAATTCGCAAACTGTGGCTCAAAATTGTTTCCAACAGTCCAAATGTAATTCTCTACCATCCTATCTCTTGCAAAGCTTAACTTGTCACCAAGCCCAGTGTTCTTCCACCATCTTTAAAAACAACAACAAAGGTTTTGGCATTAGTATTAGGAAGTTTAATTGGAATATTTATATTATTAAATTGGTCTCTCTCATAATTTTTGGTTTGGACATATAATTTAGATCTTTTAAAGTAAAAAAATTTGTGAAGTAATAAAATAAAAAATTAATCATCATTAATGTTATAATTTTTATGAAATGTGTATTTTACTATCTTAATTTAAGAATGATTAATTCTTTAATTTACTATTTTATCAATTTTCTTATTTTAGAAGATCTTGATCCGAAAGCATATCTATAAATATACACAAATTCTAGTTAATATGTATCTTTATTTATCAATTTATACTAAAAATTGAAGTCTATATTAATCATACCCTGATGAGACTTTGAGTTCCTCTTGGTATATTGTCTGAAGAATGTTGAAATCCAATTTAGCTAACTGAAGTAAAAGTGGATTCATGTTTTTCTTTTGTTCATATGCATTAATGAACCGTTGAGCCTCCCATCTAGGAATTCTCCAATGTAATGGAAGCTCCAAAGCTTGATTAATTAGGAGTGATAAGTAATGGTCATGATGATCATTACATTCTTATCCTTCTTTGAGTTATCCATCATGTTGTAAATATTGTCCAACATGTTCCTTATTTCATTATTAAAATGATAGGCCACTCCAAGTCTTTGCAAGACATCAATAAGCTCAAGTTGATCAACACTATTTTCCGCTTTGAAAAGCATCATTCTTACTTCCTCCCTTAGCATTTGGCTTTTCTCTACGTACACATCTCCCTGCATTATTGATAATTTGACCACATTGATTAATTAGTTTTTAGTGCTTTTTTGGCCGGCATTAAATCAATAAATCACATTTTTTTTTTTTTGGTGACTTTTATTGTGTTTTTTGCTTGTTGGCACTTGGCAGCAAAATCAAGCATTTATGTAGGTGATGAATGCAAACAGAGCTTTCTTTATATGTTTATATAATAATATCGTGTTCCTCATTTATCAGGCGTGTTAAATCGTACTGTATATATAATGATTAACTACAATCACATCACTTCAAAATTATCTGAATGTAGATTTTGTGTCTCTTGACTCTCTTCTCTTTTGTATGGTAAACGTTTTAAACGTTTTCATATTGATTATTCAATTTACTGTTTACTATTCTTAATGAATATAAGATATATAAAAAATATTTAATAAATGTTTAAAATGATATATAAAAAATGTGTTCTGGCTCAGCCCAACTGATGGAGTCTACTAAAATACCACACAGATCCATTCTCCATCTATATAACGTGACGTCCCACACGTGTTTTGATCTCTCGAAGAGATCTTGACAGTTAGCGGATATTTTTGAGAAATTGGGTCCTGGCAAAAGAGGGTCCATCCGGATAATTTGGGATAAAAAGAGAGGGACTTACTCTCTTCTCAGGTACGTCATTACAACCTCAATTAGCCACTTCATCATCGTATGGACTCTTACTTTAGCATTGAAGTGTCCTTGCAGGTGGCCCCATCCGCTGACCAACCGACGACTCATAGGTTCGATCCCTCACCTCAATCCTCTCATTCAAGTCCTGATCCTCACTTTCAACGATCTCTCCATCAAAGTCCAGGCAATAGTCGACTTCTTAGTAGAAGTGGTCGGCGAATCTCCCAAAGCCCCAAACATGTGGTGTGTAAGACCCAAAACTTTTAAAAAATCTTATTATGAGCCAATTTTAATTTATTTATTTATTCATTAAAGACTTTAATTCCAGAAATAACTTTATTAAAGGTAATTAAATTAAGTTTGGATAAA
>NC_029792.2:93214435-93227373 GCF_000816755.2 Arachis ipaensis | reverse complement strand
AAGAATAAGAATTTTATATAAATTGATTTAAATAATTGAAATTTTAAAATTTAATATTTTAATTTTTATAAATAAAAAAATTATTTATATTACCTCTAGTTCTTGGATTAAAGTATTTAATACATGTGCATCTTAGCTAGTTAGTTTAGGAATTTTTTTCATCAAATAAATCATGAATTTTGTTTACTAATAACGTGTTTTTGTGGTTAATTCTCAATTATGTTTGCATGCAAAGAATCAATTAATATTAGTTGAATTTATGTTCATTCATGAATATTATAAGAATTAAGATTGATGCACTTGTGTACATTAGGTGATTTTGTGCCTAATAGAACTAAGTTTGTTGCACTTATGTACATTAGTTTATTTTGTGTTGATTTATGAGATTAAGAACGAAACTTTGATGCACTTATATTTAATGATTTTTAGGAGAATGATGATGAATGGTGTGAGATTCAAGTTGTTCAAGGATGAAATCAGTCAAGAATAAAGAATGGCATTAAAGATTATATTGTGTATTCACGCATGCAACAAAGTCCCCAGAGACACACCAAAGCATTAGTAACGCGTCATTATTGAAGCGCCACTTTCAACAACGCATGCAACTAGGCTTCCAGTTCCAAGATTCAAGCTCTCTAGCCTTTGCATGGCGTTAGTAACGCAGGCATGCATGCAAAGCGCTAGTAACGCCTCAAGTTCAAAAGCGTTACTTCAGGAGGCGCCTTCGATGCGTGAAAAATGTGGAAATCAAGCCACTTGTAAGAACAGAAGTTTTTCACGTAAAACTGCTTTAATAAAATAATAACTTTAACTGTTCGAAATAGCTTTTACGTAAAACCGCTTTAATAAAACTAGCGGCTCAACAGGCACTAACGTGCCTATGTTAGAATAAATTAATTTTAATATTCTAGATTATCCATATTAAATCACCAAAAATATAATATAATGCGGAAGCATACCTTTACTCATAAGAGTTAGAAATTGATGGAAGAATTTGGATCTTGTAGTTCTTTCGATCTTCCTCAACCAAAGTCTTCTGTATTCCTAGGAGGCTGAACTGCAACTCTTTTGATGGGGAAAGAGGAACAAAAGCGGCTTTGATATATTGGGGACCGAAACCTTGAAGGTCTTTATATTTGAGCATGGCACCCATTAAACCCTAAAGTCTAAATAAAATAGTATCTAAAGCCCAAAAGATAATATATCTAAAATCCAAAAAGATAATTATCTAAGGAACAAAAGATAATATCTTATTTTATTCTCATTTAATTCCAAATCAAAAGTAATAATGACTTATTCAATTTAGCATTTATAACAATAAATAAGATCATCATTATATAAGTCATTTTTTTGTGACTATAAGTCATTTAATTTGAATTCATAATTTGTGATTACAATTAATATACGTATTGCCCACAAACAAATTAGGAAATTAAAATAATTTCCTAACAATCTCCCACTTGGGCTATACATATATTCTTTCTTGACATAATCACACCTTATAAACTTTATGCATGCATCTGAATGTTATTTCTCTCATTACTTTAACAATCTGGTTCGTCTCATACATTAGATATGGAACTACCGCAGCTTTATCACATTAATTGTCGTGACTAAACCACGCCAATCACCATCCTAATATACTTAACGACATATATCAAATTTGGATGAGTAATATAGAAATTACATGCCAAATGATCTCATGCATGTCTATTTCCAGCTGGTCCAACTTTATTGAGATCAAACACAATACAAATATTGCAAAATGAACATTTCACATAACATAAAATAAACCATCAACTTAATTCTGCAGAAAAATAACTCAATATCTGTCATAGGACATATAGCATAAACTCCCACTAAACTAAGGCATCACAAATATTGACACCCATCCGAGCAGTGTGCTCATGAAAAACCTTAGGGGTCAATCCTTTGATAATGGGTCTGCTAGCATATACTCTGTTCCTATATGTCCTATGAAAATCTGTTTTTCTTAAACTTTCTCCTAGACAACTAAGAACTTGATGTCTGTATACTTCGATTTTGTCAAGCTCTTATTGTTATTGGAGTATAGTATTGCTGACTTATTGTCACAAAATATCTTTAATGGCCTTTCAACTACTATATGAAGCTTAGTGACAAAGTTTCGCAACCATATGCCATGAAATCAGAATCAAAGTACCTAATGATCTCCAAATTTTCTGATCTCCGATAAATAAGCATGTAATCCCTTGTTTTCTTTAAACAACACATTACGCGTTTAACAGCTATCCAATGATCTATATCCGGATTGCTCAAGTATCTACCCAACACTACCACTATAAATGATATATCGGGATGTATGTAGACTTGAGCATACATTAAATTCCCTAGTGCTGATGCATAAGGTTTATCATGCATTGTTGTCTTCTTAAGATCATTTTGGAGCATTGCTTGAGACTAAAATTGTCTCCTTTAACTACGGGTGTGTCCATTGGTCTACAACTTTCTATGACATATCTACTTAAAATCTTTTCGATATAGTTCTTTTGTGACAATCCAAGAATACCTTGAGAGCAATCTCTTAGTATCTCGATTCCTAATACAAAAGAGGCATCACTGATAAACCACTATTTTATGGTTTATCTTGTGCTCAATTGAGTGGATTTTATCAACTATTTACCCACTTATTCATACTATTTGCATGGTTTTACTTTTTCCTTCCTGATTTTGTGCTATGATTGAAAACATGCTTCTTTGGCCTTATATTTGCTAATATTAATCCTCTCTTATTACCATTAGATGCCTTGATATGTGTGTTAAGTGTTTTCAGATATTATAGGGCAGGAATGGCTTGGAGGATAGAAAGGAAGCATGCAAAAGTGGAAGGAATACAAGAAGTTGAAGGAACTGCAAAGCTGTCAGCTTGACCCTCTCGCACTAAAACGGTCATAACTTGAGCTACAAACGTCCAAACGACGCGGTTCCAGTTGCGTTGGAAAGATAACGTCTGGGGCTTCGATTTAATATATAATATGCCATAGTTGCTCTAATGCTAGGCGACGCGAACGCGTGCTCCACGCGGACGCGTCGTAGTGACGAAAATCAGCGTGGCAGATTTCTTCTCCAGCAATTTCTGGGCTGTTTTCGACCCAATTTTTGACCCAGAAAACACAGATTAGAGGCTATAAAGTGGGGGAATCCATTCATTCATAATCATCAGCTCATAGTTCATAATTTTTAGTTTAGATTTAGTTTTTAGAGAAAGAGGTTCTCTCCTCTCTCTTAAGATTTAGGATTAGGATTCCTCTTAAAGGAATTAGGATTTCTTATTATTTCAACATTGTTCCTTTAATTCAACTTCTATTCTACTTTTATTTATTCTGGCTTACTAGTTTATTCTATTTTTCTTGTTGATTCTCTTTTTAGCCAAATTGGCTTATGAGCTCAATTGAATGGGTCTGGGAAGTTGTTTGGCCACTTTAGTGAGAATTCAGATTGCCTGCCACCCGGTTGGAACACTAATGATGAACAAGAAGACGGGTGCAAAAGCAAGATTTGGGACCCCGGAATTCATTCTGGAAATCAACACTCTTGAGACCTTGTCACTTGCTTTAACTTACTTGAAGGCTTTCTGCGCCTAGTTTGGGATCCCGGAGGCCATTGGAATTACAAACATTGGTGGGGATTCAAGGATCAGTACAAGCACAAGCCACCATAACAAAGGAATCCCCAAATGTCCAACTTAAGGACTTTAACTAAAAGTGCTAGGTGGGAGACAACCCACCTTGGTATGATCGTTCATTTTCTTCCATTTTGATTTTATTTTGTTTTGTTTGTTTTTGAGTTTTATTTTATTTTATTGAACCTGGAATTATTCATAACATTCTGCATCAGCATCTGCATACTGCATTTTGCATCTGCGTCCGCGTCATATGTGCGTTGGGAAGAAAACAAGATTGAACAGAGAGTCACCCGAAAGCGTGGCTGGAGGCGTGCCTTTAGCATAAATTGATCCACGCGACCGCGTCGCTGACACGTCCGCGTCATGTGGGAAAAATGCCTCCCACGCGTCCGCGTCACCCACGCGAATGCGTGGCCCTGTAAAATCGACGTAAACGGGTGTTTGGCAGCAAGTTAGGCTGGAATAGGGCTGGAACTATGCTAGAAGCACAAGCCCTGCCACGCGAACGCGTGCCCCACGCGTTCGCGTCATTTTTAAAAGAAAGACCATTCACGTGATCGCGTCAAGCACGCGATCGCATCACCCATATTTTTGGCAATATGCATTTACAACAGAGAGTTGCGCAAACGCGAGGTTGCACTCGCGCCAATCGCACAAATCAGGCCACGCGATCGCGTGACCCACGCGTCCGCGTCACCTGACCTTATCTCGCACCACGCGACCGCGTCACTCACGCGTCCGCGTTGCCTCTGCCGCACAGCTTATCCAAATCAGCGCCAAATATCTTATCTTTTCTTCCTCAATCCTAATTTTTTCTCCCTCCTTTCTTACTTACTTCTTCTTCCCTTCTTTCCTTTCTCATTCCTCTTATCTTTCATTTTATTTTATTTTAATTCATTTTCATACTTTCATTCATTACATTTTAATTTAGTGCATATTTTTATTTTTCTTTTCTAAATTCATTATTTTTCCATTGGTGTTAAAATTTCTTATTCAACTGTTACATCTTTTCTTGAATTATTCTGGTGCTTCATGACTTGTTTTATTCTGATTGGGTATTATCAATTATATGTCAATGCTAATTTTTATAATACTGGTATTCCTTTTGCATTGACATGAATTTATATTGTCTTTCATTACCCACACTTCGCCCCCATTTGTTGCAACTTTTGCACCACTGGTATGCCATTTGCTTCCACTATTTTCTCACTTGCATGTTGTAGCTACCATGTAATTGAGACCTTTATTATTTGGCATTAACACCTATATTTTATTTATGTTTTTATCTTTATTTCTGGGTTACTTTCCTTCTTTTTCTCTTCTTTCAAGATGGCCACCGAGGAAGGAAAAGGGAAAGCTTCTAACTGGGGAGACAAACAAGTCAATCTGCACAAAGAGAAAGACATCAGTTGGAGCAGCCCGTCCACTTGTACATCTTAGCATGCACCGAGGACGGTGTAATCTTTAAGTGTTGGGAGGTCGATACCGATCTCCATGGGTTAGTTACTCTTCTATCTCAACACCAATGGTTTATTTTCCTTGTTAGTTGTTGCATTTGCATGTTTGATTGCATGATTATTTGATTTTGTGCATATTTTACCACTTGGTTGAAGTAATATTTTCTTTTTCAAGAAACCTTTTAGAGCATTTCACTAATTTGAATAAAATTTAATGTTAAACTTGTTTGAAGAAATATTATACTAGAACATGGTTTAAAGCTTGAACACACAAAACCAGTGAGATTTTGAGCCTATTTGATTGGTTGTATTTTATCAACCAAATTTTTATTTTTGGTGTGTGTTGTTCTCTCTAAAATTGTGATTTTTGTCTTGCTTAATTCTATATTTCCATTATTTGATGTATGCATTCACTTACATGATTGAGGCCTTTATTTCACTGAGCTTACATACCCATATGGCCTTACCCTTTTCATTATTCTTTGCAAACCAATTTTGAGCCTATTTTACTCTTTGTTCTTTACTTTAGCACATCATTAACTCTAAGCAAAAAACAATAATGTCCTTAATTTGAATCATTGGTTAGCTTAGACTAGTGAGAGTGCTTATGATTTAAGTGTGGGAAAATTGGGTTTGGAAACATTTGGTTTGAGAATTGAGTATGTTAGAATTTTCTGAAAATGTGAAAGAAATGTTTAGGACATGATTCATGCATCCAATAATTTAATCATATGCATTGAGAAAAATAAAAGAAAAGAATATATATATATATATATATATAAAGAAAAGAAAAAGAGCAAATAAGTAAAAGGAGACAAAATGCCCCAAAGTAAATGATGAAAGCAATGCATATGTACTGTACTCAAAATCGGATGCATGAATATGTGGAAAATATAGTTAATGAGCAGTTAGATTTTGCATTGTAATTACATGGATTGTCTTAAGTTAGGTGGGAAAAGTTTAAGTTAATTAAGGATTCAGATTTTTTTCCACTTGGCCAAATACAATCCTACCTTGACCCTAACCCCATTACAACCCTTAAAAGACCTCTTGATATGTGTATCTGTGCATTAAATTTTTGTTGATTGTTAGATGAAGAGCAAGCCTTAGAAAGCAAGGTTAGTAGAGAATTGAGAGAATCGAAACCTTAAACACATGAGTGATTAGAGTGTATACACTTCCGGTGAGGGTTCGATGCTCGATTCTTTATTCCTGGCTTTCATGAGCTATTTTCTTCTGCAAGTCTATTTGTACTTCATTTTTATGATTTGAATTAGTGAAATCCAGTTCATGTTTGTTCTTGAAAGGTTTATTTACTTTTCACCAAGTTGGTAGAAATATTTTGCATTTAGTTGCATTCATATAGATAGGATTGCATTTCATACATTTTACCATTCCTCTTCACTCCTTTATAGCTTTTCTTGAGCTTAGCATGAGGACATGCTATTGTTTAAGTGTGGGGAGGTTGATAAATCATTATTTTATGGTTTATCTTGTGCTCAATTGAGTGGATTTTATCAACTCTTTACCCACTTATTCATACTATTTGCATGGTTTTACTTTTTTCTTCCTGATTTTGTGCTATGATTGAAAACATGCTTCCTTAGCCTTATATTTGCTAATATTAATCCTCTCTTATTACCATT
Organism: Arachis ipaensis; assembly: GCF_000816755.2. Taxonomy (NCBI): domain Eukaryota; kingdom Viridiplantae; phylum Streptophyta; class Magnoliopsida; order Fabales; family Fabaceae; genus Arachis; species Arachis ipaensis. The sequence goes on along the minus strand of NC_029792.2, from coordinate 93,220,606 downwards.
AGATACCTTGATATGTGTGTTAAGTGTTTTCAGAGATTACAGGGCAGGAATGGCTTGGAGGATGGAAAGAAAGCATGCGAAAGTGGAAGGAATACAAGAAGTTGAAGGAACTGCAAAGCTGTCAGCCTAACCCTCTCGCACTAAAACGGTCATAACTTGAGCTACAGAGGTCCAAACGACGCGGTTCCAGTTGCGTTGGAAAGCTAACGTCTGAAGCTTCAATTTAATATATAATATGCTATAGCTTCTCTGATGCTAGACAACGCGAATGCATGCTCCACGCGGACGCATCGCAGTGACGAAAATCAGTGTGGCAGATTTCTTCTCCAGCGATTTCTGGGTTGTTTTCGACCCAGTTTTCGGCCCAGAAAATACATATTAGAGGCTATAAAGTGGGAGAATCCATTCCTTTATAATCATCAGCTCATAATTCATAATTTTTAGTTTAGATGTAGTTTTTAGAGAGAGAGGTTCTCTCCTCTCTCTTAGGATTTAGGATTAGGATTTCTTATTATTTCAACATTGTTCCTTTAATTCAACTTCTATTCTACTTTTATTTATTCTGGCTTACTAGTTTATTCTATTTTTCTTGTTGATTCTCTTTTTAACCAAATTGGCTTATGAACTCTTCATGTTAGATTATAATTTCTATTTAATGCAATTTGAGGTATTTCAGATTTATGATTCTTATTTAGCTTTTTATATTCTTGGCTTTAATTGATTAACTGGAGGCTCTTGAGTTATCAACCTTATCGTGATTGATTGTTATGTCTGCTAATTGACTGGAATCCCACTAACTCTAGTCTTTCCTTAGGAGTTGGCTAGGACTTGAGGATCTAACTAATTAGTTCACTTGACTTGCCCTTGCTTTCGTAAAGGTTAACTAAGTGGGATTAACTTCAATTCTCATAAGAATAACTAGGATAGGACTTCCAAATTTTCATACCTTGCCAAGAGTTTTATTAGATCTTAATTTATTAATTCCTACAATTTATTTTTCTTGTTATTTAAATTACCTGTTCCTCACTTTCAAAACCCCCAATTTACAAGACTCATAACCAATAATAAGAACACCTCCCTGCAATTCCTTGAGAAGACGACCCGAGGTTAAATACTTCGGTTATTAATTTCAAAGGGGTTTTGTTACTTGTGACAACCAAAACTTTTGTAAGAAAGGAATTCTTGTCGGTCTAGAAGCTATACTTACAACGGAAATTTATTCGTGAAAATTCTAGATCGCGCGAGAGTTTCGTTCTTCAATCACCAAGATCTTTCATTTCGAATTTGTTCGATAGAAATTTCTTAATTTCATGCAACAAACTTATATCGTTTCTGGCAAGTAGAATGTCATCAATATATAAGATCAAAGAAAAAAATGTATTTACTCCCACTGAATTTGCGGTATACACATTCATCTATGATATTTCCCTCAAAACCACGAGGTAATGACTTGATGAACTTGTGATACCATTGACGGGAAGCTTGTTTGAGACCATAGATGAATTTTCTCCTTTCTCTATTGGATCTCCTTGATGAGACTTCTTGAGGTTTTTGAGCTTGCTGTATGGGTTGGGGTTGATGAGGATTCTCATCATTTTCTTGTACTGTAGCAGTATCTCGAGCAACAACAATATTCTCATTGTTCTCTTGTACTGTAACTGGATCTACAGTAGGATTCTTATTTTGCTCTTGTACTATAACTGTATCTTGAACAACAATAGGCACAAGGACCTGATCATTGTCAGTTACAGAATCCTCATCAAAAGCAACATTCCTAATATTTCCTTCCCCCTCCAAACTCAACATCCTCAAGAAATCTCGCATTTTCCGTTTCAAAAATAGACCTTGATTCAGGATTGTAAAACTTGTACCCCCGTGAGTGCTCAATGTAACCAACAAAGTAGCAACTAATTGTCCTTGAGTTCAATTTTCTTTCATGCGGCCTATAAGGTCGCGCCTCAGCTGAACATCCCCAAATATGCAAATGCTTTATACTGGGCCTTTTTCCAGTCCAAATTTCATATGAGGTTTTGTGAACTGCTTTGCTTGGCACCCTATTAAGGATGTACACTGCGGTCTTTAAGGCTTCTCCCCAGAGTGATTCAGGCAAGGAAGAATGACTAATCATACTTCTCACCATGTCTTTAAGAGTCCGGTTCCTTCGCTCTGCAACACCATTCATGCTAGGTTTGCCTGGCATGGTGTATTGCGGAACAATACCACACTCCTCTAGGAAAAGAGAAAAAGGCCCGGGACGTTGCTCACCTGAACCGTCATATCTTCCGTAGTATTCACCACCACGATAAGATTTGACAGCTTTAATTTTCTTTCCAAGTTGAAGTTCAACTTCAGCTTTGTAAGACTTGAAAACATCCAAGGCTTGGGACTTTTCATGAATTAAATATAGATACCCGTAATGAGAGTAATCATCTATGAACGTAATAAAGTACCGTTGTCCATTCCAAGAGACAGTAGGGAATGGGCCACATATATCGGTATGTATCAGTTCTAAGACATCTTTAGCTCTCTCGGCACCTAATTTCCTTTCGTTTGTCCTTTTTTCCTTTATGCACTCAATGCAGACTTCAAAGTCTGCCAAATTTAGGGGTCCAAGAATTCCATCCAACACGAGCCTCTGAATTCTCTGTTTAGAGATATGACCTAGGCGTTTGTGCCAAAATGATGCCGAATTCTCATTTTGTTTTTGTTTTGTACCCGTTTGCAGTATTTCATTATTATAGGAATTTAAGTCAAGCCTATATAGATTATCCACCAAATGGCCAGAGCAAATATTATTCGAATTATAGAAGAGACTGACTTTATTGTCTCCGAACAAACAAAAATAACCTGATTTGTCCAAACGAGAAACAGAAACCAAATTCTGTCTAAATGACGGTACATAAAATGTCTCCAATAAATCCAAGTAAAATCCACTCGTGGAACATAATCTAAAGGTTCCTATAGGTTCGACTGCAACTATATTGCCGTCTGCCACATAGATGTATCTTTCAGCATCACTTGGCGGTCGGCTCCACAGGCAACCCTGCATAGTAACACTTGCATGAGTAGTAGCAGCAAAATCTACCCACCAAGTATCAACATGTGCATAATTTAAACTAGCCTCAGAACAAACGAAAGTAAGATTTATACCCTTCTTTACACGCCAGGTGGCATATTTGGTACAATCCTTCTTCATGTGTCCCACCTTCTTACAGAAGAAACAAGTTGAAACTTGATCTTGTTTCTTAGCCTTTTTCTGCTGAGAAGGCACATCCGCAGTAGTATCACGCTTTCTTTTATACTGAGAAGATGAAGCCATGTGAGCACTTTCAGTCTTATCTTGCTGTAGCCTCTCTTCTTCTTGCACACAGTGAGATATAAGCTCATTTAAGGACCAAGTGTCCTTCAAAGTGTTATATCTCACTTTGAATTCTCCAAAGTGTCCAGGAAGGGAAATCAAAATGAAATGCACGAGTAAATTTTCAGACAACTCTAACTTTAGTGCTTTCAATTTTGAAGCAAGATGAGACATTTCCATAATGTACTCCCTTATGTTCCCTTTACCTTTATACCTCATGGAGACAAGTTTGCTCAAAAGACTACTTGCCTCCGCCTTTTTATTCTTAGTAAAGAATTTTTCAACATCCTTTAGGAACTATTTGGCATCTTTATCCTCAGTAATTGAGCCCCGAAACGCCTCAGGAATTAAGCGTTTCATGATCATAATGCTCATTCGATTGGATTTTTCCCACTTCTCTATTTTAACCTCATTGAGATTTTCCGGAGTGGAAGTGGATTTCTCCTATCAAAGAGCTATATCTATATCCATACAACCGAGGACAATCTCCACGGTATCCTTCCAAATTTTAAAGTTTGAACCATTCAGCATAGGAATGCTACTAATTTGTGCAGAAACATTGGTAGCTAAAGCCATAGTTTTTGGATTAGAACAAATAAACATGCAGTAAACATTAGTTAAATAATGGAAAAAATCCATATTGAGATATCTAGAACAACATTAATTTTCAATCTTTGGATAGAAAAATTAACTGTAAGTGATACTCTCATGCAGTAATCAAATATTGTGAAAATTTCTGTCACACATTAAGCCTTTTTTTGGACCGACTTAATGCGCACATGGAGACTTAAACTTCGCAACCTATTTATTACCGTATATATTTTCTATTAATTGGCCAAACAATAACCTTCCTTTGGGCCGATTATTGAACGCATAATTAATAGAAAATAAACAAAAGTGTGCAATGCTTATTATTTAGCCAAACAATAAACTTCCTTTGGCCGATTATTATCCGCATAAATAATAAGCATTACTTTATTCTTAATTAATTACCCAAACATGTATTTATTTTCAATATGTGTATGTAATTCGGCCAAATATAGACCTTTCTTTGGGCCGACCAATATTCGCATGAATTACATAACACTATATTCCTAATGTTTTAAATAAATCAATTTTCACAAAAGAGACTACTTTGGCAACATAATGTTCAATCAATTTATTCCAAAACCAAATCTTTATAAAATAGATGGGTATACTAATCTAAATTGTTACTAGTTTCTTTATGTAACAATTAAATAATATTTTCTATTATTCAAATATTATTAATATGTATACATAACTTGGCCAAGTATAAATTTCCTTTTGGATCGATTAATATTCGCATAAGTTACATATACATAATAATTTTTATATCCTAAAAGAATAATTAATTAACTTTATACCAAATTAATGGTACACACAATTAAATATGAGATCATTACAATTTAATAATGTTCTATATATTCTTTAGAATAAAACATTTGTGCACATACAAAAGGGGAACAATTAGCGTGCAACAATTTCGGATGCAACGTAAACAAAGCATATATAAATATATATATATATATATATTGATCCAATAAAATAAAATCGAATATTTTCGATGATTAAATTATGGATGGCTCTGATACCACTTGTTAAAATAAATTAATTTTAATATCCCAAATCATCCATATTGAATCACCAAAAATATAACATAATGCGGAAGCGTACCTTTACTCATAAGAGTTAGAAATTGATGGAAGAATTTGGATTTTGTGGTTCTTTCGATCTTCCTCAACCAAAGCCTTCTGTATTCCTAGGAGGCTGAACTGCAACTCTTTTGATGGGGAAAAAGTAACAAAGACGGCTTTGGTATATTGGGGACCGAAACCTTGAAAGTCTATTTATATTTGAGCATGGCACCCATTAAACCCTAAAGCCCAAATAAAATAGTATCTAAAGCCCAAAAGATAATATATCTAAAATCCAAAAAGATAATTATCTAAGGAACAAAAGATAATATCTGGTTTTATTCTCATTTAATTCCAAATCAAAAGTAATAATGACTTATTCAATTTAGCATTTATAACAATAAATGAGATCATCATTATATAAGTCATTTTTTGTGACTATAAGTCATTTAATTTGAAATAGCATAATTTGTGATTACAATTAATATATGTATTGCCCACAAACAAATTAGGAAATTAAAATAATTTCCTAACAGCTTGTTCAGCCGCTTTTCTATTGTTTTTAAGAAATTAATTTTATTTTTTTGTTAATATATTATTTACTTTTCAAATTTATTAGATAAGTATTTTTTATTTTAATATTGACGTGATCTTATTTATATCATATTTTGTTGAAATTAAAATTACTATAAAACACTTTAAAATGTTAAATTATAAAATCACACAATAAAGAGGTAATATAAAATGGTCAAGTTCTAGGTAATATATAAGGTGAAATATTCGATAGAGTAAATTTTTATTCTCAATTATGCTAAAATATACAAAAAGTATTTTCAGAATGATAATGCTTCTATTGTATTTCTTTAAAAGTTTTGAATGTCGTCTATTAATTTATAATATTTTTAATTTAATTTTTTAAATTTATTATGACAAAATAACGATATGATGAGGATTTTGTCCGCTAAAATTGCGAAAATATTTTTAAAAATTAGTTTATTCATTGTACTTTATTTTGTTTTTTTTGGGTGTTTATGTTATATTTCATACATTATTAAATTTTAATTTGATAAGTTTTTTTATCATCAAGGACTTATTATCTAGTTACTGTAATTTAATTAAGATTTATTTTTCATCACTAAATGATGTTATGTGTATTAC
>NC_029792.2:93174716-93212646 GCF_000816755.2 Arachis ipaensis | reverse complement strand
TTTTTTTATCATCAAGGGCTTATTATCTAGTTACTGTAATTTAATTAAGATTTATTTTTCATCACTAAATATGTTATGTGTATTACGGTTATTGCCATTAAATAATATTTGTAGTAGCATTTTTTTAGTTTGTACTTAAATTAGTTATTCAATAAAAATTTGTCCGGTAACTCATAAAAATATATACAATGTTATCTATGTTTTTAATTTGAGAATTTTTAATTTAGTTACCTATTGACTTGTAATATTTAATATAGTATTTAGATATTTTTTAAGAAATTAGAACACATTTTGTCATGATCAAATTTTACTATCTATTAAATTTTTAATTGGATAAAGATTCTATAATAAAAAGGATCCATATAATTTGTACAATACATTAATAAATACATGAGATAAAATAAGACATATTTTTGTACTATTTTTCAATAGTTGTTGTTTTGTGTTTAAGGTAGATCTTTTCTAATTTTACTATTTAATTTTAAAAGATATATGTTGTTACCAAAATTTTATTACAAAGTTATTGTTATTATTAGTCTTATGAATGTATTGCCTATTTAAAATTTATAGTATTTGTTAATTATTTGTTTTATTTTTTTATTATAGAATTCATAATTTTGTTTGACAATAGCCATTTTATATAGTAGTGTACAATATCAAACCAATTAATTTATTCAATACAAAAAATATTTTAAATGAATATTATGCAACGAAGATAAAATATTAAAATATAAGTAGAGTAAGTGAGTACTAACTATTCATATTTGTATGGCTTTTAGCATTTTTTGTAACTGGTTCATTATAAGAGATTGATTGAGGCATTGAATTAGTAGCAGTGGTGTCTCGACCTATACTTATACAAAAAAAATACAAACTTAATATGTTGTAAATTATCTTAAAAGAATTAAAAATTAGTTTTCAGAAATAAAATCAAATCGTGTAAATTAAGTTAATTAATTTTGTTAATCTTCTATATTAAGATTTAATGTATAGGCAAAATGACTTAAAACGACATGATTACATGTTTTAAATATATAGGGTACTAATCAGTTAGGACATCATCACATCTTTTACTTGAACAGCTTCATTATAATGTGATTTCAGACCTATATTTTTAAAGAGTAATACAGATAATAAGCATAATTTGAATTCATAAAAGTAAAATTAATTATTATAATTAAAGTTAACTTTTATGTCGCGTATAAATGTGATTTTAATTATTTTAAATTTGTTTAATTTTATTCTGAAACAGAGAATATTTTAAAAATAATATGCTTCTATTATATTTTTTCTATTAATTTTTTTCAAAGTTTGAATATCGTCCATTAATTTGTGACATTTTTAAATTATTTTTTAAATTTATTATGATAAATTAACAATATGATGAGTATTTTTTTATTAAGGAGTGCTCTGTTATATGTAATTTTTTTAAGTTAAATAATAAGCATCAGAAATATATAAATAGTGTATATTAATTTAATTAATTTTGTTATAGAATACCAACCAATTATGTTACTATGACGTCTGTTATTTGGACCAACTCCATTATCATGCGCTTTCAATTCTAGATTTTTCAAAGAGTAGAATACAAATATTAAGCAAAAATTAAATTTATAGCCCAAAAAAATTAAATTATCATAATACATGTTAAATTTTATGTTACCTGAAACAAAATGATGACGATGATGATGGGTGGCTCTGACCATTTGTCTAATTGTAGTTAATCCTGTACTTGACAATGGATTTGGAATAGTAATTATATTAGTTGATATAATGTGATTGCTGATTCGTTGAATTCCAATTATAGGTAGCAAGACGCAAAGAAGAAAAATGATTGCAAGAGCACGATTGAAAGTGAAACAGATATTTAACTCTCTTGGGTAAAGTACGATTGAAGGCGCAGAAGTTTTTTTTATTAAAAGTGAATCGGTATTTAAATTGAGTACGTATTAATAGTTTTTTTATTGAAAGTGCTTCAGCTTTAAACTCTGTCATGGGTTGAAAGTGAATCAGTTTTAAATCTGTCGTGGGGTAAAGCCAAAAAAATTGAGTACGTAGTAGTAGTTTTTTTATTGAAATCAATTTTTAAGTTCTGTCGTGGTATAAAGCCAGTTTTTAATAAAAAGAAAACATGGGTAAAATAGGAAGAAAGAATTGGATACCAAACTTCCATATCCCCATTATATATTGGTATAGATAATAACTTTAACTGTTCGAAATAGGTTCAAAAATATAGAAATGATATTTTGAAAATAAAAAGGTGAAATTTGAATTCAATGAATTTTTTTAGTTGAAAAATGTATCTTTTATGAAAAAATTTTGTAAAAATGTGTACCGGTGCTTAAGCCGGCAGTACCGGCTCTAGTCTGTCTGGTATCGCATATTTTGAAAAATGAGATTTTGAAAATTGAATTTATTGTTTTGAAAGGACAAAAATAATTTAGAATTAAAAATCTTCTAAAGGTTTTGGCTCAAAGTGGGCCAAACAGACCAAAAATACTTTACGGGTTGGACCGAACCTAAGTCCAACATATAAATACCCTAACTAAGAGGCATTCAGCCTCATGTTTCAGAAAAGAGAGAGAGAGAGAGGACGGTGAGAAAAGAGAAGAGAGAAGAGAAGGGTTTGAGATTTTACTATTCACCCAAACTTTATTTTGATCATAACTTGAGCTATGGAGCTTCGATTGACGAGCCGTTTATGGCTACGCGTCACTCTTGCCGAGCTCGTCATTTCTAACTAAGTTTTGTTGGTAAAAAAAAAAATCAAAACTCAAGCTCCAGTTTCCTACCCTAACTTTTGTGCATTTTTGTTCTAGTTCTTGAGTAGATTTTTGTGTTTTGTTTGTTTAGGAGTGATTTAGCACTGGAATATTGTTAGGTTTTGCTCCTAATATCATTGGGTAAGGTAAGTCTCTTCAAACTCTTATGGTTTGATGTTTTGGTTAGCCATAGTGTTGATTCTTGTTATGTTATATGTGTATAGCTTGATTGTTGGTGAGTTTCGAAAATGGTGTTGGTGTTTAAGGCTTGTTGATCTTGTTAGAATCAACCTTTTGGTGTTTTGCACATATTGGGAATCGACTAAGGTATGGTTTTGATTTTCTTTATGTAATATGTAGTGTTTCTGGACACTTAGGCTAGTGGCCTTTATGGAATGATGTGGTTGCATGATTATCTGTATATACATGTTATGCTTGATGGTGGTTTGGATGGGGGTTGAATGAGTTTGTATGTAATGATATATGTAGGATGGTAGATAATGATTATTAATGGGTATGATGGCTTTGATGAATTATGATGATGAGTGTTGATGATTAATGATGAATATTAATGTTGTTGGTAATGGATGATAAGGGTTGAATGAGTTAATAAGTTGGGATATTAAAGTTTGGATGTTGTATAGTTAAAAAATGATGAAATTTAGGAGTTTTGATGTGATTTAGGTTAAATTTAAATTAAAGTTGGATGGGGTGAATTTTAGATGGTTTAGATGATTGAATGATTTATATGGTTGAAGAATATTTGGTATGGTTTCTTGAGTGATGTTGGTATTGCTGGGTTGTGAATAATTGGTTTTGAATTGAGAGTTTTGGTACATTTAAGGTTTAAATATTTTTGGTAAAAACGGATTTTGGACCAAATTTGGTGGATCATATCTTGAGTTACAGTTTTTGAAATTGATTGAATTTTATATCAAATTAAAGATAATTCAAAGAGCTTTAAAACAGTATAGATTTTGTGGAAATCAGAATTTTGTAGATAAAGACATGATAGTTGAAAGTTAATGTCTAAAATCTGATTCTGTGATGTTGCAGAAATTGTAAGTTCCGGTTTGTGTGCACTCGCACATTGTTGTGCGCGTGCTCTGAGCAGGGGTCATGTTTAGACTTGTGCGTGCGTACAAGGGTGTGCACGCACACCCTGTAAAATTTTGAAAATATGTGTACGCATATTCTGGTGCGCACGTACACACAGGGATATGCCTACTGTTGAGAGCATTCGCACACTCTTAAACTTGATTATTTGGAGTGTTTATAGTGAATTTTGATGCTAAATGATGTTGGTGAAAGTTGAGGATAGTGGGATGATGCATTGAGTGAGAAATTGTGGATGAAATGAGTGAAATTGTATGTTGGAATGATAGAGAATGACATAGAAGGTACATGAGTAATATTTAGTCAACTTGAAACTGTTTTGGGTGTAGTATATTTGGTTTTGGTTGTGAATTTCGGAAAGTTGAGAACCTTGTTGTTTTTGGTAAAAAACAGTTTTTGGATAAACTTTGACGGATCATAACTTAAGCCTCAAAGCTTGAAATTGAACGAAATTTATTTTAAATTAAAGGTTGATTTGAGAGCTTTAAATTGATATAAGGTTTGAAGAAAATGAATTTTTATAGAGAAAGTTATGACTGTTTAAAGTTTGGTGCCAAAAAATGAATTCTTCAAATTTGAAATTTTTCTAAGTCTAGTATGGGCTGCGTACGCGACAGGGTGCACGCGATGCGACCAACTCATACGGGTTGGGCATCTCGCATATGCAAACAATGCCTGTGTACGTTGATAAACTACTATTTCATGGTTTATCTTGTGCTCAATTGAGTGGTTTTTATCAACTCTTTACCCACTTATTCATACTATTTGTATGGTTTTACATTTACCTTCCTAATTATGTGCTTTGATTGAAAATATGCTTCTTTGGCCTTAAGTTCCCTATGTTTAATCCTCTCTTATTACCATTAGATGCCTTGATATGTGTGTTAAGTGATTTCAGAGATTACAGGGCAGGAATGGCTCAGAGGATGGAAAGGAAGCATGCAAAAGTGGAAGGAATACAAGAAGTTGGAGAAATTGCTAAGCTGTCTAGCCTGACCTCTTCGCACTCAAACGGCTATAACTTTAGCTACAGAGGTCCAAATGATGCAGTTTTAGTTGCGTTGGAAAGCTAACGTCCGGGGCTTCACAACGATATATAATTTGCCATAGTTGCATCAAATTTAGGTGACGCGAATGCGTGAAAGACGCGCCCGTGTCGCATCTGCGAACTTCAATCCGCGCGGACGCGTGGACGACGCCTCCGCGTCACTTTTCCATGACCTGAACGTAGCAGAAATCGCAGGGGGCAATTTCTGGGCTGTTTCTGACCCAGTTTTTGGCCCAGAAAGCACAGATTAGAGGCTATAAAGTGGAGGAATCTATTCATTCATAATCATAAGTTCATAATACACAATTTTAGGATTTAGATGTAGTTTTTAGAGAGAGAGGTTCTCTTCTCTCTCTTAGGATTAGGATTCCTCTTAAAGGAATTAGGATTTCAACTTTATTATTTCAACTTACAACTTCAATCACAGGTTCAATATTTCTTTTATTTAATTTTCCAATTTAATTTATGAACTTTTCCATGTTAAGATTTGAATATTTTATTTAATATAATTGAGGTATTTCAGATTTATCACTTCTTCTATTGTTTGTTATTAATTGATGTTCTAAGTTAGATCCTAACTTGATTTTGGAGTTGATTGATATTTGGAGACCCTTGAGTTGAATTACTCAAGAGTTAAATTGTAATTGGGTTTATTGTTGGCTGGCTCTCTAGTCACTAACGCTAATCCTTCCCAAGGGAGAGGATTAGAACTTGTGAATAGAAGTAGACTTCCAACTTACTTGACTTTCTTTTACTTTACTTGGTAAAGGATAACTAAGTAGAAGCAACCTTCAATTGTCAATTGATCTTGAGAAAAATCCAACAAGGATAGAACTTCTGATTAATATTCTCCGGGTCAAGGGTTTTAAATTAATTACATAAAATCTCTTATTTATTTTTATTACTTTAATTTATAAATATACCTGTGCCCATTGCCCAAACTTCAAAACCCCCAATTTACAAGACTCATAACCAATAATAAGAACATACTTCCCTGCAATTCCTTGAGAAGACGACCCGATGTTTAAATACTTCGGTTATCAATTTTAAAGGGGTTTGTTACTTGTGACAACTAAAACTTTTGTAAGAAAGGTTGATTGCTTGGTTTAGTAACTATACTTTCAACCCTTGCATACGCAAACTTCAACACGCGACACGAGCAACTCCTTCGAGTTAAACATCTCGCGCACGCAAGCAGATGGTTGCCTACGCGACCACCCCTTTTTCAATAGTATGCGTACGCGAGGCAGGTGCTTGCGTACGCGAGACCCCTTTTTTGCTGAAATGTGAATTTTTCTTGTTTTTCAAAGGTTCTCCTACTTTCTAAACTTTCTTCAAGGCTGATTTTGAGTATTATCTAATAATTAGGTTCTAATATCGTTAAAAATAAATTAGTGAATTATTCTAGTGAAATTCTATATGAATTTAAAAAACAAAATTTTAGATTTCTGGAGTACTGAGGACAGAGTGGTTGAATGAGATGGCAAAGTGCTGTATTGATGACTGATGAAATGGGATGTGGAAATCGTGGACTACTGAGTACTGAATAAAATAATTTTTGAAACCACTGATGTAATATTTTAAACTGAGATTGTTGAGACGCTATGCGCCTGGCAGAGACGGTAGGTTAATCTCGCCTACTGAGGTCGCGGCGGCGGCGTAAGGACGGTAGATTTATCTCGCTTACATTGAGATGTGAGGTTTGTGGCAAGAGTATTGACGTCAGAATTTTTGCTAGTAAAGAATGTCATAAAAACAGTCGCGTTGTAGATATAGTCTCTAAACCAACAAAAATCCCTTCGTACAAACGTTTTGGTTGTCACAAGTAACAAACCCCTTTTAAAATTGATAACCGGGTATTCAAACCTCGGGTCGTCTTCTCAAGGAATTGCAGGGAAGTATGTTCTTATTATTGGTTATGAAGATTGTAAATTGGGGGTTTTGGAAGTTTGGGCAATGCGCACAGGTATATTTTCGAGCAATAAAAATAAATAACTGTAAAATAAACTCTTGGCAAGGTATGAGAACCGGAAATCCTGTCCTTGTTATCCTTATCAGATGTGATGAGAATTGGATTTTAATCCCACTTAGTTAAGTCAAGTGGACTAATTAGCTTGATTCTCAAGTCCTAGTCAACTCCTGTGGAGAGACTAGTGTTAGAGCAATCCTAGCTAAAGCAAAATCTACCAATTTCAACCACTCCTGAGTTTGACAACTCAACTGTTACCAATCACTTGACCAAAGCCAAAAGGAAGAAAAATATCTAAATTAAATTAAAAGCATCAATATAAGCAAAGCAATCTTAAATATGAAAATACCTCGAACTGCATTAACAAAAGAAATTAAATCTGGCATATATGTTCATAAATTAAATTGAGAAAATAAATAAAAATAAAGAACCTGGGATTGAGAGTCACTCCTAAAACTAAGAGAAATCCTAAATCCTAATTCTAAGAGAGAGGAGAGAACCTCCTCTCTAAAAACTACATCTACTCCTAAAATTGTGAATATGAGAGCTTTTCCCATGAATGGATGCATTCCCCCACTTTATAGCCTCTAATATGTGTTTTTTGGGCCACAAACTGGGTCAAAAACAGTCCAGAATTCGCTGGGTTCGAATTTTGCCACGCTGGTTTTTCGTCACTGCGACGCGGCCGCATGGATCACGCGGTCGCGTCACCTAGCGTCATAGAAACTATAGCATATTATATATCAAATCGAAGCCCCGGACGTTTGCTTTCCAACGCAACTGGAACCGTGTCATTTGGATCTTTGTAGCTAAAGTTATAGCCGTTTGAGTGCGAAGAGGTCAGACTAGACAGCTTAGCAATTTCTCCAACTTATTGCATTCCTTCCACTTTTGCATGCTTTCTTCCCATCCTCCAAGCCATTCCTGCCTTATAATATCTGAAAACACTTAACACACATATCAAGGCATCTAATGGTAATAAGAGAGGATTAATAATAAGCAAATATAAGATCAAAGAAGCATGTTTTCAATCAAAGCACATAATTAGGAAGGCAAATGTAAAACCATGTAAATAGTATGAATAAGTGGGTAAAGAGTAGATAGAAACCACTCAATTGAGCACAAGATAAACCATAAAATAGTGGTTTATGAACTTTCCCACACTTAAACAAAAGCATGTCTTCATGCTAAGCTCAAGAGAAGCTATAAAGATGAAGAGGAATGGTATGAAATGCAACCTATGAATGCAACTACATGCTAAATGCTTTTACTTACTTGGTTAAAAGTAAACAAATCTTTCAAGAGGAAATATGAACTGGAATAAAGATATATAACACCCAATTCTTAAACCAAACATTTTCAAACCCACTTTTCCCCACACTTAATTCATGAGCACTCTCACTAGTCTAAGTTAACCAAGGATTCAAATTAAGGACATTATTGTTTTCCGCTTAGAGTTAGTGATGAGCTAAAATAAAGAATAAAGGGGTAAAATAGGCTCAAAATTGGTTTGCAAGGGATAATGAAAGGTAAGGCCATATGGGTATGTAAGCTCAGTGAAACAAAGGCCTCAATCATGTAAGCGTATGCATACATTAAACAATGGAAATATAGAATCAAGCAAGACAAAGATCACAATTTTAGAGAGAAAAATACACACTAAAAATAAATTATTGGTTGATAAAATGCAACTAATTCAAATAGGCTCAAAAATCTCACAGGTTTTGTGTGTTCAAGTTCTAAACCATGTTCCAGTATAATATCTCTGCAAACAAGTGTAACATTAAATTTTATTCAAATTAGTGAAATTCTCTAAAAAGGTTTCTTGAAAGAAAATATTACTTCATCCAAGTGGTAAAATATGCAAAAAAATCAAAAAAATATGCAATCAAACATGCAAATGCAACAATGAACAAACAAATAAAATAAAAAATTTTGGTGTTGAGTCAGGAAATAACTAACCCATGGAGATCGGTATCGACCTCCCCACACTTAAAGATTGCACCGTCCTCGGTGCATGCTGAGATGTGCAGGTGGACGAGTTGTTTCAACTGTTTGCTTTTCTCAAAAGTTTTGCAGATGGACTTGTTTGTCTCCCTTTTAGAAGTTTCTCCTTTTTGCCGTCTTTGGTGGCCAGCCTGAAAGAAGAGGAAAAGAAGAACAGTAACTCAGAAATAAAGATAAGAAACAATTTAAAACATGGGTTGGTTAATGCCAAAGAATGAGGGTCTCAATTACATGGTAGCTACAACATGCAAGTGAGAAAACAATAGAAGCACATGGCATACCAGTGGTGCAAAAATGTTGCAACAATGAGGGAGAGTGTGGGTAAGGAGAGATAATATAAATTCATATCAATGTAAAAGTAATACAGGTATAAAAGATTGGCATTGATATAAATAATATTACCTATTCAAAATAAAACAAGTCACTAAGCATCAAGAAAATACCAGAAAAGATGTAACAGTTGAATAAGAATATTTGAACACCAATAATAATTTTAGAAAAAAAAATATGCAATGAATGAAAGTACGCAAATAAATTAAATAAAATAAAATGAAAGATAAGAAGAATGAGAAGTAGAAAAAGAAAGTGAGAAAGGAGAGGGAAGGAAGAAATTAGGATTAGAAGAGAAAAGATAAGAAAATTGGCACTAATCTGGATAGGTTGTGCGACGCTGGCGACGCGGTCGAGTGGGTGACGTGGTCGCGTGGTGCGCAATAAGGTCAGGTGACGCGGACGCGTGGGGCACGCGATCGCGTGACTTGATTTGTGCTAGTGGCGCGAGTGCAGCCTCGCGGTCGCACAACTCTCTGTTCGAAACTCTTTTTGCCAAAATTTTGGGTGACGCGATCGCATGGTTGACGCGGTCGCGGGGGTGGCCATCTTTTGAAAACGACGCGAACGCGTGTGGCACGCGTTTGCGTGGGAGGGCCTGGGCTTCCAGCACGAGTCCAGCCCAACTCCAGCACAACTTTCGGCCATGCACCGGGTTGACGTCGATTTTCAGGTCACGCGGCCGCGTGGGTGACGCGGTCGCGTGGGAGGCCATTATTCCCATATGACGCGGTCGCGTGGGGTGATATATGCCATTGGCACGCCTCCAGCGCTACTCCTGCGAAACTCTCTATTTATATTAATATTGTCTTCCATCTCCTTGCGACGCGGACGCGTCGCTGATGCGGTCGCATCGTGTGCTCGCTTTTTTTTTTTGAAAAGATGCAGAATGCAGTGTTAATATGAATGTGATGCAAAACTCCAGGTTCAATATAATAAAATAAAATGAAACTCAAAAACAAATAAAACTAAATAAAAATGAAAAAGGACGATCATACCATAGTGGGTTGTCTCCCACTTAGCACTTTTAGTTAGAGTCCTTAAGTTGGACATTTGGTGAGCTTCTTGTTATGGTGGCTTATGCTTGAACTCATCCAGGAATCTCCACCAGTGTTTATGATTCCAATGTCCTCCGGGATCCCAAACTAGGCGCAGAAAGCCTTCAAGTAAGTTAAAGCATGTGACAAGGCCCCAAGAGTGCTGAATTCTAGATTAGATTCTGGGGTCCCAAATCTTGCTTTTGCACCCGTCTTCTTGTTGATCATCATGATTCCATCCGGGTGGTAGGTAATCTGAATTCTCACTAAAGCGGCCAAACAACTTCCTAGACCCATTCAGTGGAGCTTTACACCAACCTTTACATTTAAACTTTAAGCTTTCAACCATAATGAACCTTGCAGGACAATTCTTACCACTGACCATTTTCCTCTTACTCTTAATGCCACAAAGAGCTCTAAGTTGACCATCTGTCTCCAGTAGCCCATATTCAAGTGGGATTAGAAAGCTAAGGATGATGGCAACTTAGGGGGAGGTATTTTCAATGAAATTGCAAGCTCCACTCCCCTTGTGCTCTTCTCTGATAATTACCACCTCTTTGCAAGCTTCTTCAAATTCAACCTCTTCCTCTTGGTAGCTTTCTTCCAATTCAATCTTCTCTTCATTGCTTTCCAAGGGCATGGGAGGTTGTGCTTCTTCTTCTTGAATCTCCATCTCTTGATCAACCTCTTCCAAGTCTTCAACTGTGATATGCCTTGGAGGTTGTACACCCTCCTCAGCATCAATTTCAAACGTCTTGGAAGGGGGTTCTATGACTGGACTTTCCCATGGAGGTTCTGCATCTCCTAAGTCTTCAACCCACTCTTCTTCTTAAATAATGACAGCTTTTTCTACTTGTTCTAGTACGAATTTATTCTCTGTCTTATCCACTAGAGTTTCTGGTATCTCCTTCATGCTACGCTCTTCGTTAGACTGTTCACATGGGGCTATGGCTGATCCTTGTATATTTGAGCGTCTAGAAGCCCATTGAATTAATGCTTGCTCCAGTTGTTGAATGGTTGTTTGAAATTTAATTACTGTTTCCCTTAGGCGATCCTCTGCTTCTCGGGTTGCCGGACTTGGACATGCTACAAAAGAAAGTGGTGGTGGTTGGGAGTGATTGGATTGGAATTAGGGTGGTTCTATATATGGTTCATATGGCTCATAAGGTGGTTGGTATGGTGGTTGAGGGTTAGGGTCATATGGAGGTGAATGGTGATAGTTGGCTTGTGAGTGTGGTAGTTCAAAGTTGTGTTGAGGAAAGGGTTCATAGGCATATGGTGGTGGTTGTTGATAGCCCATTGGAGGTGGTTGTTGCCATGAGGGTTGATCAAATCATTGTGGCTCCTCCCATCTTTGATTGTTCCAACCTTGATGCCTGTTCTCATTGTAATTTCTTCTTCCTGCAACATAATTGTAACCAGACTCATAGCCAAAGGAGTGAGAGTTCATAGTAAATAGAAATTAAAAATAAAACAAATTGAAATTAAAAGGTTATTTAAATTTTTAATTTGAAAATTCAATTTTGAAAATTTTTAAAATTGAATTTTGAAATTTAATTTTTGAAATAAGATAAGATAAGATAAAAATTTTAAAAATAAAAATCTGAAATTTTTTTTTTCGAAAAAAATTAATAAAAATTATTTTTGAATTTAATGAGGAAAGAGAAAAACAATAAAGTGACACCAAATTTCAAATTTTTAGATCAAAACGAAAAAAATAACTAAGAACAGCTTGAAGGTCAAGATGAACGCGAAGAACAACTCGAAGATCAAGATGAACACTAAGAACAAATTTTTGAAAAATTTTGTAATAACTAAATAAAAACCAATAACCTCTTAATTTACGAAAAAGCAAAAATAAAAATAAAAATAAAAACAAATAAACAAGCAAAAATCAAAAAAATATTTACAATAACCAATAATAAGGCACACGTTTGCAATTCCCCGGCAACAGCGCCATTTTGACGTTAAGATTTTTGCTAGTAAAGAATGTCATAAAAATAGTCGCGTTGTAGATATAGTCTCTAAACCAACAAAAATCCCTTCGTACAAACGTTTTGGTTGTCACAAGTAACAAGCCCCTTTTAAAATTGATAACCGAGTATTCAAACCTCGGGTCGTCTTCTCAAGGAATTGCAAGGAAGTATGTTCTTATTATTGGTTATGAAGATTATAAATTGGGGGTTTTGGAAGTTTGGACAATGCGCACAGATATATTTTCGAGCAATAAAAATAAATAACTGTAAAATAAACTCTTGGCAAGGTATGAGAACCGGAAATCCTGTCCTTGTTATCCTTATCAGATGTGATGAGAATTGGATTTTAATTCCACTTAGTTAAGTCAAGTGGACTAATTAGCTTGATTCTCAAGTCCTAGTCAACTCCTGTGGAGAGACTAGTGTTAGAGCAATCCTACCTAAAGCAAAATCTGCCAATTTCAACCACTCCTGAGTTTGACAACTCAAGTGTTACCAATCACTTGACCAAAGCCAAAAGGAAGAAAAATATCTAAATTAAATTAAAAGCTTCAATATAAGCAAAGCAATCTTAAATCTGAAAATACCTCGAATTGTATTAACAAAAGAAATTAAATCTGGCATAGATGTTCATAAATTAAATTGAGAAAATAAATAAAAATAAAGAACCTGGGATTGAGAGTCACTCCTAAAACTAAGAGAAATCCTAAATCCTAATCCTAAGAGAGAGGAGAGAACCTCTCTCTCTAAAAACTACATCTACTCCTAAAATTATGAATATGAGAGCTTTTCCCATGAATGGATGCATTCCCCCACTTTATAGCCTCTAATCTGTGTTTTCTGGGCCGCAAACTGGGTCAAAAATAGTCCAGAATTTGCTGGGTTCGAATTTTGCCACCCTGATTTTTCGTCACTGTGACGCGGCCGCATGGATCACGCAGTCGCGTCACCTAGCATTAGGGGAACTATAGCATATTATATATCAAATCGAATCCCCGGACGTTAGCTTTCCAACGCAACTGGAACCGCATCATTTGGACCTTTGTAGCTAAAGTTATAACCGTTTGAGTGCGAAGAGGTCAGACTGGACAACTTAGCAATTTCTCCAACTTATTGCATTCCTTTCACTTTTGCATGCTTTCTTCCCATCCTCCAAGCCATTCCTGCCTTATAATATCTAAAAACACTTAACACACATATCAAGGCATCTAATGGTAATAAGAGAGGATTAATAATAAGCAAATATAAGATCAAAGAAGCATGTTTTCAATCAAAGCACATAATTAGGAAGGTAAATGTAAAACCATGCAAATAGTATGAATAAGTGGGTAAAGAGTAGATAGAAGCCACTCAATTGAGCACAAGATAAACCATAAAATAGTGGTTTATCAAGTATCCCGCTCGCATCCTTTCGGAATCACTAAAGTGTGTAGGCACTGACATCCTAGACTGTATCCGGGCACGATATCTCGAGGGTTCCCATTATGAGACCGAAAGGCGACATTTCCATGGAGATGTGTCAGGTTTGAAGTTGAACCGACAACGTGATATCACTGCCAAATAGAACAAGCATTCATTGTGTGCATATTCTCTCTGTTTGTTTACTTTGCCGACTTGTCTGGTTTGCCTAAATGTATAATATGCCTAATTGCTTATTGAATTACTTGATATACATGATTATACTTGTGCTTTACTTGCATGTGTATTACTTGTGTATTCTACTGGGATTGAGGAGGTTCAGAAGGCGGTGGCGATGGGATCGTATGGCGGTTAGGTTGGCGAAGGCTGTGGGACAACATAGAATTGTTAGATTAGAAATCCATTAAGATAGATTACCCTTTTTCTCTGTGGTTTTAAAGTTAATGTTTTAAAGTTTGTTTATGGTTTAAGCTTGAATCTTGTGATGGATATGAAGTTTCAGGATTTCCTCTAGCATCCCAGAGTCTTATATCTTACATCACTGGGTACTGTTACTATACTGAGAACCTCCAGTTCTCATACCATATTCCGTTGTTTTCAGATGCAGGTTGCAACCCACCTCGGTGAGTTGCTTTGATAGAGACAGAGCGGAAGATCCTTGCTATGTTTTGAAGTCTTTTGATATATTTTGATAAGATCTCTCACTCTTGTATTTATTTTTGCCTAGAAGCTTACCTTGAGAGAGGCATTATATAAGCTGTTTTAATGTTTCAAAACTCTGTATGTCTGTATATATACCAGTCGGCTTAAACCTCACGGGTTGCGGCTAGTTCTCTATGGCTATTATACTCTTATATCTATATATGTTCTTTTCTCTTATATCTATATCCTATATCTTATGCTTTTAGCCTCGTGTGAACGTTTCACGTTTTTGAAACTCTATTTTTGAGCTTATTTTCTTCATCGAGCTATTAGAATTATTATTCCTTTCTATATATATTTATGTATAAACCTTAGAATTGTTGTAACCTTTGATTAACCTTTACTTTACCGCTAGAGGTAAGTCTTAGGGTAATTAAGGTGTTACATTTAGTGGTATCTGAGCGGTTCGTCCTCGTGAACCTGAAGAATGAACCGATTGTGCTTCAATGCATACTCTGTGTCTTTTTCTTTGATGCTATTTAGGTTATCTACTTGATATTACATAGCATGCTTGTTTGTGAGTGCCTTTTTGGGATAATTGAAGCACTAGACTTTTGATATTGAGACTGATCACCTTGATATCAATTGCTTGGTGTGGACAGGATCCTGAATGGCAATTCACAGATGAGGTCAGACACGTACTCAAAGAGAGAGTGAAGGTAACCCGTAAACGGAAAATCACGTTGAATTCATGGCAGCGATGACTAACTTAATTAACATGATTCAAGCGACCACTGCTATGACTATTCATGCTATGTGGTGGACAAGGCAATCATCTAGAAATGAAAATGAAGAGAGTGCTGGGGACAGCTTAGATGGTGTTCCGAGAACTCTAGCTGCTTTCTTGAAAGTTGACCTGCCGATTTTTAATGGATCAACAAACCCTACTGAAGCAGACAACTGGTTCCAAGCCGTGGAACGTGCATTGCAAACTCAACATGTACCGTATGACCAGTTTGTGGAATATGCGACTTATCAACTAGTGGGAGAAGCTCAACAATGGTGGCAAGGAGAGCACCGACTGCTACACCAACAGAATATGGACATTACATGGACGTTATTCCAGGAAGCTTTCTACAAGAGGTACTTTCATGAGTCAATAAGGGAAGCCAAAAAGTTGAAATGCTTACGGTTGAAGCAAGGGTCCATGACTGAAGCTGAATACACCAGCAAGTTCGAGGAACTCTGTAGGTTCTTGAGAATAAGTCAGGGTGCCCCTGAGTCCTATGAGGGCTGGAAATGCATCAAATACCGAGTAAGGCTGAGGGAAGATATCATGAGTGTTGTGGCTCCATTGGAGATTAGGGAATTCTTGAAATTGATGAACAAGGCAAGAGATGTGGAAGATTGCATTCAGAAGATGACTTTAATGAGAGATACTCGTGGGGGTACTAGTAGCAGAGGTCATGGAAAGTATTTTCCACCAAGAGGCCAGATCTTCAAAAGGGAAGGACATGCCACTCAGCATCCTCATGGTCAAAGAAACCTCAGAAGAAAAAACAATGTCCAGTTTCATCAGGCGAAAAGAAATGGTCGATGTTATACTTTTGGACTGTTTGGACACATTGCCAAGAATTGCTGTCGTGGAAAAAACCAGGATGCGAGTCAGAACCAACAGTGAAGTCGTGTATTCGCTGTGAATGCCCTATGTGGGAGCCTGAGGTAAGAGGTAGGTGTATAATTGGTTATAAAGCTATAACTGCAATGCGTGATATTAGAACACCACGTTTACTAATAGCTTATGATAGAGATGAGGGTTTGAGACTAAAGTGTCAAACATAGTATCAAATTTAGGATCAAATTCACTTGTGCCGCTTAGATTATTGCTGACAGAGCTAACAGAACCTAGGGACATTTTTGGTTGACGTGAGCGAATAATCAAAATTCTTAAAGACCAACAAGTTAGAGTAACTCTGTAGAAGTACGATGATCTTAATGGCGGTGTGAGGTTTTATACGAATGAGAGCACCAATACATCCTTGTGAACTGACCTATCTTTTCCCTTGTAAATTACCATAAAGTTCTTTATTTCAGAATCCCTCTTGGTGAATAAATTGAACCTTGTCCAATCCTATTCCTTGTTTTCACATATCCTCGCGCAAATCTTGTACTCCTTGGTGTAATCCTGAACGTGTACGGTTGGGTTAAACCGCCTTTATTCAAGGGCTCGTAATCCTCTTAAAATCAGTACAAACCTATTTTGAATTCAATTTGCCTTATTATTTCCACCAAAGATTACTAATTTAAAATCTCTTTCTTGAGGTGTAATTTAACTCTCTTTCTGGTGCATTTTCTTATTTTCTACAACCTTGTCTGATCACAACAAAATGTATCTTTTCAATTTCTTATGTATACCATTCGAAATTGTTTGCTTTCTTTCGAGCTTGATATTCCATCAGATAACTTGAGCTCATTTCGACATTGCATACAATCCTTAGACGCAACCTTCGATATGTTAGTTCCTTACGACACAATTTATGAACATGAAGGATGAAACCAGTGAGCATGCGACCTTACGAGGGGTTGTGAAGTTTTGGTTTTGTAAATGGAGTTACCGAAGGCTGAGTCGACACACAAAGGTGCCCATTGGTGCGAATGTCAGATTATGAGGGGAAATTCTTCAAACCTTAAAAGAAAGATTAACTACAGCGCAAGTGTTTGCACTGCTTGAACCCCATGGACCGTTAAGGATCTACTGGTACGTTTCATAGGAAAATCTTGGAGTGCGTTCAACATCAAGATGTAATGGTTTATGCATCGCGACAATTGAGGCTGCACGAAGTGAATTCTTTGACTCACGATCTGGAGCCTGCTGCATTTGTGATTGTGTCGAAGATGTGGAGCAAGGAGGAACTACCCCCATGGAGATGGATGTAATTACTAAAGGACTATGAATTTGAGTTAAGTTGTCACTAGGGATTTTCGCACTTGATTTTGGTTTTTACTGGTAGATTATAGGGTGGTTAATATAACATTTGGTACTTGGTGAATTATAGAGTGCAGAGGTAAGTAGAGAAGGAGAAAAATAAGTGAGAATAAATTTAGGCTTGAATTTTTGGCTGAGTTTAACATTTGATTTTAGTTATGATAAGTAGAAATTTATTAGTTGTTTGGTATGTCTAAGGGAGGTTGAATGGTATACATTGATGAAATTATGAATGAATTGGATAATTAGATGTGGAATAAATGGTATGGTGGTATTGTGGACCTTGGGATTTTGTCAAATGAGTAGAGAAAATGGAGAATAGAATATTTTAGGTGTTGGAATGATTGAGTGTGTTATGAGTGTGATTGAGTGGATGGTGGTGAAGTTGTGGTTAGTATAAGAATTGTTGTTAAGCTTTGAAAGTGTTGAGTGGTTGGAAATTGATGGATATTGTATTTGGAGCGGTAGAAAATCGTTTAAGATTAGAATTAGGCATAGAGATGCTATAAGGCACTAAGTTAGGAATTAGTCTTAGGATAAGCGTAAACGCTATTTGGGTCAAGTTGAGGAAGTTCAGAAGTAAGCCTGGGTTTTGTAATCCGATAAATGATGTATGACTTGATTGAACATTTGGATTAGTTAGTTAATTAGTGACTAAAAATCAGAATGGTGCAGCAGAAACTTGCAGAATGCAATAGCACATGATAGTTGTGAATAGAGGTCGTAAGATAATGACTAAACGTATCTTAGGCTTGAATACTTAAAGAGTTTAGTGGGTTAAGGTAAGTAAGGACCTTTAAGAAACTAAGTTTGATTGTGGCTGTAAGATTAGAATGAGTTGGGATAGGATGTGAAGATGAGGGTAGACGAATAAATTAAATTTGGGTGATAACTGAATGCAATTGTTGTGTCGGAAAGATAGGGATCGCGATATTTGATCATGATGACTTTGGACTTAGATTGAAATAGGAACTTATTTATTTGAAAGATAGATTTGGAGAGCATTGAATTGAAATGCTAATGTTGTATTGAGGTTTATTGAAGGGAGCTAAGAGTGAGAAGGACAAGTACGATATAGGCTTGAATTCAGTTAAAATATGGAGTTATAGATAAGAATAAAAGATGTAAATAAGAATTTGAGTTGACGTGGAGGAATAAAATGATGAATGTGAGAGGTAGGTTTAAGTTGAGGGAACCTTTAATAGTGATGGTGAGTAAACCAAATTTTGAGGACAAAATTTCTAATTTGGTGGGGAGAATGTAAGAACTGGAAATATTAACCGATTAATCAATATAAAATAATAATAAATTAATTGCCCAAAATAGGTTCAAAATTTTAGAATATTAATTAGAAAATTTAAATATGATTTTTGGACTCAATAGATTTTTCTGAGTTGGAAAATGTAATTTTCTGCGGAAAATTGCGTAAAAACGCATACCGGTAAAATTAGCCAGCAGTACCGACTTAAGTCTTTCCGGTATTGTGTGAGAATAATAAAAACTGTAGAAAACTTAGAAAAATAATTAAAGTTAAAAATCAGACACTAATTTAAAAGGTTTGGCCCGAAAAATTAGGCCAAACGGACCAAAAACGCTAACGAGTTGGATTAGGCCCAAGTTGGGCCCAAGCCCAACATATATAAAGCCATTTAAGTGGCCATTTCAGCCACTTTTAATACCAAACAGCAGCAGCAACGTGAAATTAAAGAGAGGAGAGCTGAGGTTTTCATTCACTATTCATCATCTTCTTCTTGGAGTTATATCTCACTCTCTAGAGCTCCAATTCGCGTGCTGTTAGTTGCCACGCGAAGCTCTCGTCGAGCTCTTCGATTTTATCAAAACAAAGTGGTAAGAAATTTTCAATTTCTTGCCCAGTTCTTCCTTCTATAACAGATTCAAATTTGGCTATGGTGTATGAGTGGTTCTTGTGATTTTGATTATTTAGGTACAATCTAGCACCAGGTACTTAGTGGATTTTGTCCTAATCAACTGTGGGTAAGGTAAGCTTGCTCTTATCCCTTGTGAGTTTGTGTAATTAAGAACCCTAGGTATTGATTTATCATAAATTATGTATGTCTAGCTTGGAATTGTGATTATTGGAGCATTGGTTCTTGAATTAGTGGCTTTTGGTGAGTTGAAGCTTGTTGGAGTTCAAATTTGGTGATTTTGTGCATATTGAGAATCGACCAAGATATGGTTTCAATTTTCTCTATGTAATATATAATATTTTTGGACACTTAGGCTAGTGACCCATAGGATAGGTTTAGATTGAATTGATTGTTGGATTTGATAATGAATGATGGTGTTGTTGATTTGATGAATTATGATGTTACACTTTGATATTATTATTCATTATTGGAATGAGGCTTGAACTTGATGATTTGGAGTGTTTATAGTGAATTTTGATGCTTAATGATGTTGGTAAAAGTTGAGGATAGTGGGATGATGCATGGAGTGAGAAATTCTGGATGAAATGAGTGAAATTGTATGTTGGAATGATAAGGAATGACATAGAAGGTGCATGAGTAATATTTAGTCAACTTGAAACTTTTTTGGGTGTAGTATATTTGGTTTTGATTGGGTTTTGGTTGTGAATTTTGAAAAGTTGAGAACCTTGTTATTTTTGGTAAAAACCAGTTTTTGGGTGAACTGGTGCGCGAATTTGTGAACTCGCACAACTAAACCGGCAAGCGAACCGGGTCGTCCAAGTAATACCTCAGGTGAGTGAGGGTCGAATCCCACGAGGATTGCCAGATTGAGCAAGCTGTAGTTATCCTACAGATCTTAGTCAGACGAATAGAAAGATAGTTTTGATTGTTATAGGCACATAAATAAGCAATAACGATCGAATGTAAAAAAAAATCAGTAATTAGCAGTAGTTAAGGGTTTGGAGATGCTTCTTCTTCTGAATTAACACGTTGTACTCTCTACTTCAGTCATGAATAATTTCTTCAATGGCAAGGCTATAAGTGATTAAGCCATGAGTCGTGGTCATTAATCTCCTCAGGTGCAGACCAAACATCCAAACGGACTAGATCAATCTGGGAGAGGGTGAAGCGCATGCAAGTCAATCTCTTTGGTGATCCTACTCAAAATGCCACAGACAAGGTCGGATCCTCCAGATCAGAGACTGCTGCTCTTATGGATCTAGCCCTTTGAGCCACAGGAACCTCAATTCCCCTTGATTATGGAGGTTATATGTCACATACCCCGATTAATCCAGATAATTCTGTTGGAACCCATGATGCATCCTCAAGCTGTAGCTCAATACTATCCGAGTCAGGACTCGTAAGGAACTCATGTAGAATCGAGATTCATAAGGATGAAGGATGACAATGCATCATAGAATAGAATCAAATATAGATTGAAGTAGAAAATTAATTGCATTAATCCATAGGAGTCAGCAAAGCTCCTAACCCTAACTTAGGAGGTTTAGTTGCTCATATTGTATATAGATCAATATGAAATATTCGAAGGTGGTGCTAGAGATCTCCTAAACAATAGCAATTTCCCCTTATTTATACTAATGACTAGAGTTAAAAAGACTAATAATAAATAGAAATTAAAATAATGAAAGAAACCAAGCTAGAGGTGCACAAAAATCCACTTTTTGGGACCACTTGGAGAGTGTTTGGGTTGAGCTTGGCGTCCAACTTGAGTGAGTGGGCATTGAACACCCACTAGGGGGTAGTTTTCTACTTCCTTGCTCCTCTTGTGGTGTTGAACGCTAGGATTGGGCATTCAACGCCAGCCTTGATCCTTTTTGGGCATTGAACGCTAAAAGGGGGTAGTTTGGGCGTTCAACGCCTATTTTGGGTCTTCATTTCCAAAGCAAAGTATAGACCATTATATATTACTGAAAAGCTCTGGAAGTTATAGACCATTATATATTTGGACCTCTGTAGCTTCAGAAATGCTCGTTTGAATACACAGAGGTCAGGATCTGACAGCATCTGTTGTCCTTTCTTTGTCTCTAAATCAAACTTTTCCAAGACTTGCCAGAATCACCCAAAAATTACCTAAAATCATAAGAAAAATATAAAAGCTCAAAGTAGCATCCCAAAAGTGAATTTTGCAATAAAACCTACTAAAACATAATAGAACTTAACAACACATACTGAAAACACTAAGAAAATAATGCCAAAAAGCGTATAAAATATCAGCTCATCAGAACACCAAACTTAAACTATTGTTTATCCTCAAGCAACAAAAAATAAGTTGGACTAAGAAGAAGAGGGATTTACAATAAGTTTTAAAGTTTTTCAATGAAGCTCAGTTCCAAATGATGAGCGGGGCTAACAACTCTTTACTTTTGAACAGTTTTGGCATCTCACTTTCCTTTGAAGTTTAGAAATATTGACTTCTTTTAGAACTAGAATCCGGATGATATTATTGATTCTCTTAGTTTATCTCTACTTGATTCTTGAACACAGTTTCTTTTTGGTGCTTTGCACCTTTTTTAGCCTAGCCGTGACTCTAAACTTTTTGTTTTCCCGTATTACCACCGGATATATGAACGCCACAGACACTTAACTGGGGGAACCCTTTGGATTCGACTTTAGCTTTGATTAAAGTCCCAGACAGTGGTGTCCAGTGTTCTTAAGCGTACTCTTTTGCTTTGGATCATGACTTTAACTGCTCAGTCTCAAGCTTTTCACTTGACACCTTCACACCACAAGTATTTAGTTAGGGGAAGCAGCTCATTTGAGCTTTTTAGGCCGAAGTTTTTGATGGGCCCTCCTAACCATTGATGCTCAAAACCTTGGATCCTTGCTCTTTTGAATTTTCTTTTATGAGCATTCTTTTTCTTTTTATTTTTATTTTTCCCTTTTTTTTCTTTTTATTTTTCTTTTTCTGCTACTTTTTCTTGCTTCAAAAATCAATGTTTTTTATTTTTCAGAAAGTCAATAATAATTCTCTAAATCCTTTGTTCTTTCAAGAGTCAATATTCTCAATTCCAATATCAATTATGCACTGTTAAGTCATACATTCAGAATTAAATGCAATACCACCACATCAAAACAATTGGAATAATTCATGATAAACTCAAAATTCATGCATCTTACTGTTTCTTTTTCAAATAATTTTTTTTCTTTAAGCATGGTGGTGATACAGTGGATATCTAATAACAAAATAAAGCTAGAAATAAACTAGAAAAGGATAAAATGTTACTTGTGATTATGACTTAGAAAAGAAAACATAAAACAAATAAAAGTACAGTGAAAACAAAATAAGACAGAGAGGGGTAATGGGACTCAACAACCTTAGTAATGGCGGCTGCTGCTCCCTCTTGAGAGTCTAATGGAGCGTTTGAGCTCCTCTATCTCACGCCTTTGCTTCTGCTGCTACTCCATCATCCTTTTCTGATATTCTCTCATTTCATGGAGGGTAGTGGCGTGCTCAGTGTGCTCCACCCTCAGCTACTCCACGTTTGAGCTCATCTCCCCTATTGAGGTATTCAATTGATCCTAATAGTCATGGAAAGGAAAATATATCCCTTGAGGCATCTCAGGGATCTCAGGTTGAGGTAGTTGTACAGGCTCTTGTTGGGGTCCTTGTGCTGGCTCTCTGACACTCTCCATCCTTGCCCTTGTGATGGGCTTATCTTTCTCAATGAGAGCGTCACCCACAAAGTTAATTCCAACCGAATTGCACATGCGGTAGATGAGGTATGGGAAGACTAGCCTTACCTTGGTGGAGGCTTTTGTGGCTACCTTGTATATTTCTTGAGGGATTACCTCATGCACCTCTACTTCATTTCCGAGCATGATGCAATTCACTATTATTGCTCGGTCAATAGTAACTTCAGACTGGTTACTAGTAGGGATGATGGAGCGTTGCACAAGCTCCAACCATCCTCTTGCCACTGGCTTGAGGTTAAGCCTACTTAGTTGGTAGGGCTTGCCGTGTGCATCTAGCCTCCATTGGGATCCTTCCACACAAATGTCGGCAAGGACTTACTCTAGTCATTGGTCGGAGTTGACCCTTTTAGTGTAGGACTGTGGGTCTCCTAGCATCTGAGGCAGTTGGAGCGCCATCCTTACACTTTCTGGACTGAAGTCCAATAGTTGCTCTCAAACCATGGTGCGGTAGTGCTTAGGTTGTGGGTTGACACTAGTGTCATGCCCCTTTGTGACCCAAGCGTTGGCATAGAATTCTTGCACCATTAGTGTACCAACAGCTGAAATAGGATGGGCAAGAATTTCCCAGTCCCTTCTCCATATTTCTTCAAGGATTTTCAGATACTCATCCTCCTTGAGCTTAAAGGGGACCTCAGGAATCACCATTTTATGCCTCACCACAGCATAGAAGTGATCTTGGTGGGATCTTGTGAGGAATCTCCACAACTCCCATGGTTCGGAAGAAGAAGCGGGAGCCTTTCCCTTTCTCTTCCTTGAGACTTCACTGGTCTTTGGTGCCATACTTAGGAATGGTAGAAGTAAAAAAGTAAGACTTTTGCAACACCAAACTTAAGAATTTTGCTCATCCTCGAGCAAATAAGAACAAAAAAGAAAAGAATGGAGTAGAAGAAAGAAGTATAGAAGAGGAGGAGGAGGATGGCTTCGGCCAAGTGGGGGAGTGAAGAAGAATAAGTGGGTGGAAAGTGTATAGAGTTAAAGGGAGAGATTGTTTATGAGGAGTGTGTATGAATGGATGTATGAGGGGTATTTATAGGATGGGGGTGGGCTAGGATTCGGTTATGAGAGAGGGAAGAATGGGTGGGAATGGTTTGAATTTGAAGTGGGTAGGGTTGGTGGGAATTGAATGATGAAAATTATGATGGTGTGTTGGGAAGAAGAAAAGGTGATGTGGATGTGATTGGTTGAGGGTGTATGGGGAAGAAGGAAAGTAGGGTGTGAGTTTCAAGGTTTAGAATGTAGGAGAGAGAAGAAGGTGGGGTAGGTGAAGATTCTGTGGGACCCACTTAGCTGGGAAGGTTGCAGAACTCAAGCTACCTGCCCCCTACCTGGCGTTCAACGCCAGGAGTGGGCGTTGAATGCCTATAGAGGGGTAAAGGGTTGGGGCTAGCTGCCCCTTGTGCGGCGTTGAACTCCCAGAGCACCCCCTTTTTGGCGTTCAACTCCAGGCTTCTCTCCTTTTGGAGCATTGAACGCCCAGGATGCTCCTTTCCTGGTGTTCAACGCCAGCTCCATGTCCATTCGGGGCGTTGAACGCCCAAGTCCCTCCTTGTCTGGCGTTCAGTGCCAACAAGGGGGTTTTTCCAGGGTGTTCTGTTTTCAGTTCTGCATGTTTCTGTCATTATTCTAAATGTTGTACATGATCACAAACATCAAAAAATAAAATGGAAAACTATAATATCAAACTTAAAATAATTGAAAAGAAAATAATAACTCAATATTAATGGTTGGGTTGCCTTCCAACAAGCGCTTCTTTACCTTCACTAGCTTGATGGGCGGCTCCATTATGGAGATAGTAGGGGCTCAGAATTTCACCCCTTACAGTGAACTTTCCTCCTGTACTCTCATGAATGAGCTCCACATGTTCTAGAGATAGGATTCTGCTCACTGTGTGTATGAAAGGACTGGACTTTGGGTGAAGACAACTCTCATCCTAGGTGAGAGGCCTTCAGTAGGGATCTTCTTGTGGCTCCAGCCCTTAGGTACCTTCTTCTTAGTACCTTCCTTCTCAGTGCTTGATGATGCTTGCCCAACACCAAACTTAGGATTGGTTTCTGGGGACTCTGTAAAGCTCTGCACTGAGAGGGAAGGCTGAAACACAATGCGTTGTACTATGGTACCAACTCTGTCAAAGGGAGACTGAGGGTTGGGTATCTTGAACAAGGTACAATCTTCATGTAGTCTTAAGACTAGCTCACCTCTTTCCACATCAATTAAGGCCTTAGCAGTGGTTAGGAAAGGCCTTACAAGGATGATGGATTAATCTATGTCCTCCCCTGTGCCTAGAATCACAAAGTCAGCAGGGATGTAAAGGTCTTCAACCTTTACCAGGACATTCTCCACCATACCATACGCCCTTTTTAGGGTCTTATCTGCCATCTCCAATGAGATTATGGCATGCTGCACCTCCAGTACTCCTAGCCTCTTCATTACAGACAGAGGCATCAAATTGATGCTTGAGCCAAGGTCACGTAGTGCTTTCTCAAAGGTGATGGTCCTATAGTGCTGGGAATTAGGAAACTTTCGAGATTCGGGAGCTTCTGAGGAAGCTTTTTCTAAACCAAGGCACTACACTCCTTGGTCAGAATTGGAGGTTCATTCTCCAACACCTCTACATAAGAGGAGTTGGCTCTCAGCTTCCTGAGGATGGCCAGGTACCGAGCAATTTACTCTTCCTTGGACTCCTCATCATCTTCTGAAGAAGAGTATTCTTCATATTCCTCTCTTAACACAGGGGCGTGCAAGGTGACTGTTTCAGTCTCCTCATAAGCTCTGATTTCCTTGAGCTCCTCAACAGTAGGCTCCTCCTTGGGTTTGGTTACTACCTCTGTCGTGAGGGTCTTGAACTCTTCCTTTGGATTCACCTCTGTGTTACTTGGAAGAGTGTTTGAATGGATCTCTGGAATCCTCTTACTCAGCTGACTAACTTGTATCTCCAAGTTCCGGATAGAAGATCTAGTTTTAGCCATGAAATTATGTGTGGCCTTGGAAAGGTTGGAAACTATCGTAGCCAAGTCAGAGAGGCTCTGCTTGGGTGTCTCCATCTGCTGCTAAGAAGGTTCGAATGGTTTATTGTTGAACCAGTTTTGGTTCATTCCATTCTGATTGTTGCTGAAGCCTTGTTGAGGCTTTTGCTGATCTCTCCATCCAAAGTTAGAGTGGTTGCTCCATCCCTGATTGAAAGTATTCGAATAGGGATTGTTGTTGGAGTTTCCAATGTAGTTAACCTCCTCCATGGTGGTCCAGATGTTATCACCTACGTCAACCTCATAGGCTATCTTTGGGCAGTAAGCCTCTGAGTTATGTGTCCCATTCAAGTACTGAGTGATCATATTGATCTGTTGAGACATGAGCTTATTTTGAGCTAAGATAGCATCTAAGATACTTACCTCTAGGAAGCCTCTCTTCTGTGTATCCCCATTGTTCACAGGGTTCCTATCAGAAATCTACATGTATTGGTTGTTAGCGACCATGTCAATAAGCTCTTGCGCCTCTTCAAGCGTCTTCTTCAAGTGGAGTGATCCACCTGCAGAATGGTCCAATGCCAGCTTGGAGATTTCAGATAGACTATTGCATCATAGAAGATATCTAACATAGTTCAATCTGAGATCATGTTAGAAGGATCTCCTGATTAGCTGCTTGTATCTTTTCCAAGCCTCATAGAGGGATTCACCCTCTTTTTGTCTGAAGGTTTGTACTTCCACCCTTAGCTTGCTCAACTTTTGAGGTAAAAAGAACTTGGTCAAGAATCCATTGACCACCTTCTCCTAGCTATCTAGGCTTTCCTTAGGTTGGGAATCCAGCCATAGCCTTGCTTTGTCTCTTAATGCAAAGGAAAGAGCATGAGCTTGTAGACTTCTATATTTACTCCATTAGTCTTGACAGTGTCACATATCTGCAAGAAGTCAGATATGAATTCATTTGGATCTTCCTGTAGAAGTCCATGAAACTGGCAGTTCTGCTGAAATAAAATGACCAGTAGAGGCTTCAACTCAAAGTTGTTTGCCCTAATGGTAGGAATGGAGATGATGCACCCATAAAAGTCAGAATTGGGTGCAGTATAAGATCCTAGGACCTTTCTTGCGTCGCCTCTATTGTCTGGATTGGCTGCCATTGTTGTTTCCTCAGCTTCTTGTTCTAGAGCTCCTGTTAGGTTCTTTACGGATCTGCTAGCTTGAGCCTGTTGCAGACACCTTCTCAGAGTCCTTTCAGGTTCAGGATCTAGATCAAAGAGAGGTTCTTTATCCTTACTCTTGTTCATAAATAAGAAGAAAGAAGCCAAGAAGAGAAGAAGAAAGGATTCTATATGTCAGAGTATAAAGGTCCTTTATTAGAGAGATAGATGAAGAAAAGAAAAGAAGATATCTTTTATTTAAAAAGAAGAAGTTTTCGAAAATAGAGAGTGAAGAAAAGAAGATTTTCGAATTAAAGAGAGAGAAAGAGAAAAAAGATTTTCGAAAAAAAGAGAGAGAAAGAAGAGGAAGATTTTCTAAAATAGACGAGAGAAAGAAATAAGAGATTTTTGAAAAAGAGGAGAGAGAAAGAAGAATTAGAAAGAATCAAACTTTTAAAATTAAAATGAAACAAACAAGTAACTAATTAAGAAGATTTGAAAATAAAATAAAAGAATTAATTTTAAAAATATTTGAAATTTGAAAAGAAAAATTCAATCAAAGAGTTGAAAAATTAATTTTAAAAAGAAAGAGCCAAATGAAACAAGATAAGATTTTAGAATTAAAGAGAAAAGATTTGATTTTGAAAAAGTTTAAAATTTAAAAAGAGAAAGTCAAATAAAGATTTTAAATTTAAAATTTTGAAAAAGTCAAGAGGGAGAGAGATAAAATAAGATAAGATTGGAGTTTGGAGTTCAAAAAGAGAAAGTCAAATAAAGATTTTAAATTTAAAATTTTGAAAAAGTCAAGAGGGAGAGAGATAAAATAAGATAAGATTTAAAATTATAGATTTTAAAATTCAAATTTAAAAGAGAGAAAAGATTTGAAAATTTTAAAATTAAACTAAGATAAGAAAAGATTTGAAATTCAAATTTAGAAAGGGAAACTAATCAAATACTAAACTTTTAAAAACTGAATTTGAAAAGAAAGATAAGATAAAAAAATTTGAAATTTAAAGAATGAGATTAGAGAAGATTTAAATAAAAACAAAAAGATAGCTAATGAGACACCAAACTTAAGATTTGAAGTTTAAATTTTAAAGATTTTCGAAAACATATTTTTATAAAATATTTTGTTTTTGAATTTAAAAGAAAAGATAAATACTAACAAGACACCAAACTTAAGATTTTTGAAATCAATTGACACTCTTTTCGAAAATTTGAAGGGAAAAACACTAAAAGACACCAAACTTAAAAATTTTGAAATTAAAACAAGAAAAATAGCAAGAACGGTTCGAACACCAAGAAAGAAAAACAAGAACAAGTTTAAAAAAGACTCAAGGAGAGAATTGAAAACCAAAGGGACACCAAACTTAAAAATTGACACAGGACTTAAACAAAAGTAAAAGGTGAATTTTTTTTTGAATTTTTTTTGAAAATTTAAGAAGAAAATAAGAAACACAAAATGAAAAACAGTAAAAGTACCTGATCTAAGGAGCAAGACAACCGTTAGTTTGTCAATCACAAATAATCCTCGGTAATGGTGCCAAAAAACTTGGTGCGCGAATTTGTGAACTCGGACAACTGAATCGGCAAGTGCACCGGGTCGTCCAAGTAATACCTCAGGTGAGTGAGGATCGAATCCCACGAGGATTACCGGATTGAGAAAGCTGTGGTTATCCTGCAGATCTTAGTCAGGCGAATAGAAAGATAGTTTTGATTGTTGTAGGTGCATAAACAAGCAATAACGATCGAATGAAAAAAAAGAGTAATTAGAAGTAGCTAAGGCTTCGAAAATGCTTCTTCTTCTTCTTCTGAATTAACACGTAGTACTCTCTACTTCAGTGATGAATGATTCCTTCAATGGAAAGGCTGTAAGTGATTAAGCCATGGGTCGTGGTCATTAATCTCCTCAGGTCCAGACCAAACATCCGAACAGACTAGATTAATCTGGGAGAGGGTGAAGCGCGCGCAAGTCAATCCCTTTGGTGATCCTACTCAAAACGCCATAGACAAGGTCAGATCCTCTGGATCAGAGACTGTTGCTCTTATGGTTCTAGCCATTTGAGCCACAGGAACCTTAATTGCTCCTGACTATCGAGGTTATATGTCACATACCCCGATTAATCTAGATAACTCTGTTGGAATCCGTGATGCATCCTCAAGCTGTAGCTCAATACTATCCAGGTCAGGACTTATAAGAAACTCATGTAGAAGCGAGATTCATAAGGATGAAGGATGACAATGCATCATAGAATAGAATCAAACATAGATTGAAGTAGAGAAGTAATTACATTAATCTATAGCAGTCACCAGAGCTCCTAACCCTAACTTAGGAGGTTTAGTTGCTCATATTGTATAAAGAACAATATGAAATATTCGAAGGTGGTGCTAGAGATCTTCTAAACAATGGTGATCTCCCCTTATTTATACTAATGACGAGACTTAAAAAGACTAATAATAATTAGAAATTAGAATAATGAAAGAAACTAAGCTAGAGGTGCAAAAAAAATCCACTTCTGGGCCCACTTGGTGAGTGTTTGGGTTGAGCTTGGTGTCCAACTTGAGTGAGTGGGCATTGAACGCACATTAGGGGGTAGTTGACTACTTCCTTGCTCCCCTTGTGGCGTTGAACACTAGGATTGGGCGTTCAACGACAGCCTTGTTCCTCTTGGGGCGTTGAACGCCAGAATGGGGGTAGTTTGGGCGTTTAACGCCCATTTTGGGCCTTCATTTCCAAAGCAAAGTATAAACCATTATATATTGCTGGAAAGTTCTAGAAGTTAGCTTTTAAGTTCCGTTAAAAACGTGTAATTTGGACCTTTGTATCTCCAAAAATGCTCGTTTGAATACACGAAGGTCAGGATTTGACAGCATCTGTTGTCCTTTCTTTGTCTCTGAATCAGACTTTTCCAAAACTTGCCAGAATCACCCCAAAAATCACCTAAAATCATAAGAAAACATAAAATCTCAAAGTAGCATCCCAAAAGTAAATTTTTCAATAAAACCTACTAAAACATAATAGAACTTAACAAAACATACTGAAAACACTGAGAAAACAATGTCAAAAAGCGTATAAAATATCCGCTCATTATGAACTTTGACGGATCTTAACGTGAGAATCAAAACTTGAAATTGAACAAAATTTGTTTTAAATTAAAGGTTTCTTTGAGAGCTTTAAATTGATATAAGGTTTGATGAAAATGAATTTTTATAGAAAAAGTTATGACTGTTTAAAGTTTGGTGCCAAAAACTGAAATCTTCAACATTTGAAATTTTTCTAAGTCTAGTATGGGCTGCGTACGCGACAGGGTGCACGTGACGTGACCAACTCATACAGGTTGGGCATCTCGCGTACGCGAACACTGCCTGCGTACGCAAGCTAACATACTTTCAACCCTTGCATACGTGAACTTCAACACGCGACGCGAGCAACTCCTTCGGGTTGGACATCTCGTGCACGCGAGCAGGTGGTTGCGTACGCGATCACCCTTTTTCCATGGAGATGTGTTGGGTTGGAAGTTGAACCAATGATGTGATATCACAGCCAAATTAGACAGGCATTCATCAAGTGCATATTGTATCTGTTTGTTTGCTTTGCCGAGTTGTCTAGTTTGCCTAAATGTATAACATGCCTAATTGCTTATTGAATTACTTGACATACATGCTTATACTTGTGCTTTACTTGCATTGTATTACTCGTATATTCTACTAGGATTGAGGAGGTTCAGAAGGTGGTTGCGATGGGATCGCATGGTGGTTTGGCTGGCGAAGGCTGTTGGATAGTGGAGAATTGTTAGATTAGAAATCCATTAAGATAGATTACCCTTTTTCTCTGTGGTTTTAAAGTTAATGTTTTAAAGTTTATTTATGGTTTAAGCTTGAATCTTGTGATGGATATGAAGTTCCAGGATTGCCTCTGGTTTCTCGAAGTCTTATATCTTACATCACTAGACACTGTTACCATACTGAGAACTTCCGATTCTCATACCATATTCTGTTGTTGTTTTCAGATGCAGGTCGCAACCCACCTCGGTGGGTTGCTTTGATGGTGATAGAGCGGTGGATCCTTGCTATGTTTTGAAGTCTTCTGATTTATTTTGATTAGATCTCTCACTCTTGTATTTATTTTTGCCCAGAAGCTTACCTTGAGAGAGGCATTGTATAAGTTGTTTTAATGTTTCAAAACACTGTATGTCTGTATATATACTAGTCAGCTTAAACTCTGCAGGCTGCAACTAGTTCTCTATGGCTATTATACTCTTATATCTATATATGTTCTTTTCTCTTGTATTTATATCTTGTATCTTATGCTTTTAGCCTCGTGTGAACGTTTCGCATTTTTGAAACTCTGTTTTTGAGCTTATTTTCTTCATCGAGCTTCTAGAATTATTATTCCTTTCTATATATATTTATGTATAAGCCTTAGAATTGTCGTAACCTTTGATTAACCTTTGCTTTACGGCTAGAGGTAAGGCTTAAGGTTATTAGGATATTACATTGTGTGTACGCACAACCCTATGCGTACGCACACTACCCTATTTTTCAAAGAAAACCTTATTTTTAACTGTTTTACCTTCCTAGAAAGCTTGTAAACTTCCGCAACGCTTATCTAGGATGTCTTAACTTATTTTTTTGGCTTTGGAACATAGAGAATACTATAAGAGGGTTTAACTAGATATATTCTGGTAAAAATTTTAGAAGACGGAGACTTAAGTTTCTGGAGTACTAAGGATGGATTAGTCGATTGAGAAAAACGGTTACTTAGGCGTGGTATACCAATTGGGTAGAGTTGTCTTGTGAACTAATGGGGAGCCGTATTAATGATGAATTGAAATATTGATGATGGATGATGAATTGGAATGAGTATAAACAGAATTATGCTATGAGTTGTGCTATAGTTTTGAATTGTTAGGATTGGTAAGTTGCTATGCGCCTCGGGCAAGGATGTGTCGGGTTAGCATTTATAGACTAACAAGTGATATCACGAGCCAGTAGGACAGACATTCATCATATGCATCTTCTATATGCTTGTTTGCTTTGCTTAACTTCAGTTATGCCTAAATGAATCACATGTCTACTTGCTATTTGTTTACTTGTTGTATATGTATATTACTTGTGCCTTTCTTGTCTGCATTAATTGCGTTTTCCACTGGGTTTGAGGAGGCTCGGTAGGTGATGGCGATGGGATTGCACGGGGGTTAGGTTGGTGAAGGCTGTGGGATACAGTGGTGTGATTAGTACTAGTTAGAAATCCCCTAAGTTTAGATAACCATGTTTGTTGTTATGGTTTAAGTTATTTATTTTGCTGAGCTTGAATATCTGTATCGGTGTGAAGTTCTAGGATTTTCTTTGGCGTCCCAAAACCTTACATCTTATATATTAGGCACTATTACCATACTGAGAACCTCCATTTCTCATACCATATATTGTTTTTGTCTTTCAGATGCAGGTCGTAACCTACCTCGGTGAGTTACGAGATGGTGACAGAGCGGAGTATGGTTTCTTCCTTGTTTTATTCTGCTTTATTATGATTTAGTCACTCTCTCATCCTTTGTATTTATATAACCTTGTTGCCTTAGAGGCTTTATTTCTGAAAACTTTGAGAGATAGGTTGTTGCTATTTTTTTTATGCTTCAAAACTCTGTTTGTAATCAGTTTGACTAGCCGGCCTAAACTCCGCAGGCTGTGACTAGTCCTCTTTTTGTATATCATACTTATATATATGTCTTGTTTAATTTAAGTATTACCTTTTGTACCCTGGAGCTATCTACAAGGTTTTTCATATACTATATCTTGTTCTATTCGTACCTATATGTTTAGTTATCGTGTGTGAACGCTTCGTGTTTTGAAATTCCGCATTATGCAAGTTGAGCTTTTATTCCTTCATCGGGCTTCTAGTATTACTATTTCTTTCTATATATATAATATTATATGAGTCTTAGAACTGTCATGACACTTTGTTATCCTTTGCTTTATGACACGAGGTAAGGCTTAGGGTAACGGGGTGTTACATTTAGTGGTATCAGAGCGGTTTGTCCTTGTGAGCCTGAGGGATGGACCGATTGTGTTTTGTTGCACACTCTGGGTCATTTTTTTTCGTGCTATTTAGGATATCTGTTTGATATGCATAGCATGCTTGTTTGTGAGTGCCTTTGGGGATGATTGAAGCACTGATTTTAAGATATTGAGACTGATCACCTTGATATCGATTATTTGGCGTGGAAAGAAAACCCGAATGGCAACTCACGGACGAGGTCGATCACGTTAACGGAGAGGTAGTGAGGATGACTAACCTAGGCTATGCGTTACGAGCTCAGCATGTTCCAGAAAATCTGTTCGTGGAGTTTGC
The DNA here is from genome assembly GCF_000816755.2 of Arachis ipaensis. NCBI lineage: Eukaryota > Viridiplantae > Streptophyta > Magnoliopsida > Fabales > Fabaceae > Arachis > Arachis ipaensis. The sequence goes on along the minus strand of NC_029792.2, from coordinate 93,179,252 downwards.
GGCATATCAGTTGATGAGTGCGGTTCAACACTAGTGGCAACGAAAGTAACGACTGATGCTTTTGCTATTTTTAATTATGATTTTCGATTTCTAACTGGTATAGTCTTGAATCATGTTGAAAAAGTTTTAAGGTTTAGAATGATTTTTAAATTTGGTTTGGAACTTTAGTTTAAATGATTTGGTTTTGAAACTAGGTCGAAACTCTTTGATTAAATGATATGATTTAAAAGAAAAGTGAGTTCTATAATTTTGTTAATTTGTGAATTTAGTTTGAAGCTTAACTTAACTAAAGGGATTCAAATTGAAAGGTTATGATTTAAAGATTTTAATGAATTTAGAATGATCATGCTTTAAAGTGATTGATTTACGAATAAATGATTTTTGACTCTTTTGAAAAAGTTTTAACAATGAACTCGTTTAGATTGAATTTGTTTTAAAGGTTTTGAAAAATATTATAAAAGTATTTGATTAAAAGGAAAATTTCTGGTTGATGTAGTGGAGTAATTCGAGATATTAGTGATGAATAATCAGAGTGACGCAGCGGAAGGCGAGAGGGAACATCGACAGGATAGTGCTATGGTGGACGAGAGGCTTTGATGGCTCGTTTGGAATGACAACACTGGTAGTAGAACACTTCGAGGAGGATATATCACGTGATCCGAATTTTGAGGACAAAATTCCTAATTAGGAGGGGGAGGATGTAAGAACCGAAGTTTTTCACGTAAAACCGCCTTAATAAAATAATAACTTTAACTGACCGAAATAGGTTCAAAAATATAGAAATTATATTTTAAAAATAAAAAGGTAAAATTTGAATTTAATGAATTTTTTTGTGTTGAAAAATGTATCTTTTATGAAAAGTTTTTGTAAAAATGTGTACCGATGCTTAAGGTAGCAGTACCGGCTCTAGTCTGTCCAGTACCGCGTATTTTAAAAAATGAGATTTTGAAAATTGAATTTATTATTTTAAAAGGACAAAAATAATTTAGAATTGAAAACAGGATACTAATTCTAAAGGTTTTGACCCAAAGTGGATCCAACGGACCAAAAACACTTAGCGGGTTAGACTGGGTCCATGTTAGGCCCAAGTCCAACATATAAATACCGTAACTAAGAGGCATTCAGCCTCATGTTTCAGAAGAGAGAGAGATGGATGGTGAGAAGAGAGAAGAGAAGGGTTTGGGATTTTACTATTCACCCAAACCTTGTTTTGATCATAACTTGAGTTACGGAGCTCCAATTAACGAGCCGTTTGCGACTACACGTCGCTTTCGCCGAGCCCGTCATTTCTAACTAAGTTTTGTTGGTAAAATAGTATAAGAACAAGTAGATAATCTTTTCATCCTGTCATGTTCTTTTAGCTTCAATGTAGTCCCACCGTGAGATCAAAGTTAAATAATTAACGGAATGTCCTACATGACAGCAGTATAAGAACAAGTCGATAATCTGGAGAACAAGTACAAGCTCTAAAGGTACAAAATCAACTGTGGATGCATCAATACATTTATTTGTCATTCTCTTTAGTTATAAAAAATATTTCATTTAAATTGTAAGAAAAATGATAAAATAAATGTATTGATACATCTACAGTTGATGTTGTAACACCCTAAGTTCTTATACTATCGTGGAGGTTTTTAAAATAAGGTGCCACACTTGATCCAAGAAAAAGAATGACTTAATCATTACGCGAGGCAAGAGTAAATACGTGTAGAGCGGAAAACGAGTAGCGCTAAAACGTTGAAATTTTGAATTAGAGTGAAATAAACATCTTAACCATGAGTACGTTTCAAAATACTTATAGGGAACTAAACCAGGAAAAGAAGCTAACTACGTCCTAAACTAATCTCGTCGAAGAGGCTCCCCTACTTGCATCCTATCCTATCCTTGATCAGGAGTCTTTAGTTATTCACGAATCGAGGTACCAGGGGTCTCCCTCCAACACCCTTTCGCGCAGTGAAGACCTGGTTCCGTTGTTGAGAACCTAACGTCTCAGTAGGAGTGCTATGTAACACCTCCATATCCATCTCCAGCCCACGTGCGGGATTTTAAAAACAAGCGTATAACATGGCATGTAATATACATCTTCTTTTTTTGTAAAACATGTGTGTAAAAGAAAGGGGAAACATATAGGAAAATAGAAGGATAACATCAACATAATCATAATTAAATCTAAGGAAAACATAGAACTCAAGCTTTCATTTGTGCCTTCTTTCTTTCTTAATTTATAACTTATATGGAGGGTATTGAGCTCAAACCGGTATAAGTGGGAGTCCCCTTCCCTTACCGAAGGTTCTTATCCCAAACGTTTTGGCAATCACCTTCCCTTACCGAAGGATCATCTCGATCGATCACCTTCCCTTACCGAAGGATCATATCGATATCTTGTCTTTGGGGGTCACCTTCCCTTACCGAAGGATCATTCCCTCAGTTTAATTTACAATCAAGGTTATTTAGACATACACAAGAAGAGAGTCATATAAAAAGATATATTATTATATAAAATTGATGGGATAGTCCCCTTCCCTTACCGAAGGTTCTTATCCCAAACGTTTTTCGATCACCTTCCCTTACCGAAGGATCATCTCGATCGATCACCTTCCCTTATCGAAGGATCATATCGATATCTTGTCTTTGGGGGTCACCTTCCCTTACCGAAGGATCATTCCCTCAGTTCAATTTACATTTAGGTTGTTTTAAACGTACAAAAGGGAGGAGAGAAGTGATTTTCTACCTATGGGTGCTCCCCTATTTATATACATTTGGGGATGGGGTGGTTGGGATATTTTAAATTTCAAACTGAGGGTGGTTACCAGGTTCCTATCCAAAATTTCAAAATTCTAAACTTATCTCCTAACTGATTTTCAAACTTTAAATTTAATTTTGTTTCTAGAAGGGGCGGTTGTTACAGATGTTATGTCTCTGGAGCTTGTACTTGTTCTTCAGATTATCGACTTGTTCTTGCACTGCTGTTATGTAGGACATTCCGTTAATTATTTAATTTTGACCTCATGGTGGGACTACATTGAAGCTAAATAAAACTTTTTTGGATTCAAATAGAATACTTTAAACCTTAAAGACTAAAACAGTTAAACAGAATTACGTCCAAATATAAGGAATCAATTTAGTACTTTACTCTTTTAACTATTTGTGCCTTGTTGTGATTGATATTGAATGCTTTTTTGTGTTTGTCAAATGTAAGGAGGTGTTGGAGGAAAGGAGATGGTGGAGCTTAGTGAGACCTCTAGGTTTTAATTTGGTTTGTAGCAAGAAGTGAAAAGAGTTATATTTAAAGAAAAAGAAAAGCTAGGTCAATGAGAGAGAAGTCAAATTTAACAAAGAGATAAGTCATATTAATGGTTTAGCTAGATTGACTAGTTGGTTTTGATATTAGAGTTAGGATTTAGGATGTTTAGGACCCGCATTTTATTATGTAGTTGTATTTGATCCTAAAATTTTACTAAAAACTGTCAGGTTCTCACTCGCGGCTATTTACTTCTCTTTTTCTGAGTAGCCAACTTCAGCAACAAGCAAAGTTACATTTGGCGAGTTCACTCTATTTTTTGGGTCTTTTCTAGTCTTGGTGGTCTTTTCTCACCATTATTGTATTCATCATGTGTATTCTTTTACTTGAGAAATAAAATTTTATTTTATTTGAATCTTTTTAGCCTGAGAATCAGTTTAGGTTGAGTTTCCTTTTTTTCGTATATACTTCTATGAATTTTGTAATTTCTACAATTAATAATTGAAATTTTCATTGAAAACTTTTTGTTCTTCCACTTGTAATGATATTGGTCATATTGCTTTCATAAACGGTGAAGTTTTAATACGTAATGATATTGATCATATTACTTTGATTCTAAAAATGAATACAGTGTTGACAATTAAAATTATTCCAACTATATTTTAACGAAAAAAATTATCTTAATAGTATTTGTTTCCATAATAATAAATAACTCTCAAACACAAACTTTTATCTTATATTTAAATGTATCTGTGTCTAGACTAATTTTTACTTATGGTTAGTTGTATACTTGTATATATGGCACTTTTAAGAATAAAGAGCAAGAGAAAGTTAAAAATTTTGTTTATGAATCACTAAGAGATATCTACAAAGTTAATCATTAATATAGTTTATAGAAAAATCTTTAAAAAGATCATATAAGATCCAAATGTAAATATTTTAGTTTAATTTTATATTATTTAATGTTATCAATTAGTAATAATTCAATTTCAAAGACAAAATATTTATTCATTATTTCAATATTTTAGTATTGAAAATAATTAAACTTTAGATTTTATTTTGACTTTGTAAATTTTTTATAGTAATAACTAATAAGCTTTTGTATAACACAACAGAGCATCCAAGAAAATTTGCGTATAAAAATTCAAGCAAAAGCAGTAACATTGTAATTCTTAAATCATTTTTTTTTCTTTACGTTTTCTTGAAAGGCAAAGCTATACATACAAAATGTTATTAGCTCCACAGAATTTCATATTGAAATTTCATGATTAATAATTTTAAATATAATTTAATAA
>NC_029792.2:93171535-93174664 GCF_000816755.2 Arachis ipaensis | reverse complement strand
GTGCATTGTACTAAAGAAATTTTCTTGTGTAATATAAGAAAATTAGGTGAAATATAAATTTAAAAAAGTGTTAATCAACTTCAGAAATTAAATATAAGTAATTAATTAGATTTAAAGCTAAGTGTTAAATTAATGAACCTCAGATATTTTATAAGTGATAAAGATTTAAAGACATGAAAATGCTCACTTCAAAAATACGTGAAATAGAACATATGTTTCAACCATGTTTTAAAATGAGCGTATCCAACCAGCTAAATCTTTTTAAAAATAGTTATTCTCTCATTATCTGCAAAATACAATAGAAAGCTACTAGAAAGCGTAATGACCACATTTGTTAAGGTTTGGGATCATATATAACTTAAAAAAAAAAAAAATGAAAGAATGCTAAAATGAAGTGTTGTAAAACTTTCTCCAAACATTCGTCTTGTTTTTTTCCTTCTTCTGTAACTTCTTTTTTTAAGAGATTTCAAAGTCATAATCTAGACAAATTTAATTCATTTCATATCTTCATATTTTATCAAATAATATTATTTAAAAATCTTAAGAGATTTTAAAATCATAATCTAAACAAATAATATCTAAAATTTTACCCCCTTATTTTTTCACTTAAAATTTATTGCTTTATTGTATTTTGAAATTAGCTTTTTATATATTTATTTTTATCTAAAATACCTCATAAGGTGTTTATCTTAAAATAAACTAGGTATGTCATAATCTTTTTCAAAGAATTTGAAAAACAAAAACTTTCCAAACGAATACGCTAGCATATTTCTGCTGCGTACAAATCCAAAAATAAAAAAGCCTTTAAATTCTTATTTTAGATTTTAAAAGTGATTCAAAGTACGATTCAACCCCCTTCTAACATACTTTTAACGACATCATAAAATACAGAAACACCCACTAATATTTTTTGTTGAATAAATGATCATTTGTATCCATGAAAGATGATAACGCTAATATATGTACCTATGATAGATCAAAACTGATCTTGTACACACAAAAGTTGTCCTTCGTGCGACAAAAGTACCCTGTTTTGGTTATGCACCTGTTTTGGTTATGCATTTGTTTCGTTATTATCCGAACCTACATGGCACCTCCAACCCTCTAAAACCCTATTCCTCTTCAATTCCATTTCTAATTTCAACCACCCATCCCCTTGCTCTCCTTTTTAACTTTTCCTCTTTTCCAAACCCTCTTATTGTTTTTCCAGTTTGTTATTACATCTTCAATCTTTCACAGTCACAGAGTTTTAGTTATCTTTGCCAGAAGAATAATTGGATTATATAAAATTGATGTCTAATTCTACTTCAAGAGAATAAAAATTAAAATTACTTGTAAACCAAAAGATAAAAAAAACAATGAATTCAATTCGACCATTGAAGTAAAACGACCTAACTTGAAATAATACCACAAATGCAATCGCACAAAAAAAAAATCAAGAATCGAGTACAAACTCATTGCTAGATCTAAATGAATAAAAAAATAGCTAGAGAAAGAGAAGTTAGCTATGCAACTGAAGTTTCTCTTCTTCGATGATCTACAACAAAGAGAAGACAGGAAGCAAAGAATGAGAAAATGAAGTAACAATGGAATTGGATTGAAGAGCGAAGAATAAAAAAAATACTTTCTCGGTTTGGCTAATGACGGAGGCTTCTCGAGGGAGACCGTCAGATCCGATCCCAGGGACTAATGACTAGTTTGAAGCCATTTTAAAAAAAGTCTCATACTCCAGTGTGGGGTTTGCGATCTCCAAACAGCAACAGCGCCTGTGGTTCAACGCCGGTTCAGAACGTGATTTTTGAGGGATTGAACCCAAATCAAAATATGGCCTCTGATGGAGGCTTGGCATGGTATTTCCCATCCCCCATAGGTGTTTTGTGATTTTTTGGAGCTTCTGACTTTTTATTGGAGGAGGATTTGAAAAAGAAGGAGAGTGCAAAGATGAAGCGAAGGTGCGAAAGGACGAAAGAGCGGCTATGGCGGCAGAGAAGGAGGAAGCTGCTGTCATGGAATAGGATGGGTGGTTGAATTTAGAAATAGAACTGAAGAGGGATAGGGTTTTAGAGGGTTGGGGGCTACTGCCATGGAATAGGGATAGGTGGTTGAAATTAGAAATGGAATTGAAGAGGGATAGGGTTTTGGAGGGTTGGGGGTGCCACATAGGTTCGGATAATAACGAAGCAAGTGCATAACCAAAGCATGTACTTTTGTGACACGGAAGGCAACTTTCGTGGGTACAAAATCAGTTTCAATCTATCATGGGTACATATATCAGTATTATCATCTTTTATGGGTACAAATGGTCATTCATTCATTTTTTGTTAGTCTGCATTACGGTTCAATTTGGGTAAACAGCTTAATTAAACTCTTCTTAAAAAAAATAACTTAAACAATAAATAATTATATTAAAAGTAGCTTATAAATAAGTTATTTTGTGTTTCAGTTTTTAGTTGTAAAAGTGCTTATTTTATTGAAATGTGATAAAAAGTAGTAGTATTATGAGAAAAGTTATTTTTTTTAACTTTTCTATAAACTCCTAAATAACTTCTTAAAAAGCTGTAATTTAATTTTAAAAATTATACCAAACATTAATACTACTACTTTTCATAAGTTAAAAACTTAAAAATATTACTTTTAAAACTTTTTAAACGGGTCTTTAGTGAACTTATTTTTCGACAAACACACTGTAATATATTCTCTATTATTTAAAAAAAAATACATTAGTTCCTGATGCGACAAAAGAACAAATTAAGTTTATTATCTTTTTTAAAATTTCAAATAGTTTAATCAATATTAAATACTAATTAATTTTTTATTTTATTATTTTTTATATGCTAAAATAGTGGAGTTACTTTACCATAAAATATTAATTCCAAGATGATTCATCCAAACACACTTAGCGTGTTGTAAGATACTATGGCCCAACCCAACAATCACGAATCCAAATAAAGACAGCTCAGTGGTTTGCGAATGAGATATTAAACCCAACAATCACGCTAATTGCGTTGGGGAAAACGTTTCATCCAAATTTAAAACGTTTATTTGACCAAAAAAAAAAATTTAAAACGTTTTAAGAAACCAACCTATTTAAATTAATAATAAAAAAAATAAAAATATATAAAATTAAAA
>NC_029792.2:93160355-93171383 GCF_000816755.2 Arachis ipaensis | reverse complement strand
ATTCAATTTAAAATTTTTAATATAACAAAATTTTTAAAAATTAGTAACTTTTTTACTTGTATGCTCACTAATCTAAAACAAATGAGTTAAAACAGTTTATTTCTCTAATTGTCTATCTTTTCATTATTTAAAACAGTCTATTTTTGAGAGTTCAATATAAACAACCAAAAAAAGTTTGAATTTTTTTAATCCAATCATCTAACTAAAACACTCGTTAATATTCTATTCGATTTAACCAGTAACAAAATATATTATTTTTTAATTTTTAAATCTCTATAACTGCTCCTATATTTGAATTTTTTTCAAATTTAATGATGCAACTATAATATTTGTTAATATTCTATTGGATCTAAATAGTAAAAAAGATATCAATTTTTATTTTTTAAATCGATCAAAATTAAATTATTAATACTATTTTATTATTTAAAAAAAATTATATTTTTATGCTTATAAAATTATATTTTTATACGTACAAATAATTATATCTCGTTTACAATGTAAACAAATTAATTATGAGTATATCTTATTTACAATATAAATGAGATATGAGTGCATGTAACACCCTACCACACATAACCTTATGTTTAAGTCATAAAATAGAGGTGGTAAGATATTACGACCTCTAAAATAAAATTTAGTATATATAGTAGTTTGAGAAATGTTTATAACTAAGAGCCTTTGCAGAAAAAGGGGTAAAACAAAATCGTTAAGTTGAAAAGCGCAACACTCTGATCGATAACTTAACGAAACAGATAAAGGATAAACTAACGCGAGTATATAAACAAGAGAGTGCCAAAGATACGAATATCAAAACTCAAGACCCGGTTCGCGAAGATAACCGGTCCGAGTATAGAAGTATATATATATATATATATATAAGGTAAGGAACCCAAAAGACAAGTTATAGAACCCCAAAACAACCTTTAAGAGGAGTCAAAACAGTATATATGTATATAGTGGAGATAATAAGTATCTAAGTAAGTACATAAAACCAAAATAAAGTCCCGAGAACTAAGGATCTTCGCTAATCCAGAAGTCTCCAGCATGCCTCAACGAGGAGTCTCACGACCTGTATCTGAAAACTACAAAATCCGCATAGGTGAGAACCGGAGGTTTTCAATATGGTAACAGTGCCCACATATCTAACATATAATGTCCTGGAAAAGCTGAAGGCAATCCTAGAACTTCTAACAGATAATCAAAGCTTATAAACAGGCTAAACCATAAATGAAACAGACAACTAGATAAAGATCTTCAGTCTAACTAACACTCCCCTTTCCAAATCCTTTGAACCTCCCAACCGCCATCAGTAATTTGATATCACAAATACAATTATATCAACAAGGAAATGCATAAATAGGAAGCAGATACGGCAATTAGACAATTAGCAAGTATTATACAGTCAATTAGGCATTCCAAACAATTCACATATAATGCATATGATGTATGCCTGTCCTAGTGGCTGATGAGTTTTATCTGTCGGTTATAAAGCCAACCCTACAAGTCCTGGTAACTAACCATTGGATTGTCCCTCTGTCGTGCATCCCAACTTGAGTTATTCTCAATCATAATTATCAATAAATATACATAACACCCACAGTGGTGTTTATCCACGGGGGCGAGCTCATCCGGAACTTTCACAGTGTCCGGCCACACTTACGACATAGGGCCGACAGAGTATCAAGTCTCCACCTGGAGCACGTGGGTGGCTAGCCACTGCTTTCACCCAGGGAAACTCATATCTCAGATAGTGGAAGTGCAACATTCACATTTCATTCAATAAGCATATATGCAATCATACTCAGCCATAATTCAATAATAGCCCAGCCATAATTTGGCAATAACTCAGCCCTTCGGCTCATAATACAATCCATAACTAGCCATTTTATTAACAATCACAGCCCTTCGACTCATGGCATATAAAGCACTTCCAACATCATCATCAACACCCCATACAATTATCTTTGATCATAATTCATCATTAATTCTCCCCTTACTTCATCCACAAGTTACCACATTTCCTAGCTTCTTCCCATCGCTAGGCATACCATAAGGATTTAGTACATAAAGGGTGAGAACGGAGGCTTAAAAGTTTGAAATTCGGCTTTAAAAACTCAAATGACGCGTGCACGTCAGCCACGCATATGCGTGGGTACGTTTTGTGCCCCTCGCACAAAACCAGCACAGTACCAGCGCAACTCTCTGCATTTTCTACTGGGTACTTGCATTAATACAGCGATGTGTACACGTCGGCCAGGCGCACGCGTGGGGGAGTAAAAATCTGAGTTTGACGCGTGCGCGTCGGCCATACGTGTGCGTGGGAGCACGACTTGCCAAAAATTTTACTAAGATAAAAAGCTGTAGAATTCTAGTTTCAAAACCCAAACTTCCGACGGACATAACTTTTTTGTTTCAAATCATTTTCCATCCGTCCTTCGAACGGCATAAACAACTCGGATCCAATTTTATTTCTAAACAAGTTTGCCACAAATCGGGAATCCGGAGACCAAGTTATGCTCCGTCAAAGTAGACCCAAAAACTACATTTTCCTACAATCCCACAAAATTCCATTTTCAAAGCAAACCAATTTCAACCTATTTCAAAACGAACCAAAACTTACCAAAAATTAACCTCAAGCCTCCTCAACTCATATGTTAATATTTTTATCAAATTCACAATCTACCAATCTACCATTTTAACCAATCTCAATCAAATAACTCAATTTCAAACACAATATCATGTCATATATCTTTTCTCATCCCAATTTTCAACAATACCATTTTCATCAACCATCAATACATACAATTAATATCATCCTCACCATCAACATGGTTTCACCCACAATTCAATCTCAACCAATCATTAAATATATATCACAACATGCATATCTCTCATGCATCATACCATCAAAACATCAAAATTCATTAATCACATACATAACCACACATTTTATCTCAACCAATCAACAACATCAATAGTCCAAATCCTATCTTAGGGCTTCTAACCTAAGTTTTCACACCATATTACATTTTAGATACAGGAAACCGAAATCATACCTTGGCTGATTTTTCGCTCAACTCGGAACACCTCCAAATCACTTTTTCACAAGCTCTCAAGGCTTCAACACCTCCAAGAACAGATTTTTAACACACAAAAGCCCTTTTTCCAAGCTTTCCAAGACTTCAATCAAGCTCCAACACACATATATACACTTCCTATATCACAATACCGCATTCAAACATATCCACTCAATATCCAAACATCATAAACCAATAAATTCTACTAGAATTGAGAATCTTACCATGCCCAAGGATCAAAGAGACAAGATTAAGCCTCTCCTTCAAACTAGTAGGATCCTATAACATCAAAAGCTCACAAATCTTAACATTTTTCACCCAAATTTTTGAAATTAAGGTTGGAATTTCAGAGAAAAAAATTGTTGCTTACCTCAAGAACAAAGTTATGAATTTTGTAGAGCTCGACGCGGTGAACGCGTGGCTACAAACAGTGCGGCAATCGGAGTTCCGGATAAAAAATTATGGTGATTTGAAGATCAAGTAAGGGTGAGAACTTTGGAAGAGTGTTCTTCCCCTTTTCTTTGCAATTTCAGCTTTTTAGGGTTTAAGAGAGGTGACAGAGTGCTGAATAAGGGTTTTAGGTTGAGTTTGGTTGGGCCAAGGGCCCAATATGGGTCTGGTTGGCCCGATTTGACCTGTTCGGTCCAATCTTGGGTCAATTTCTTTAAAATTGGTGTCGAAATTCTCGTTTTAATTTTCTCTATCATATTAAACCATAAAAATCACATTTCTAATTTTTTAGAATAAATTTTAATTTATGAATTAATTAGTCATTAATTAACCGGATTTTACAGTGCACATATGATATGTATTAAAAATTTGTGTTTTATTTTTTTTACAATGTAAATGTGATATCTTCATCATTAATTCGTTTACATTATAAACGAGATAAATTATAGAATATAAAAACATAAAGAAACAAATAACATTTATTTTAGTAAATAAAGTATTTAAAATATTTATTTAAAAAAATCTAAGAAGCAAATAAGAGACAAAGATACATTCTTGTCATTAGTCAGAATAAACGGAAGAAAAAACAAAATAGTGTAATCCAATATAGATCTTTATCAAGATTAAGTTTTACAATGATGCTACATGTATAAGTTATTTTAGTAATCAAATTTAATTAAGTTAGTCCATTAACAATAAAAAATATTCTCAAAATAACATGCGTACATACGCGCTCTACTAGCGCCAAATTAGAGCGCGCATTGCATTTTTCTTATTTTTTGCAGTACAAATTTTGTACATAACACAACTTATCGATATAGTTCACAAATTTTTGCACATAACACACAAATTTTTAAAGTATAACACACAAAATTTTGCACAAATTTATAGATATAGTTAAGAGTGTTCATAATTCAGTTTTTCACATAGAAATTGATTTTAAACCAATTTATAATGTAGTAGTAGTACACTAGTTTAAACTAGTTCATAAACATAAATCAATTTCAATTTAATAAACCAGTTTAAACTAATTTATATGTTAAAACTAGTTTTTAACATATAAAAAATCATATTTAAGCCCTCCCCCTCTTTTTCTCTCCATCTTTCTCCTCTCTCTCTCTCAACTTTTCTTCTTTCTCTCTCTATCAATATTTATCATTTCTTTAGCTTATTTTTTTATCTTTATTTTTTTTCACTTTTGATACAAAAATTTCTTGTTTATTATCCTCTTTCTTATAAAATCGTTTATTTTAATATGGTCATTGATTAATCAAACTGAAATTGTATATTTATAAGTACACTGTAACATAAGAATGTTAATTATTTATACTAAGAAAATTGGCTAAATTGATTTTTTTAAACATCTCTAGATATAAGATACAAATTTTTGCATATAGCACTCAAATTTTTGCACATAACACACAATTTTACATATAGTATACAAATTTTTATTGCGAATGTATTTTGTGGATATATATGTCTAAAATGAGCACAACAATTATGTGCTTATTGGATATGCCATATTTATATAGACCATTAGATTATATTAGATGAAAATCAAAGGTTAATATAAAAGAAGAGCATTGATGGACTCTAATAAATACAGAATATTCTAGTACATAATTAGATACTTTAAATGACAATACTTTAATATACAATATTTTAAATGGCAACAAAATCTTTTATTTTTATATAATTAAATATAAAATATATAAATACAAAATATATGAGTATTTTTTATTCATTAAGATTAATTATTATGCAAAAAAATTTTATAATATTTTAAATTAAAAGATTGTACTTTTTATTTTTAAAATATTTTGTATTAAAATGTATTTATGTATGTATATATTAATGTATTCTATATTTATAAAGTCCATCAATACTCCTCTTTCATAATATTCTTTGATTTTCATTTAATAAAATCTAATGGTTTATAAAAGGTGGTGCATCTAATGCACACAAAATAGTTGGACTGATTTTAGACATACTCGTATTTTGTTAGTTGGGTGAGTTAATGTTTTGGATATGTAATTCCCCAAAAAATTTTGTGTTGCACATCAAAATTTATGTATTATGTACCAAAATTTTTATGTTATATACTAAAATTTATGTACTGTGTAACACCCTAACTACCAAAGCTCGCACTTCCGGCTGCGCGACTCTGATAGTTCGGACATTACGACGACACTTATATTAATTAATACTAAAATATGAGCCTGTTTAAAACTTTAAACTGCAAAGCCGCTCCAAAAATACTTTTGTTCGATAACGTACATCCATAGATACCATACAACTCACAGACTCATAAAGAGTACATCCATATATATACATATATATATATAAATAACATTACAAGCATTAACCAATACAATGCCTATCCCTCTTACAGAATATATCAAGATAATGGCGAGGGTACAACAAGTAATAATCTAAAGCAATACAGAACATTTCAACAACTAAATAAACTGCTCGTGACTTCTGCGCCCATATCTTGAAAGGGGAAAAATGTAGGGGGTGAGAACATCATCCTCGAAAGGGTTCTCAGTAGAGGATTTTTGGGAATTACTGTAATAGGATACATGAAGATAAACCGTACCAGTGATTAATAACCGTTTTACGCCTCTTTTCAAAAATAACGGTTTACAATAAAAGTAAAGTCGGAAATCTTTTCTGAAAGAGGAACCATTCTATTCTCAAAACATCAAAGCCTTTCAAAAAGGTTTATCTATACTGTACCAAAATAGCTTTTCATATTTTATTTCAAACCAGAAACACGAAACCAAAATCAACCATCGGTTCATCTCCTTCCAACCACGGCCCTAGGCCCAAACAATCCAACCATCAACCAATCACCACAATCCAACAGAGTCCCAGTAGCAAACACAAATAGGAAGATGCAAGCTCAAGCAAATAGTTATTGCAAGTAGAACAATTAGCAATTAATCACATAGGCAAACCAAGTATAATATGCACACCCAAACAATGTCACATAAATGCATATGATGCATGCCTGTCCCTAGTGGCTGATGATATCATCTGTCGGTTATATAGCCAACCCGACACGTCCTGGTAGCTAACCATGGACAGAAACACCCCTCGCGGAGCAAGTAGGTTTGAGCTACAACCCCATTGCTACTACCCGCTCAACCCAGAGCCAGTGGAACAACCACTACTGCGGCTACTACCCAGGCGGGTGTTTAAAAGCTCAACCTGGAGCGAGTGGAATCACCACTACTACCGCTACTACCCAGGCGTCACAATCTCTGACCTGGAATAAGTGGGGCGAACCACAACCCTTGCTACTGCCCAAGCATTTCAAGCATATATTCATTTAGTCCCAGTCATGGATCAACATCCATTTCAGCCATCCGGCTTAAATTCATAATTCATAGTCAGCCATACGGCCCATAACTCATTCGGAAATCAGCCATAAATCAATATCATACATAACCATTCCGGCTCACGGTTCAATCCAGAACCAGCAAATATTCATAATCATACACAGCCATTCCGGCCCATAACAAAACAGCACTTCCGCCATTCAACATCATCAAATTCATAAAACCGGCATTTTAGCCACAAATCACTTTTCTCAAGCCATTTCACTTTGAAATCAAACTTCAACTCTTTTTAGCCTTGGCTTTTAGAAATCTCGTTTCTCAAATCATCTCAGGCTCATAAGCCAAATTTACTCAAAGTGAGTTCCCTTTTTAAAACAAATCCGCTCTCGGCATCCTCTTTTCGAAACTTCCAAAACTATGGAAAGTTAAAGATTCATTTTGGGAACATTCAAAATCACCCATCCCACAATGGGATTTTATAAAAAAGTTTCTCGGCAGAGTCCCAAGTCTTTAGGGAAGAATAGCATAACTCATTTCGCCGAATTCATTTAAAATCGTTAAAACCTTGGCTTTCCGATTTGAGTAATAAAATAGGATCTAAGCCAAACCGAGTCACGTAATCATTTACTTCTTTTAAAGCCGTTTCCTTTACTTAGGCAAAACCAGCTTCAACCCCCATGCTAAAATCGTTCGAGTCAATCAAATAATACATAAGGCAGATAAATCACTAATTACACCATATCTCACATCAGTACCCATATGTAATAATTCCAATAATAAACTGTAGTTTTCGGAAAGCGCCCCTACCTCAAAACGCAAACCATAACCCAAACGCGTCACCGGAACCTCCTCTCTTAAACCGAAATCGCCAACAATCGCAACCTCGGCTCCAAGCCACTCTCGCGGTAACCACAGCAACACTAATCGCGACATATAACAATAGAAAATCAATCTTATAGCAATTGATGCCGCAAAACCTTAGTGTATAATGACAAAATAGTAACTAGAGAGCTTCCAAATCGAAAACGCTTACCGAACGAAGAAGGAACGACTGAACCGGAACAGCGGTGGTCTTCAAACCGGTTCAACGACAGCCCGACAGCCACCTCAAGCGGCAGCGACGACAATTTCCGATCGCGCCAACTGAAACCAACACGCAGTGACTATAGTATTCCCGGAATTCAAAAAGGACAGAAACCATAATTAAAACCCTTACCGGCAACCTTTTCCGGCGACGGCAACAGGGTCTCAAGTGGCAGAGGCTCAGCCCGGAGCTCCGGCAGTGATCCCGGAAGTCACAGAACCACTCCCGGTGGTCAAAACACAGGGCACAGCTTCCTCTTCCGACCGCGACACCTGCGGCGGCCTGAATTCTTTTCCGGCGACGGTGAGAACCCCAATAGCACGGCGCGGTTCAGTCTGCTCCATAGCACAGCGGTGACCGGACCTCCAGCTCGCGTCGTCCTCTCTCCCAGCGGCGCTCAGTCTCAGCCTTCCTCTCCGACGCGACGTGGTAGCGACCGACGCAGCTCGTGGCTCCACAGGGACTCCTCTCTCCCAATGTCGCTCACTCACGGCGGACCAGGGAAACAGAAACGGAGCCCCATCGTGTTTCTCGTTCGGAGCTGGCAAGGACGACGGCGCGGTGACCTCGACGGCGACAGATCAGCGAGGATGAGCTCCTTTGGGTCGCGCGCGACAGGTGCTTCCCCTCAAACCCTCTTCTGCATGACCAGTGGCGAGGCAGGAAACTTCGACGGCGGCAAATCGGTGGCAACATGGTGGTGCGACGGTGACCTTGGCAGCATGGACTGCTGCGGCGGCGCGGCGCGATGGCAGCGATGAGCTCCCTCCTCCCGCTCTCGCTGCAGCTCAATCTCCCTTTCCCTCTTTGATTCTGCTACTTTCAGTCGTGGAAGGGGAAACCATGGGTGTTGCTGTCTGTGGGTGAAAGGGAAGGCAGGTAGGGTTTCGGTTGCTAGGTTGGAGGCTTTAGGGTTTCATTTTTAAATTTAGGGTTAAGGGCATTTTGGTAATTTCACTTAAAATTGGGAATAATATAGTAATTGAAACCCAAATTAAATCCAACACTAATTATATATAGAAAATACCATTTGTTCACCAATTTCACAAATTATTTTCAATAAAATGCGCAAATCAAATAATTAGAAATAATATACTTAATTTCTTCATTTTTCTAAAATAGAAATATTAATATTTAAAATATTACTTATCTAATCCAAATCATATAAAATCCTTATTATTTCATAACTATCAACTTTATAATTCAAATATAGAAAATAATCCAATAATTGTGAAATTGGATAATAATCATAACTTATCTCAAATCCAATAAATCAAAACTTGCCTTAATCATCTTTAATAAACTGATTTTCGAAATTAAGGCTATAAATAACTATATGATTTGAGACTTGATCATAATAAGACTTTTTAAAAGTTCTGGGTCTTACATCCCACCCACCTTATAAAAATTTTCGTCCTCAAAAATTGATACAAAACGAAAGAAATTTCATAACAGTTCATCCTTGAACACATTTAAGGAAGAAGCAAACATATCTCAAAATATAAACATATATATGGTTTTCAAATACTTGGATGGTCGTATGCATAAGGATACAAAGGTAGGGGTGTGATTGCAAAGCAAACGTTACAAGATAGGCTCAATGCACAAGGCCATATGATCTTAAAGCTTTACAAAAACTTGAGTTACCAAATAGGATGCAAATCAAGATGGGCGTTCACAAAGTAATGATGACATGGTTCAAACATGTGATAGTAAGGCAAGGCATTGAAGGTTATAAAACATGATGGGGTTAAAATGATGTGCTCAATATCCGCACACTAATCTTATATCAACCTCAAGGTTTCAACTTTCCAACTCCATCAACCACTTTACAATTCCATACTCGATCACAAGTCTGACAATCACAAACCTGTTCGCAAGGAACAAAACGCCCACAACTCATACGTTGCACACCTACCGCTTCAACTTCCGTATACACATATCACGTCTTAAAGAACTAACGCATCGCGTTACTACATCTACAAGTCGCACGTGATATCAAAACAATTCTCGAGTCTACTCAGAAGAATACGAGATCTTAGAAAGGAGAGACAAATGTCAAAGATAATACTCATAGATTTGAAAGAATATATCCAATTCCAGATAAACAAGGATATTCAAGCAATGAAGTTTGCTAGAAATAAATCAATTGACGATAAATCTTTGACTAAAAACTCTTGTAGAGATAATGGGAGAATAAACAATGCACTAACTTGAAACGAATCAAACTGACTCACTTAAGGATGAGATTCACAAGAGAAGACAAACCAAGATCAATGGTAATGTTCACAAGATGCAAAAGATTAGTTAAAAACAGAATCACATATGACATTCATAGAGGTGAAAAGCTTAAGAAGGAGCGAGTCTGATCATAAGAAGAAAGCTATGAGTCCAACATTTTCAAAAGAATAACAATGGCATAAACCATGCAGTATGCTAAATCAAACTCAAATCAAAATGAATTGAGTAAAGTTTATCAAACGAAACTCAACCGAGACAAAAGTGGTAAATCCTTTCTTTTCAAAATTTTGAAAAATATCTAAATACATAATCAAATGAAGATGTGCACTGGAGCTATAGTAGAATTACTAGAAAGTCAATTTACCTTTAAAATAAGTGCAGTTCCGTAAACCAGTAAAAGTACATGCGAGGTATTAGAGATAAATAGTTATTAAACTGTATAAGAAATCTCCAAAGATTCATATATAGATAAGTACATATCTAATCAACAGCAACTTTATAAAAATCTCAAAATTGGCTTTAATTCACTGTCAAATAAGAGGAACACTGAATTAACAATTTCTCTAAGAATGAACTCGGAACCCGGAGCTAAAATGCACAGTGCAGTAGGACAAGTTCAAAGTCATGTCAAAGGATACATGAATCAAGAAGAACTCAAACAGAGAAAGATAGATACAACAGGGAGTTCAACCAAGCATATGCACTTAAGATCAAACAAGAATGCATATGAACAGAGGAATAGAGTTGAAAAGTCAAACTATTTTTCAAAGGATTAGCAAACAAGAAATTCAAATTAGGACATGAAAGAACAGGTCGACTCGAATAGAATTCC
>NC_029792.2:93148114-93160104 GCF_000816755.2 Arachis ipaensis | reverse complement strand
TCGCGGAGCAAGTAGGTTTGAGCTACAACCCCATTGCTACTACCCGCTCAACCCAGAGCCAGTGGAACAACCACTACTGCGGCTACTACCCAGGCGGGTGTTTAACAGCTCAACCTGGAGCGAGTGGAATCACCACTACTACCGCTACTACCCAGGCGTCACAATCTCTGACCTGGAGCAAGTGGGACGAACCACAACCCTTGCTACTGCCCAGGCATTTCAAGCATATATTCATTCAGTCCCAGTCATGGATCAACATCCATCTCAGCCATCCGGCGTAAATTCATAATTCATAGTCAGCCATACGGCCCATAACTCATTCGGAAATCAGCCATAAATCAATATCATACATAACCATTCCAGCTCACGGTTCAATCCAGAACCAGCCAATATTCATAATCATACACAGCCATTCCGGCCCATAACAAAACAGCACTTCCGCCATTCAACATCATCAAATTCATAAAACCGGCATTTTAGCCACAAATCACTTTTCTCAAGCCATTTCACTTTGAAATCAAACTTCAACTCCTTTTAGCCTTGGCTTTTAGAAATCTCGTTTCTCAAATCATCTCAGGCTCATAAGCCAAATTTACTCAAAGTGAGTTCCCTTTTTAAAACAAAGCCGCTCTCGGCATCCTCTTTCCGAAACTTCCAAAACTATGGAAAGTTAAAGATTCATTTTGGGAACATTCAAAATCACCCATCCCACAATGGGATTTTATAACAAAGTTTCTCGGCAGAGTCCCAAGTCTTTAGGGGAGAATAGCATAACTCATTTCGCCGAATTCATTTAAAATCGTTAAAACATTGGCTTTCCGATTTGAGTAATAAAATAGGATCTAAGCCAAACCGAGTCACGTAATCATTTACTTCTTTTAAAGCCGTTTCCTTTACTTAGGCAAAACCAGCTTCAACCCCCATGCTAAATTCTAAAGCGTTTCAACTGTTCAAAATTGTTTTAGTCTTGCAAAAGTTTAGAGTTCAAAGAGTACTTAAAACCTTTCTCAAAATATTTCAAAATAAAACTTGTCAATAGACATTCAGGTTCTTTCAAAGTCATTGAAACTTCTTTAATTGAAACCCCCAAGTCAAATTCAAAGGCATAAACCCTTTTCGCATTCAAACAGCTTTAAAACACAAGTTTCATCGAAATAACTTTCTCTTGAAAGAGATACATTGCCTTTCTTAAGAAGCAAAACTAAATCACAATTTCCTCTTTACTAACTCATTTCGAAAGCATGAATCATCCTTTTCTTGATAATTCAAATAAAATAGCAGAAGTCTTTAACTCATCATTTTCCAGACAACATTTCAATAAAGACTCGGATTTTATAGAAATTTCGGCAGAACCTCCCCTAAAACTTGGACTTTTGCCACCCGGTTCGGGTCCCAACTAAACCATTTCTCATTCCTTTTCAACAGCTCAAAACCAGAAATCAATTCAAAAGCAGGCTAAATCCAACAGTCGCCTCAATGGCATACCTCAAGGAAACCATTTCAAAAATCAACTCAATATCAACCGATTTAACTCATTTATAAAGCTTTAAAGAATCGGTTTCGCAATAAATTGACGGCGACAGATCGGCGAGGATGAGCTCCTCTGGCTCGCGCGCGACAGCTGCTTCCCCTCAAACCCTCTTCTGCACGAATAGTGGCGACGCAGGAAACTTCGACGGCGTCAAATCGGTGGCAACATGTTGGTGCGACGGTGACCCTGTCAGCATGGACTGCTACGGCGGCGCGGCGCGGTGAGGCGCGATGGCAGCGATGAGCTCCCTCCTCCCGCTCTCGCTGCAGCTCAATCTCCCTTTCCCTCTTTGATTCTGCTACTTTCAGTCGTGGAAGGGGAAACCATGGGTGTTGCTGTCTGTGGGTGAAAGGGAAGGCAGGTAGGGTTTCGGCTGCTGGGTTGGAGGCTTTAGGGTTTCATTTTTAAATTTAGGGTTAAGGGCATTTTGGTAATTTCACTTAAAATTGGGAATAATATAGTAATTAAAACCCAAATTAAATCCAACACTAATTATATATAGAAAATACCATTTGCTCACCAATTTCACAAATTATTTTCAATAAAATGGCGCAAATCAAATAATTAGAAATAATATACTTAATTTCTTCATTTTTCTAAAATAGCAATATTAATATTTAAAATATTACTTATCTAATCCAAATCATATAAAATCCTTATTATTTCATAACTATCAACTTTATAATTCAAATATAGAAAATAATCCAATAATTGTGAAATTGGATAATAATCATAACTTATCTCAAATCCAATAAATCAAAACTTGCCTTAATCATCTTTAATAAACTGATTTTCGAAATTAAGGCTATAAATAACTATATGATTTGAGACTTGATCATAATAAGACTTTTTAAAAGTTCTGGATCTTACATACTGTGTGTATTTTATTAGTTGAGTGTCAATGTTTTGAGCATATGGTCCTTTTTTGTGTTGTATACTAAATTTGTATGCTATATACCAAAAATTATGCGTTGTATATCAAAATTTTTATCCTCTAATCTTCTAAACATTTATAAGAGAAGAAGATGATGAAAATAATAAGTACAATGATAATGATAATAAAAAAAGATGAAGAGAAAAAAAGAAAAAAAAAAAGAATAACAAAAACAACACCAACAAAAACATCATCAATAACAATAACAAAAAAAAAAAAAAAAAAAAAAAAAAAACAAAAAAAATAGAAAAGATGAAGAAAAAAATAAATATAACAAAAAAAAAACCCANGATAATAGCTATAACGACGACTACGCCGCCAAAGAAAAGAGAAAGAGGAACAATTGTTAAAGGATAGAAAAAAAGTGATGCGTGAGTAATTTGTAAATTTTAACAACTTAGTTAAATTTAATTACTTAAAAGACTTAGACACCTAACGTTTTTAGTTTTGAAATTTGAAAATATTTTACAAAAGCTACCACAATCTTAGTCTGCTCACGATGCTTTTCTTTTTTTTTTTTTAAAAAAAAAAAATTCTAAATCTTAGAGTAGGTTACCTAATTCTTTGGATGATCTATAATGCGAAGTCGTATTTTTAATGTTTTATGATGTATAACCTTCATTAGTTAAAGTTGCCTCCTAGCTATTGGAATAAGGCTTGTAACTGTTATAATCTTAATTTTAAATGTCGTTTATATATGTATCACATGGTAAAATTATGTTGATTAAAAGAACCAAACAACTTTTTCTATAATTTGAACTCATGCCATCTTTTAGAGTGCAATTTCCTTACCGCTAGCATACCCACTAATAACTACTACAAGAAACACACACACTAAAAATCAGTCAAATCGTCTCACTCCAGCCGTTGATAATGTCAACAATCGACAACAAAATCGATGCCTCTTTGTTTTTTTTTTTTATCAAACATAAGAGACTCGAATCCACAACTTCTTAATTGAGTATGAAAAAATTATGTCATTTGAGCGATAACTCATTAACAAAATCGATAACTCTTGTTGTGGCTTCTAAATTTGTCAATTTTACAAAAATCTAATAAAATCTACGACTTTATAATTCGACAATAATTTTATAAAAAAAAGTTGACCGTCTGACTGTTGATAACAAAAAAAATTCCATATTTAATAAAACTAACAGTTAGATCATTAATAATATTATAAATAATAGACATTACAAATAAAGGACAAAAAATGAAAAAGATAGGTTATGAATTTTTATTTTCCCATTGGAATCAGTCTCGTTAATTAAAGAACTTGTAAGAAAGGAAAAAAAAATTAAAAAACACCATCCAAGTTAATTGTATGTTTTAGTAAGAATACAAAAAACATGGGGAGGATTTATTTTAATTCATATTTTGAGGTATTTGCTTATGTTGCTTCCATGTTTACACAATTAAAGAATAAACTGTGACATTTAAATATGGTAGACATAAGTACAATAGTTGTTTATTTGTGATAATGTCATACTAATGAGAAATTGTGATAATGTCATACTAATGAGAAATGTTAAGAGTTAGTATCTATTATTAAGATTTATGAATATTTTAAGGTAATACCTTATTTTTATTATTGTTGATATAATAAATTATTATTATTATTATTATTATTATTTGAAGGTTTTACAGA
This sequence comes from Arachis ipaensis, assembly GCF_000816755.2. NCBI lineage: Eukaryota > Viridiplantae > Streptophyta > Magnoliopsida > Fabales > Fabaceae > Arachis > Arachis ipaensis. The sequence goes on along the minus strand of NC_029792.2, from coordinate 93,155,994 downwards.
CCTTGAAAGAGGGAAATTTCATACTCAACTTTAGCAGTGGACAGCACCACTGTCCTTTATTTCTTGTTGTTCATAAATTCAAAGCATTTTCAATAGTATAGCAAAAACCACTAATGCTTCTCCTATTTACTCGTTCACTTGCAAAACCAGCATCTGAATATCCAATTAAATTAAAACATTTATATTAGGGATATCATAACCCATAATTTGTAGTGTCTAGGATGTAGCGAATGATTCTCTTCATTGCACTCATGTGAGACTCTTTGGATTAGGTTTAAAATTTTGAACATAACCCCAAACTAAATATTATATCGTATCTTGAGGCTGTTAGGTACATAAGAGAGCTTATAATTTCTTAATATCTTGTCTCATCAACATCCCTTTCATTCTCATCTTTATCTAGCTTTGTAGAGGGATGTATAGGGGTGTTCATCGACTTAGCAAGTTCCATTCCGAACTTGTTTACTAACTCTTTAGCATATTTGTTTTATGAACAAAGATTCCATCCTTCATTTGTTTGATTTGTAGCCCAAAAAAAAAAGGTTAGTGATACATGTGCATCATGAGTATTTTTCTATGTCATTTCATATAGGAAATCAATGCATCAAGCTCAATTATGAAGTATTTTAGTGCTTAATTTAAATATTACTTTAATTTCTTCAAGTTTATGAATTTGTGTAGGAAATGATAGAAAAAAGAAACAACAAAAACACTAATAAAGGAAGCACACTTCGAAGGTGGCAAAAAATAGGATCAAGCACAAGAGAAGTTCAAAGAGAATTTGCAAACCTGACCTCTTCATACTCTAACAAGAATAACTTGAGTTACAAATCTTCAAATTCGGTAATTTTAGTGGTATTAGAAAGCTAACTTCCAAAACTTTCCAACCATGCATAATGGTCCATAGTGGACACTAAATCTGAGGGTGCAAAACATCATTTTTTCTAAGAATGTAAGAATGCGCGTTTTCACGTAAAACCATTTTAATAAAATAATTTTAGTGCTCGGAATAGATTCAAAATTTAGAAGTTTTAATTTGAAAATAAAAATTTGAAATTTGATTTCAGTGAATTTTTCTGAGCTGGGAAATGTATTTCTTTCGAAAAGTTTTTGTAAAAAATGCGTACTGACACTTAAGCTGGCAGTACCGGCTCTAAAATGTCCAGTATCGCGTATTTTGGAAAATAATATTTTGAAGATTGATTTATTGTTTTGAAAGGAGAAAAATAATTTAGAATCGAAGACCGGACACTAATCTTAAAGGTTTTAGCCCAAAGTGGGCTAAACGGACCAAAAACGCTAACGGGTTGGACTGGTCCCAAATCGAGCCCAAGACCCAACATATATAAGCTCATTAATGAGCTTTGAGCTCATTTTCTAGCCCTAAGAGAGAGGAGAGGCACGGTTTTGAGATGAGAGGAGAAGAGGGGAGTGGTTACTTTTCACCTCCACCTTCTGGAAGCCATAACTTTTGATCCGGAGTTCTGATTGACGAGCTGTTTGCGGCCACGCGAAGCTCTCGACGAGCTCTTCCTTTCTATCTAAAGAAATCTGGTAAGGGCTCGCATCTCACCCTCCAGTTTCGTGTCCTAAGTTTCTGTGCGTTTTTGGTTGGGGTTTTGAGCAAGTTTTGTGGTTTTGCTTATTTAGGTGATCTCTAGTAGCGGGTAATTATTGGATTTTATCCCTAATCTCATTGGATAAGGTAAGATTCCACTAAATCCTTGTGTTTAGTTATTTTGTGTATCTTAGGTTTTGATTTTGATGATATATGTGTTGTTAGTGTGAGCCTTGGTGTTTGTTGGTGTTGGTTGAGGCTTTGGAACAAGCTTGGTGGTTTCGTTTTGGTGATTGGTGTGTTTGGGAATCGGCCAAGGTATGGTTTCGGTTTTCTTTATGTAATATATAATGTTCATAGACACTTAGGCTTGTTGACACTAAGATAGGATTGAATGTTGTTGGTGGATGAATAATTATATGTGAATTAATGTAATTGTTGGTTGTGTGGGATTAGTGTGGTTGATGATGATTATTGAAGATTATTGGTATTGATGAGTATTCATGGTGATTAATTATATTGGTTAATATGGAGGATTATGAGAATTTAAGGTAATGAGTTAATGTAAAATGTTGTGGTGGTTTGGAATAAAGGATATTGATGATTATGAAGTATGAGGATGTATGTTGATAATTGATGATGAATATTGATGTTGTTGGTGTAATTATATATTTTGACATTAGTTGATGTTGGTGAGTGTGTATGTTGAGTGTGGTAATATAAATGTGGATATGATTGATAATGTTGAGGTTAAGTGCTGGGAATTTGAAGTGGTTGTTGATGTTTGTTTGTTGGTTAAAGATTATTTATGATGATGTTGGATGTTGATGATTAAGGAATTTGATGGTATTGAGTAGTGTAATTGGGATATTGTGGATGGTTGAGTTGGAAAAGGAAGGGTATGGGCTTTTAGGTTGTTTGGTATTGTTGGGTTGTGATTAGTTTGGTTTTGAAATGAGAGTTTTGGTAAAAGTAAGTTTTTAAGGCTTTTAGTAAAAACAAATTTTTGGTAAACTTTGACAGATCATAACTGGAGCCTCGGTTTTTGAAAATTATTGAAATTTAACTTAAATTAAAGTTCATTGAAAACTCTTCAAATTGATATAAAGTTTGTAAAATTTGGATTTTTGTAGAGGAAGTTATGATCATTCAAAGTTGGTGTTGAAAATCTAAAATTCTGCAATTGCAGATTTCAGGATTTCTGATATGTGCGCACGCACAGCCCTGCGAAAATGTTATTCTGTGCGTATGCACAGGCATGGGAAAGGGCTCTGGTAGCAGCGCTAGCATAGGTTTTGCGCGCGCACATCAATAAAGAATTACGACCTGTGCGGACGCACAGCCCTGTGCGCACGCACAAGTCGGGAAGGATCAGTACCTGTGCGTACGCACACTTTGAAAATCTTCCTGGGCTTGCGCACGCACACCCCTATGCACATGCACATGCCCTGTTTCTCAAATTTTATTTTGTTTTCAACTATTTCACCTTCCCGACAAGGTTATAGGCTTATATAACACTATTTTAAGACTCTTGGGCTTATTTTAGAGCATTGAGATATAGGAAAGGTCCTAGGGGTTTAAGTTAGGCTTTCCTTTGAAAATTTAGCAAATGGAGGTTTAGGTTTCTAGTGTATTGCGGATGAGTTAGTTGAGAGAGAAGGAAGAGTGGTGCATATGGTGATTATTGACAATGAGTTGGGAAATTGATGAACTAATGAGCTTAGAATGGAAGTGATGAATTGATGATGGTTGTGATGAGTTGAAGACTTAAAAAGGAATGATGATCTTGTTGAATGTTGAGAGTGTTCCAGGCACTATATCCCTGGGAATCAATTATGATTAATGACCTTTTCTGCTGCAAGAGTGTGTCAGGCACTATATCCTTGGATTACGCATACGAGTGTGCCCGGCACTATATCCGTGGGTCAGTGGAGTGTGCCCGGCACTATATCCATGGGCGTGGCAGAAAAGCTACATCCGAAAGGATGTTTCGGGTTGGCATTTATAGACCGACAAGTGATATCACGAGCCAATAGGATAGGCATTCATCATATGCATCTCTTATGTGCTTGTTTGCTTTGATTACTTGAGTTTGCCTAATTGTATAACATGCCTATCTGCTTCTTGAACTACTTGTTATATATGAATATTATCTGTGTTTTATTTGTTTGCATTAATTGTAGTTGTCTGGTGCTGAGGAGGTTAGGTAGGCGGTGGCGATGGGATTGCACGGAGGTTAGGTTGGCGAGGGCTTTGGGATACAGCGGTGTGATTAGTATTAGTTAAAAATCCCATAAGTTAGATAACCCTGCTTATGGTCTATGGTTTAAGTTTTATATATATTTATTTATTTATTTATATTTTGTCCTAAGCTTGAATATCCGTATGTGATGTGAAGTTCTAGGATTGCCTTCGGCATCCCGGAGCCTTACATCTTACATCATTGGGCACTGTTACCATACTGAGAACCTCCGGTTCTCATTTTATACTTTGTTGTTGTTTTTCAAATGCAGGTCGTAATCTACTTCGGTGAGATTGCGGATATGGTGATAAAGCAGAGTATGGTTCCTCCTTGGTTTATTTCTGTTTTCCTTTGTTATAATTACTCTCACATCTTTTGTATATTTATCTTTATGGCCTTAGAGGATTATTTGAGAGACTAATTGTATAAGCTGTTTTTAACTCCAAAACTCTGTATATCTGTATTACTAGTCGGCTTAAACTCCGCGAGCTGCGACTAGTCCCCTATGATTATTATACTACTATATCTATATATATTCCATTCTTTTGCATCTATATCTTATATCTTATGCGTTAGCTTCATGTGAACGCTTTGCACTTTTGTAATCCTATTTTTTTAAGCTTAATCCTTCATCAGGCTTCTAGATTATATTAATTCATTCTATATATAAATATGTATAAGCCTTAGAAATGTCGTAACCTCTAATTAACCTTTGCTTTACGGATAAGCGGTTCGTCCTTGTGAGCCTGAGGGATGGACCGATTGTGCTTCATTGTATACTCTGTGTGTCTTTTCTTTGATACTATTAGGTTATCTACTTGATATTTCATAGCATGCTTGTTTGTGAGTGCCTGTTTGGGATAATTGAAGAACTAGGCTTTTGATATTGAGATTGATCACCATGATATCGATTGTTTGGTGTAGATAGGAACCCTAATGGCCACTCGCAGACGAGGTCGTACGCATTCACAAGGAGAGAGTAGGAATGAGCGACCGGCCGATAACCATGCCGAGTTCATGGCGACAATGGCAAATCTTGCAAACATCATAGGGCTACTGCTACTGTGACTCTGCAAGCTGTGCAGAGGTTAGGCCAACCGGTCAGAAACGGAAACGGAAATGGTGAAGAAAATGCGAATGAGAATGCGGGAGGAAATGGAGATAACACGCGAGGTGCTCCGATGACCTTGGCGACCTTTCTCAAGGTTCATCCTCCGAGTTTTCGAGGTTCAACTAATCCCACGGAAGCGGATAACTAGTTCCAAGCTATGGAAAGCGCACTGCAAGCGCAGCATGTCCCGCATAACCAATACGTAGAGTTTGCTGCTTACCAACTTTGGGAAGAGGCCCAGCATTGGTGGCAGGCAGAATACCGCTTGCTACAGCTCCAGAATGCAGATGTTCCTTGGGATGTATTTCAAACGGCCTTCTACAAGAAGTACTTCCCTAAGTCTACAAGGAAAGCGAAGAAGATGAAACTAATGCAGCTGAAGCAAGGTTCTTTGTCTGTGGCAGATTATACCAGCAAATTTCAGGAACTTTGTAGGTTCTCTAGGGCATGTCAGGGTGCCCCAGAAACCTATGAAAGCTGGAAGTGTATCACGTATCAAAGGGGTTTGAAGTACGACATCATGACTGCTGTGGCTCCTATGGAGATTCTTATTTTCTCTGATTTGGTGAATAAGGCAAGTGTGGTTGAAGAGTACGCGAAAATGGTAGCCTCGTCAAAGGAGACTTTTGGAGGAAATACTAGTAGGGAGCGTGACGATCACCTTGGATCAATGGGACAGAACTTTAATAGAAATGAACACACTCCTCAACATCTGCGAGGTCAAGGGGATTTCAGAAAGAACAATAATGCTCAGTTCCACATGGCAAAAGGAGATGGTCGATGCTACATGATGATCGGATAATTTATACCCTTTTGGCATTGTTTTTACATAGTTTTTAGTATGTTTTAGTTAATTTTTATTATATTTTTATTAGTTTTTATGCAAAAATCACATTTCTAGACTTTACTATGAGTTTGTATATTTTTCTGTGATTTCAGGTATTTTCTGGCTGAAATTGAGGGACCTGAGCAAAAATCTGATTCAGAGGCTGAAAAAGGACTGCAGATGTTGTTGGATTCTGACCCTCCTGCACTCGAAATAGATTTTCTCAAGCTACAGAAGTCCAATTGGCGCGCTCTCAATTGCATTGGAAAGTAGACATCTTGGACTTTTCAGCAATATATAATAGTTCATACTTTACCCGAGTTTTGATAACGTAAACTGGTGTCTAAACACAAACTTTCTACCCTTTTCTGGCGTTAAACGCTAGAACTGGCATAAAAGCTGGAGTTAAACGCCCAAACTGGCACAAAAGCTGGAGTTCAACGCTAGGAATAGCCTATGCACGTGAAAGCTTCAGTGCTCAGCCCAAACACACACCAAGTGGGCCTCGAAAGTGGATTTCTGCACTATCTATCTTAGCTTACTCATTTTATGTAAACCTAGGTCACTAGTTTATTATAAAATCCACTTTTAGAGATTCATTGGGTACCTCATGACATTTTTACATATGAATTTTGTATCTTTTATGGCATGAGTCTCTAAACTCCATGGTTGGGGGTGAGGAGCTCTGTTGTGTCTTGATGGATTAATGCAATTACTACTGTTTTCCATTCAATCATGCTTGTTTCTATTCTAAGATATTCACTCGCACTTCAACATGATGAATGTGATGATCTGTGACACTCATCACCATTCTCAACCTATGAACGTGTGCCTGACAACCACTTCCATTCTATCTTAGATTGAGTGTGTATCTCTTGGGTTCCTGGTTTACGAGTTTGATTGCATCTCCTAACAACAGAGCATTCAAATCTGTGAGACCAGAGTCTTCGTGGTATAAGCTAGAATCAATTAGCAGAATTCTTGAGATCCAGAAAGTCTAAACCTTGTCTGTGGTATTTCGAGTAGGATCTGGGAAGGAATGACTGTGACGAGCTTCAAACTCACAAATGTTGGGCGTAGTGACAGTGTGCAAAAGGATCAATGGATCTTATTCCAACACTAGTGAGAACCGACAGATGATTAGCCCTACGAAACCTGTAGCTGGACCATTTTCACTGAGAGGACGGATGGTAGCTATTGACAACGGTGATCCACCAACATACAGCTTTGCATGGAAGGAGCCTTGCGTGCGTGAAGAAGAAAACAGTAGGAAAGCAGAGGTTCAGAAGACAGAGCATCTCCAAAACCTCAACCTGTTCTTCATTACTGCATAACAAGTATTATTTAACCATGTTCTTTTACTCATTCCAATTAAAACTGAGAATTATTATTGATATCCTGACTAAGAGTTACAAGATAACCATAGCTTACTTCAAGCCGACAATCTCCGTGGGATCGACCCTTACTCAAGTAAGGTATTACTTGGACGACCCAGTGCACTTGCTGGTTAGTTGTGCGGAATTGCAAAAGTGTGATTGTGATTTTGTGCACTAAGTTTTTGGCGCCGTTGCCGGGGATTGTTCGAGTTTGGACAACTAATGGTTTATTTTGTTGCTTAGATTAGGAAAATTTTTTCTTTTTGGTTTAGAGTATTCCGTTTGAGTTTAGTTTTATATCTTAAGTTTGGTGTCAATTGCATAAGTATTTTTCTTTCATTTTTTCGAATTAATAGTATTTAAAGTATAAAAATTTTTAAGTTTGGTGTCCTTCGTGTTTTAGTTTTCTTAAAAATTTTTCAAAAGTTACTTTTGGTGTTTATCTTGATATTCAAAGTTTTCTTGTTTGTTTTATTTATTTTGATCTAAAAATTCTAAGTTTGGTGTCATTTTATTGTTTTTCTCTTTCCTCATTAAATTCAAAAATATCTTTCATATTTATTTAATTGAGATTTCGAAAATTTCATTAAAAAATTAAGATTTTTATTTTAAAATTTGTATTTTTATCTTATCTTAGTTTTAAAATTTCGAAATTCAAAATCTTTTTCAAAATCATATCCAAAGTTTTTCAAATTTTCTTAATTAATCAATTATTTTAGTTTTTGAAAATTTTATTTTATTTTCCAGTTATTTTACTTAATTTTTTA
>NC_029792.2:93130547-93148097 GCF_000816755.2 Arachis ipaensis | reverse complement strand
ATCATGGACCTAAGTAGAAATGAACAGTCCAGAAGGACTCTGCGGTCATATGCTAACCCCATTACCGCTGCATACGGGAGTAGTATCTGTATACCTCCCATCAAAGTAAGCAGTTTTGAGCTAAATCCTCAGCTCATTGTCATGGTGCAGCAAAATTGCTAGTATTCTGGTCTTCCACAAGAAGAACTTACTGAGTTTCTGGCACAGTTCTTGCAAATTGCTGACACAGTACGTGACAAGGAAGTAGATCAGGATGTCTACAGATTATTACTGTTTTCATTTGCTGTAAAAGATCAAGCTAAGAGGTGGTTAAATAACCAACCCACAGCAAGCATAAGAACATGGAAACAGTTATCAGACAAATTCCTGAATCAATATTCCCCTCCAAAAAGGATGACACAGCTAAGGCTGGACATCCAAGGCTTTAAACAAGAGGATGATGAATCCCTTTATGATGCCTGGGAGAGGTACAGAGGAATGCTAAGGAAATGCCCCTCTGAAATGTTTTCAGAGTGGGTACAGTTAGACATCTTCTACTATGGGCTTACAGAAAAAGCTCAAATGTCTCTAGATCACTCAGCTGGTGGATCTATACACATGAGAAAGACAATTGAAGAGGCTCAAGAGCTCATTGATATAGTTGCTAGAAATCAACATCTGTACTCAAGCAGTGAGTCCTCCATGAAAGAAGAGGCTAAGGCAGCATCTACTGATCCTAGTCCTCAAGAACAAGTTGTTGAACTTAGTCAGCAATTGCTTCTTATGACAAAATAGTTAGCAGAATTTAAAGAGATGCTCCAAGACACTAAAAATGCTAACAAGAATATGGAAGCACAATTGAATCAGACAAGACAGCAGCTATCTAAACAAATAACAGAAGAATGCCAAGCTGTTCAACTAAGGAGTGGGAAGACATTGAATAATTTAGCTCAAGGTAGCAGAAAGCCAAGAAAGGAACAACTGACAGAGGATGACCAAACCACTACCCAAAATCCCTCTGAGGACAGTAAGAGCCCAGAGAGGAATAATTCTGGCGTTCAAACGCCAGAAAAAGGTGAAAAATTGGCGTTAAACGCCTAGTGGATGCCCACTTCTGGTGTTCAAACGCCAGAAAAGGGTAGAAATCTAGCGTTAAACGCCCAATCCATGTCCAGTTCTGGCGTTCAAATGCCAATGAGGGATCAGACACCTGCAAGTGCTGATAATAACTCCCTCAAGAAGGCTTCTCAACCTGCCTCTGTAGAAAATAAATCTACAGCAACTAAGGTTGAAGAATATAAAGCCAAAATGCCTTATCCTCAGAAACTCCGCCAAGCGAAACAGGATAAACAATTTGCCCGCTTTGCAGACTATCTCAGGACTCTTGAAATAAAGATCCCGTTTGCAGAGGCACTTGAGCAAATACCTTCTTATGCTAAGTTCATGAAAGAGATCTTAAGTCATAAGAAGGATTGAAGAGAAACTCAAAAAGTTTTCCTCATTGAAGAATGCAGTGCAGTCATTCTGAAAAGCTTACCAGAGAAGCTTAAAGATCCCGGAAGCTTTATGATACCATGCACATTAGAGGGTGCTTGTACCAAGACAGCTCTATGTGACCTTGGGGCAAGTATCAACCTAATACCTGCATCCACTATCAGAAAGCTTGGCTTGACTGAAGAAGTTAAACCAACCCGAATATGCCTCCAACTTGCTGATGGCTCCATTAAGTATCCATCAGGCATAATTGAGGACATGATTGTCAAGGTTGGGCCATTTGCCTTTCCCACCGACTTTGTAGTGCTGGAAATGGAGGAGCATAAGAGTGCAACTCTCATTCTAGGAAGACCCTTCCTAGCGACTGGACGAACTCTCATTGATGTACAAAAAGGGGAAGTGACCCTGAGAGTCAACGAGGATGAGTTCAAGTTAAATGCTGTCAAAGCTATGCAGCATCCAGACACATCAAATGGCTGCATGAGCGTTGATATTATTGACTCCTTGGTGAAAGAGATCAATATGACTGAGAGTCTTGAATCAGAGCTAGATGACATCTTTAAAGATATTCAGTCTGATCTGGAGGAACCAGAAAAAATGGAAGAACTTCTGAAAGCTGCTCAGGAAGAGGAGAGGCCTCCTAAACCCAAGCTCAAACCACTACCACCATCCCTGAATATGCGTTTCTGGGAGAGAATGACATTTTTCATGTGATCATAAGCTCTGTCTTAGAGCCACAGGAAGAGAAAGCACTACTTCAGGTGCTAAGGACGCGCAAGACAGCTCTTGGGTAGTCCATAAGTGACCTTAAGGGCATTAGCCCAGCCAGATGCATGCACAAGATCCTATTGGAGGATGATGCCAAGCCAGTGGTTCAGCCACAGAGGCGATTAAATCCAGCCATGAAAGAAGTGGTGCAGAAAGAGGTTACTGAATTACTAGAGGTTGGGATTATTTATCCTATCTCTGATAGCCCCTAGGTGAGCTCTGTCCAAGTCATCCCAAAGAAGGGAGGTATGACAGTGATTCATAATGAAAAAAATGAACTGGTTCCTACAAGAACAGTTACAGGGTGGCGTATGTGTATTGACTACAGAAGGCTCAATACAGCCACCAGAAAGGATCATTTTCCTTTACCATTCATAGACCAGATGCTAGAGAGACTAGCAGGTCATGACTATTACTGCTTTTTGGATGGTTATTCAGGTTATAACCAAATTGCAGTAGATCCCCAGGATCAAGAGAAAACAGCATTCACATGTCTATCTGGAGTATTTGCCTATAGAAGGATGCCTTTTGGTCTGTGCAATGCACCTGCAACCTTTCTGAGATGCATGCTCTCTATTTTCTCTGATATGGTGGAAAAATTTCTGGAAGTCTTCATGGATGACTTCTCAGTATTTGGAGACTTCTTCAGCTCCTGTCTTGATCATTTAGCACTTGTTCTGAAAAGGTGCCAAGAGACTAACCTAGTCTTAAACTGGGAAAAATGTCACTTTATAGTGACTGAAGGAATTGTCCTTGGGCATAAAATTTCGAACAAAGGAATAGAGATGGATCAAGCTAAGGTAGAGGTAATTGAAAAATTACCACCATCCACCAATGTTAAGGCAATCAGAAACTTTCTGGGACATGCAGGATTTTATAGGAGGTTTATAAAGGATTTTTCAAAAATCACAAAACCTCTGAGCAATCTGTTAGCTGCTGACATACCATTTATCTTTGATACAGAGTGTCTGCAGGCGTTTGAAACTCTGAAAGCTAAGCTGATCACAGCACCTGTCATTTCTGTACCAGACTGGACATTACCATTTGAATTAATGTGTGATGCCAGTAACCATGCTATTGGTGTAGTATTAGGACAAAGGCATAACAAGCTTCTGCACGTCATTTACTATGCCAGCCGTGTTCTAAATGATGCACAGAAGAATTACACAACCACAGAAAAAGAGCTACTTGCAGTGGTTTATGCCATTGACAAGTTTAGATCCTATTTAGTAGGATCAAAAGTGATTGTGTACACTAACCATACTGCTCTTAAATATCTACTCACAAAGCAGGATTCAAAACCTAGGCTCATAAGGTGGGTGTTGCTTCTGCAAGAGTTTGATATAGAAATAAGAGACAGAAAAGGGGCAGAGAACCAGGTAGTTGATCACCTATCCCGGATAGAACCAGTAGCAGAGGCATCCCTCCCTCCTACTGAGATCTCTGAGACATTTCCGGATGAGCAACTATTTGCCATTCAGAAAGTACCATGGTTTGTAGACATTGTAAACTATAAAGCTGTGAGATTCATACCCAAGGAGTGCAGCAGGCAGCAAACAAAAAAATTAATTTCTGATGTAAAGTACTACTTGTGGGATGAGCCATATCTATTTAAGAGATGTGCAGACGGAATAATCTGTAGATGTGTACCTAGAGAAGAGGCGCAGAAGATCCTATGGCACTGCCATGGATCACAATATGGAGGACATTTTGGAGGTGAGCGAACAGCCACTAAGGTCCTCCAATGTGGCTTCTACTGGCCCACTCTCTATAGAGATTTTCGAGAGTTTGTGCGTAACTGTGACAGTTGTCAGAGAGCTGGTAACCTACCTCATGGTTATGCCATGCCTCAACAAGGGATCTTAGAGATTGAGTTGTTTGATGTATGGGGCATTGACTTCATGGGGCCTTTTCCACCATCATACTCAAACACTTATATTCTGGTGGCAGTAGACTATGTATCTAAATGGGTAGAGGCAATTGCCACACCCACTAATGATACTAAGACAGTGCTGAAGTTCCTCCAGAAGCATATCTTCAGCAGATTTGGTGTCCCTAGAACACTAATCAGTTATGGAGGGACTCATTTCTACAATAAACAGCTTGACTCTGCTCTGATCCGATATGAAATTAACCACAAAGTGGCAACTCCATATCATTCACAGACAAATGGGCAGGCTAAAGTCTCAAATAGAGAACTAAAACGAATCCTGGAATGGACTGTAAGTACCCGTAGAAAGGATTGGGAAAGGAGTCTGGATGATGCTCTATGGGCATACAGAACTGCATTCAAAACTCCTATAGGGACCTCTCCATACCAGCTTGTGTATGGAAAAGCCTGTCACCTTCCCGTGGAACTGGAACACAAGGCCTACTAGGCAACCAGATTCCTAAACTTTGATGCCAAGTTAGCTGGAGAGAAAAGATTACTCCAGTTGAATGAGCTAGAGGAATTCAGACTCAATGCTTTCAAAAATGCAAAAATTTACAAGGAGAAAGCAAAAAGGTGGCATGACAAGAAACTGTCATCCAGAGTTTTTGAGCCAGGATAGAAGGTTCTGCTGTTCAACTCTAGGCTCAGATTATTCCCTAGGAAATTAAAATCCCGGTGGAAGGGACCATATATGATCACAAGTGTGTCATCATATGGATATGTAGAGCTTCAGGATATTGACTCTGACAAAAAGTTCATTGTTAATGAACAGAGAGTAAAGCATTATCTTGAAAGCAATGTTGAGCAAGAATGCTCAAAATTGAGACTAGATTAAAGCTTAGTAAAGTCCAGCTAAAGACAATAAAGAAGCGCTTGCTGGGAGGCAACCCAGCCATTAGAAAAGTTTATTTATTATTTAAATAATAATTATAGGAGTTTGATATAAATTATCTTCAAGGTTAATTATCAATTGTAGGAGTTCACAGAGTTACAGAAGGATTCAGAGCATAAAGCAGAGAAAAGGAGCTCACTGGCACGAAAATGCCAGTAAGGGGTATTTTGGGCGTTAAACGCCAGTAAAGATACCATTCTGGGCATTAAACGCCAGAATGGGCACTATTCTGGGCGTTTAATGCCAGAGTTGCAGCATCCTGGGTGTTTAGAAAAACACCCAGTAATAAAGGATTTCTGGCGTTTAACGCCAGCCAGGGTACCTGGCTGGGCGTTAAACGCCCAAAATGGCCAACATTTGGGCGTTAAACGCCAGAATGGATACCATTCTGGGCGTTTAACACCAGAAAAGACAGGGAGAGTTGATTTTGTTTCCACTTCAAATTTTTTTCAAACTTTCATGTTTTAATTCATAATTTTCTGCATAAACATGTTACAAATTTTCATCACTCACACAATTTTCAAAAATTTAATAAAATCTTCTAAATCCCTTTTCAATTTTCTTTCAAATCCTTTCCAAATCTCTTTCAAAAACTCATTTATCTTTTCAATTCCTTTCTAAATCTTTTCCAACTCATCATATCTTCTTTTAATCCTTAGATGCATCAACAAATTTTCAGAGTTAACTTCTTTATATCTTTTTCATATCTTTTGAATTTTAAAATCTCATCTTTTTTCATACCATGATTCATTTTTTCAATCATATCTTTCTATCATATCTTTTTCAAAATTTTCGAAACCCCACCCTTCCACTTTTAAATACACGTTCGGCCATCCCCAATCCTCAACCATTCGAATCTATCTCCTCTTCTTCTTATCCTTTCCTTTTTTTTTGTTTGAGGACAAGAAAACCTCTAAGTTTAGTGTGTTTTTCCGTGATCACCGAGCTAAGACTCATTAAGATCATGGCTCCTAAGGGAAAACAAACCACTTCAAGAGGCAAGAAAGAGAATACTCCAAAGCCACTTTGGAATCAAGAGAGGTTCTTAACCAAAGAACATGCATACCATTACCACAAAATAATGGGTCTGAGGTCAGTGATCCCGGAAGTTAAATTTGATCTGAAAGAAGACGAATATCTGGAGATCCAAGAGCAGATTCGAAACAGAGGCTGGGAAATTCTAGCTAATCCTGAGACAAAGGTGGGAAGAAACATGGTTCAGGAATTTTACTCAAATCTGTGGCTGACAGATAAGCAGAGAATGACTGGAACTGCCTTCCATACCTTTCGAACTATGGTCAGAGGGAGGATTATTTACTTCCACCTTGACAAAATAAGAGAGGTCTTCAAGCTACCTCAACTGCAAGATGATCCAAAATCCTTTAATAGGAGAATGGTGAGAATGGATAAACAGCTGGACCAAGTTCTAGAGGACATATGCCTCCCTGGAGCCAAGTGGATAACCAACTGAAAAGGTGTCCCAAACCAACTCAAGAGAGGAGATCTTAAACCAGTCGCTAGGGGCTGGCTGGACTTCATTGGGCATTCTATACTGCCCACTAGCAACCGCTCTGAGGTCACTGTCAAAAGAGCAGTAATGATCCATTGTATTATGCTGGGAAATGAAGTGGAGATTCATCATTTAATTTCTTGTGAGATTTACACAATTGCAAATAAGAACTCCATTGAAGCTAAATTGGCTTACCCAAGCTTAATCTCTCTGCTATGTAAGGATGCTGGGGTGAAGATGGGAGTAGATGAGTTCATCCCAGTCGAGCATCCAAGCACCAAGAAGTCAATAAAAGGACAACAAGCGCAAGATAACTCCATCAAAAGGAGGGCGCAGGAGTTCCTCCCAGAAATCTCTCAGATTGACTACTGGACCTGCCTAGAAGTATCTATCACCAAGCTGCAAGAAGCTATGGATCAACTTAAGAAAGAATAGCAAAATCAAAATAGCATGCTCTGCAAACTGCTTAAGGAGCAAGAAAAGCAAGGGCGTGAGCTACAGGAGCTAAAGTGCCAGAGGCTCTCCCTTGGGGGACCAGACACCCTACAGATTGAAGGAGCATCCATCTCCCAAAATAAAGGTTGTTGAGTCCTAACTCTGTGATAACCTTTTATCCATTTTAAGAGCACATGAGTATTAGTATTAGAGTCATTTGTCTTTATGTCTTTAATTTCCTTTCTTTTATTATTATTTGTCTGCTTCTATGTCTATTATATATTTCTATTAAATAATAATTAAAAGTTTAGAGTCTATGCCTTAAAGCTATGAATGATTCCATGAATCCCTCACCCTTCTTAAATGAAAAATATTTTTTTTAATTGCAAAAGAACAAGAAGTACATGAATTTCGAATTTTATCTTGAAATTAGTTAAAATATTTTGATGTGGAGACAATAATTTTTGGGTTCTGAATGAATGTTTGAACAGTGTATATTTTTGAATTTGTTGTTTATGAATGTTAAAATTGTTGGCTCTTGAAAGAATAATGAAAAAGGAGAAATGTTATTGATAATCTGAAAAATCATAAAATTGATTCTTGAAGCAAGAAAAAGCAATGAATACAAAAGCTTGCGAAAAAAAAGAAGAAAGAAAAAGAAAAAGCAAGCAGAAAAAGCCAGTAACCCTTTAAACCAAAAGGCAAGGGTAGAAAAAGGATCCAAGGTTTTGAGCATTAATGGATAGGAAGGCCCAAGGGAATAAAATCCTGGCTTAAGCGGCTAAACCAAGCTGTCCCTAACCATGTGCCTGTGGCATGAAGGTGTCAAGTTAAAGGCTTGAGACTGAGCGGTTAAAGTCGTGGTCCAAAGCAAAAAAAAAATGGAGTGTGCTTAAGAGCTCTGGACACCTCTAACTGGGGACTCTAGCAAAGCTGAGTCACAATCTGAAAAGGTTCACCCAGTTATGTGTCTGTGGCATTTATGTATCCGGTGGTAATACTGGAAAGCAAAATGCTTAGGGTCACGGCCAAGACTCATAAAGTAGCTGTGTTCAAGAGTCAACATAATGAACTAGGAGAATCAATAACACTATCTGAATTCTGAGTTCCTATAGACGCCAATCATTCTGAACTTCAAAGGATAAAGTGAGTGCCAAAACTGTTCAGAAGCAAAAAGGCTACAAGTCCCGCTCATCTAATTGAAACTAATTTTCATTGATAAGTTTGGGATTTATTGTATATTCTCTTCTTTTTATCCTATTTTGGTTTTAGTTGCTTGGGGACAAGCAACAATTTAAGTTTGGTGTTGTGATGAGTGGATAATTTATACCCTTTTTGGCATTATTTTTACATAGTTTTTAGTATGTTTTAGTTAATTTTTATTATATTTTTATTAGTTTTTATGAAAAAATCACATTTCTGGACTTTACTATGAGTTTGTGTGTTTTTCTGTGATTTCAGGTATTTTCTGGCTGAAATTGAGGGACCTGAGCAAAAATCTTATTCAGAAGCTGAAAAAGGACTGCAGATGCTGTTGGATTCTGACCCTCCTGCATTCGAAATAGATTTTCTCGAGCTACAGAAGTCCAATTGGTGTGCTCTCAATTGCGTTGGAAATTAGACATCTTGGACTTTCCAGCAATATATAATAGTCCATACTTTGCCCGAGTTTTGATAACGAAAACTGGCGTCTAAATGCCAACTTTCTACCCTTTTCTGGCGTTAAATGCCAGAACTGGCATAAAAGCTGGAGTTAAACGCTCAAAATGGCACAAAAGCTAGAGTTCAAAGCCAGGAATAGCCTATGCACGTGAAAGCTTTAGTGCTCAACTCAAACACACACCAAGTTGGCCCTAGTAGTAGATTTCTGCACTATCTATCTTAGCTTACTCATTTTCTGTAAACCTAGGTCACTGGTTTATTATAAAAACCACTTTTAGAGATTCATTGGGTACCTCATGACATTTTTACATCTGAATTTTGTATCTTTTACGGTATGAGTCTCTAAACTCCATGGTTGGGGGTGAGGAGCTCTGCTGTGTCTTGATGGATTAATGCAATTACTACTGTTTTCCATTCAATCATGCTTGTTTCTATTCTAAGATATTCACTCGCACTTTAACATGATGAATGTGATGATCCGTGACACTCATCACCATTCTCAACCTATGAACGTGTGTTTGACAACCACTTCTGTTCTATCTTAGATTGAGTATGTATCTCTTGGGTTCCTGGTTTATGAGTTTGATTGCATCTCCTGACAACAGAGCATTCAAATCCGTGAGACCAGAGTCTTCGTGGTATAAGCTAGAATCAATTGGCAGCATTCTTGAGATCCGAAAAATCTAAACCTTGTCTGTGGTATTCCGAGTAGGATCTGGGAAGGAATGACTGTGACGAGCTTCAAACTCACAAATGTTGGGCGCAATGACAGTGTGCAAAAGGATCAATGGATCTTATTCCAACACTAGTGAGAACCGACAGATGATTAACCCTACGAAACCTATAGCTAGACCATTTTCACTGAGAGGACGGATGGTAGCCATTGACAATGGTGATCCACCAACATACAGCTTGCCATGGAAGGAGCCTTGCATGCGTGAAGAAGAAGACAATAGGAAAGCAGAGGTTCAGAAGACAGAGCATCTCCGAAACCTCAACCTGTTCTCCGTTACTGCATAACAAGTATTATTTAATCCATGTTCTTTTACTCATTCCAATTAAAACTGAGAATTATTATTGATGTCCTGACTAAGAGTTACAAGATAACCATAGCTTGCTTCAAGCCAACAATCTCCGTGGGATCGACCCTTACTCACGTAAGGTATTACTTGGACGACCCAGTGCACTTGCTGGTTAGTTGTGCGGAATTGCAAAAGTGTGATTTTGATTTCGTGCACCACTACACTTGCAGATTACCAGGGCACCTTGCTAAGGACTGCCATAGAGGGAGGAACCGAGGTGTGGGTAAGAGTCAGCAACCAGGCCGTGTGTTTGCTTTGGAGACACGTGAGGCGACGGGGTCGGATCCTCTGACGAGAGGTAAGCGTATGCTTTGAGTCTTAAATTGTCTAGACCTGAGGTTAGTTTGGTTCTATCTTTTGTAAAGTCATCGTTAGAATTTCAAGAGCTTAGAGTTTTGTTGGAAGTAAACCATGGGAAAAGGAGGATTCTAGCGGCGGTAGCCAAGGATTTTAGACTTGTGATCACGAACGATCCGAGTTGGCATTCTGGAATCACTTGCAGATTACCAGGGCACCTTGCTAAGGACTGCCATAGAGGGAGGAACCGAGGTGTGGGTAAGAGTCAGCAACCAGGCCGTGTGTTTGCTTTGGAGACACGTGAGGCGACGGGGTCGGATCCTCTGACGAGAGGTAAGCGTATGCTTTGAGTATTAAATTGCTTGGATATGGGGATAACCTAGTTCTATATCTGCAAGTCGCCGTTAGGATTACAAGGGCTTAGAGTCGTGTTGAGAGTAAACCATGGGAAAAGAAGGATTCTAGTGGTAGTAGTCGAGGATTTTGGACTTGTGATGACGAACAATCCGAGTGGACGTACCGAAATGGTTACCAGGCATGACTATAAGTCTTGTCGGTACCCTGTGTGGGTGATGGGTGTGGTTCAGCACTAGTGGCAACGGAAATACCGACTAACGTCCTTGTGGTTTTTAACTATGATTTTTACCGTTTTAAGATTTAGAGTGATTTTCAAATCTGGTTTGGAGCTTTGGTTTAACTGATTTGGTTTTGAAACTAGGATTTGAACTTTTGATTAAATGATACGATTTTAAAAGGAAGGTGAGTCCTAAGATTTTGTTGGCTTGTGATTTTGGTTGTAAATCTAACTTATCAAAATGGATTCAAATTTAAAGGTTTTGATTTAAGGGTTACAATGAATTTAGGAAAATCATGCTTTAAAATGATTGATTTACCAATAAAAGGTTTTTGACTCTTTTGATAAGGTTTTAACAATGGACTCATTTAGATTGGACTTGTTTTAAAGGTTTTGAAAAGTATTACAAATTCGGTATTTCGGTTTAAAAGAAAAGATTTTCGGATTCCTAGTGACGATAATCAGAGTGACGCAGCGGAAGTGAAGCTCTTAGGTCATGTGGCGCGCAAGGGAGGAATGGCCGTAGATCCTTATAAGGTAGAAACGGTGATGGGATGGGAAAGATCGACAACAGTGACGAAAGTCAGAAGCTTCTTGGGTTTAGCCGGATATTACCGGAGATTCATTGAAGGATTTTCCCAGATTGCATTACCGATGGCTAGGTTGACAAGAAAGGAAGCGCGTTTGTTTGGATGTCGGAGTGTGCATAGAGTTTTCAGATTTTGAAGCAGAAGTTAACTGCAGCACCTGTTTTAATCTTGTTGGGACCGCATTAACCGTTCGAAGTATACTATGACGCTTCTCTGAAGGGTTTAAGTTGCGTGTTGATGCAACACCGGAGTGTGGTAGCTTACGCATCGCGTCAGTTGAGACTGCATGAGGTGAACTATTCAACTCATGATCTGGAATTAGCGGCGATTGTGTTTACACCAGAGATCTGGAGGCACCACCTGTGCGGAGTGAGGTTTAGCATCTTTTCTGATCCTAAGAGTCTCAAGTATGTCTTTGATCAGAAAGAGCTTAAAATTCATTGGAGAAGACGGATGGAGTTGTTAAAGGATTATAATTTTGAACTAAGTTATTGACGATCGGAATTTTGCTAGTAAAGAAATTCACAAATATAATCACGTTGTAAGTATAGTTTCTAAACTAACAAGAATCCTTTCATACAAAAGTTTTGGTTGTCACAAGTAACAAAACCCAACAACATTTATAACCGAAGTATTTAAATCTCGGGTCGTCTCTCAAGAAATTGCAGGGAGGCATGATTTATTATTGGTTATGGAAAAGGTAGAATGTTGGATTTTTGGAATAGGGAACAAGGAAAGTAAATTGCAAGAATTAAAATAATAACTAATAAAGCTCTTAGCAAGGTATGAGAACTGGAAATTCTATCCTAGTTATCCTTATCAATTGTGATGAGAATTGGATTTTGCTCCCACCTTGTTAATCTCTAACTATGAAGGTAAGTTAAGTGGATGAATCAATTTGATTCCTCAGGTCCCAATCAATTCCTAAGAAGAGACTAGAGTTATTGGAATACAAATCAACTAGCAAAGATAACAATCATCAATCACAAGGAGTTTGATAACTCAAGTGTCTTCAATTATTCAACCAAAGCCAAAAGGGAAGAAAATCTACTTGAATGAAAATAATTTGGATAAATCGAAAGCATTAATAAATTAAAGAAAACAACATAAGTCTGAAATACCTCAAATTATATTAAATAAAAGAAATCAAATCTAACATGGAAATTCATAAATTAAATTGGAAAAATAAATAACTAAGTGATAAAGTAAACAAAAGTAGAAGAGAAATTAAATTAAAGGAACATTGAACCCGGAATGAAGAAAAGTAGCCTAAACATAATAAAAATTCTAAATCCTAATCCTAAGAGAGAGGAGAGAGCCTCTCTCTCTCTAAAAATACATCTAAAACCTAAAATCATGTGAATATCCAAGTCCTCACATGAATGAATAGATTCCTCTGCTTTATAGCATCTAATCTGTGTTTTCTGGGCCGAAAACTGGGCCAGAAATAGCCCAGACATTGTTGGGGGCGAAATCTGCCACGCTGATTTTCGTCACTGCGACGCGTCCGCGTAGATCATGCGTTCGTGTCGCCTATCTGTATGGCCACTATGGCAAATTATATATCAAATCGAAGCCCCGGACGTTAGCTTTCCAATGCAACTGAAACCGCATCATTTGAATCTCTGTAGCGCAAGTTATGATCGTTTTAATGCGAGAGGGTCAGGCTGACAGCTTTGCAGTTTCTTCAACTTCTTGTATTCCTTCCACTTTTGCGTGCTTCCTTTCCATCCTCTAAGTCATTCCTGCCCTGTAAACTCTGAAATCACTTAACACACATATCACGACATCTAATGGTAATAAGAGAGGATTAATATTAGCAAATATAAGGCCAAAGAAGTATGTTTTCAATCATAGCACAAAGTCGGGAAGGGGAACGTAAAACATGCGAATTGTATGAACAGGTGGGTAAAGAATTGATAAAAACCACTCAATTGAGTACAAGATAAACCATAAAATATTGGTTTATCAACCTCCCCACACTTAAACATTAGCATGTCCTCATGCTAAGCTCAAGAGAAACTATAAGAGTAAAGGAGAATGGTAGAAAGTATGAAATGCAACCTATTTATATGAATGCAACTACATGCAAAATGTTTCTACCTACTTGGTTGAAAGCAAACAAGCTCTCCAAGACAAATACAAACCAAATTCCACTAATTCAAATCATACAATAAAAAGCAAGTAAACTTGTAAGAAGATAGCTCATGAAAGCAGGGAACATAGAATTAAGCATTGAACCCTCACTGGTAGTGTATATCACTCTAACTCTCAAGTGTCTAGGGTCAATCACTCTACTCTTCCCTAGTCATGCTTTCTAAACCTTGTTCTTCATCTAACCAATCAACAAATATTTAGCATACAAATGCAAACATCATGAGGTCTTTTCAGGGTTGTAATGGGGCTGAGGTAAAGGTAAGGATACATGTATGGCCAAGTGAGCTAAAATATGAATCTTTGACTAACCTAAGCTCTCACCTAACATACATACATACTCTATGTAATTCTAAAAATCACACATAGCTACCCATAATTCCCACTTTTTCATCACATACTCATGTACCAAATTTTCTTTAATTTTATCACATGTGCATTGATCTTTTATTAAATTCAATATTGGGGTAATTTTGTCCCCTTATTTATTTATTTATTAAATATTTTTGGTTTTTTTTTTCAAATAGAAAAATAAACATAACTTATTAATGCACATGGATTTTTAATTTTTTCCTGGTTTTACATAAGTAGGTTCCCAAATTCCCAATATTAAAATAAATTAGAAACATGATACATTCCCCATGTTCCCACAGTTTCCCCACACTTAGTTGATACACAATCTCTATCTTAAGCTAACCAAAGATTCAATTTGGGGTAATTAATTATTTTTCTGCTTAAGGCTAGTGATGTGGTTATAGAACAGAAGGGGATTAAAAAGCTCAAAGTGGCTAACAAGGGTGACATAAAAGGGTAGGCTTATTTGGGATAAGTGAGCAAAACAAGTAATGGCCTCAATCATATACAAGCATGTAAATATACTAAATAATGGACATATAGAATGGAACAAAATCTAGATTGCAGTTATAGGGAAGAAAATACACAAGAAAAAAAATTATGGTTAAATGATGTAACCATATAAATAAGCTCAAAATCTCACGGGTTGTGTGTTCTTTGGCTCAAAAACCATGTTTCAAATACAACTTCAAACAAATTTAACACAAAAATTTTTATTTTAAATTAGTGAAATTTTTCAAAAATAGGGTCCTAGAAAGAAACTTATTATTTTAACCAAGCATTAGCTAAAAATCAAACAAACATGCAATAAAACATGCAAATGCAACAATGTACTAAATAAAATAAAACATTGGTGTTGAGAAGAAAATAACTAACCCATGGAGATCGGTATCGACCTCCCCACACTTAAAGATTGCACCGTCCTCGGTGCATGCTAAGGTGTGCAGGTGGACGGGCTGTTCCAACTGACGCTTGTAGATAGAGGCGCCTTAGCTGGAGGTCTCTTGGTTCCTCTCCGTGCCGGTGTCTTGTTAGTGGCCTTCTCTTTTCCTTTCTTGGTACCCATGCCTAAGGAAGAAGAAAAAGGAAGAGTGTGAAATATAAAAAACTAAGACCGGAAGGGAGGAAATTCCAAATGATAAGGAATGCCAAGGAAAGATGATAGCCCAACTACATGGTAGCTACAACATGTAGAGAAGACAACAATAAAGATCAAAAAGAGCAATTCAAAATAATTAAATGTAAGAGGGTAAAAACATGCAAATAATAGGCATGAGAAGCATAGCTCAAGCATCAAGTAATAAATGTGCCAAATTAAAGACCATGTGTAATGATGACAATTGTGAATGATAATCCCAAATACATGTGGAGTACAAGTGTTGTGAAAAAGAGGTATGCAAGTGAAATAGTAAAATAAAATAAGATTCAAAATGCCATAAAAGCTTTTTCACAAACACTGGGTGTGCAAGTTAAAATAGGGATGAAAATAATGTAATCCAAATATATATGAGAGCCATAAGTAAATATCAATTGTCAAATCTCTCCTCAGAATAGCCACATGCTCAAATAAAATAAGGTACTATCCAAATAAAACTCCAACACCAACATAAAAATGCATGAAAAAGAATTGAAAAAGAAACCAAAAGGAATTAAGCTAAGTTGAAATTAAGAAGAAAAAAAGAACAAATAAATGCATTAAATTAAAGGGATAGAAGAGTAGAGGGGGAGAAGAAAAGAAAGAAAGAAGAAAGAAGAAGAAAGAAATTAGGATTTGGGGAAGAAAAGATAAGATATCTTGGCTGATCTGGATAAGTTATGCGTCGCATATGACGCGGACGCGTGGGTCACACGGTCGCGTGACTTGATTTAAGAGAATGGCGCGAGGGCAGCCATGCGTTCGGCAACTCTCTGTTTCAAACCCATTTTGCCAAAAATTTGGGGTGACGCGATCGCATGGTTGACGCGATCACGTGAATGGCCTTTCTTTTAAAAATGACGCGGACGCGTGGGGCACGCGTTTGCATGGTGGGGCTTGTGCTTCTAGCATGGTTCGAGACCCACTCCATCATAACTTACTGCCATACACCTATTTACGTCGATTTCACAGGGCGACGCGTTCGCGTGGGTGACGCGGACGCCTGGGGAGGCTATTTTGCAAACGACGCGAACGCGTCAGCAACGCGGTCGCGTGATCATATTTGTGCCTAAGGCACGCCTCCAGCCACGCTTTCGCGTGACTCTCTGCTTCCTTTCTTCTCGTGTCCAAGGCACATATGATGCGGACACGTCAGCGACGCTTACGCATCGCGTGCGTGCTTTTTATTTTATTTTTATTTTTTTATGCAATATGCAGAATGCAAAATGCAGAATGCAGATGACTATGCAAAAATTATGAATGAACACGAATGAAAATAAAATAAAATAAAACTAAGAACAAAAAGGAAAGAATATACCATGGTGGGTTGTCTCCCACCTAGCACTTTTAGTTAAAGTCCTTAAGTTGGACATTTGGAGAGTCCTTTGTTATGCTGGCTTGTGCTTGAACTCATCCAAGAATCTCCACCAATGTTTGTGATTCCAATGGCCTCCGGGATCCCAAACTAGTTGTATAAAGCCTTCAAGCAAATTAAAGCAAGTGATAAGGCCCCAAGAGTATTGATTGCTAGAATGAATTCCGGGGTCCCAAACCTTGCTTTTGCACCCGTCTTCTTGTTGATCATCATGATTCCATCCAGGTAGCAAGCAATCTGAATTCTCACTAAAGTGGCCAAACAACTTCCTAGATCCATTCAGTTGAGCTTTATACCAACCTTTGCATTTAAACTTTGAGCTTTCCACCATATTGAATCTTGCATTACGACTCCTACAACTAAGCATCTCCCGCTTGCTCTTATAGCCACAAAGAGCTCTAAGTTGCCCATCCGTCTCAAGCAAATCATATTCAAGTGATCTAATTAAGCTTAGAGATGAGAGATTTACCCACTTGAATGAAGGGATAGATAGTGATGGCTTTGGGGGAGAGGTCTCCAACAACTTTGGCAAGGTGATTTCCAGCTCCATTTCCTTGAGTTCTTCCTTGACAACTTCTACCTCTTTGCAAGCTTCTTCAATATCAACCTCTTCCTCTTGGTAGCTTTCTTCCAATTTGATCTCTTCTTCATTGTTCACCAAGGGCATGGGAGGTTGTACTTCTTCTTCTTTAATTTCCATGTCAAGTCCAATGGGAGAGGATTCGAATGTAGATAAGAATTCATCAATGATTGAATCCATCTCTGGATCAACCTCTTCAAAGTCTTCAACCATGATATGCATTGGAGGTTGTACACCCTCCTCAACATCAATTTCAAACGTCTTTGAAGGAGGCTCTATAACTTGACTTTCCCATGGAGGTTCAGCATCTCCTAAGTCTTCAACCACTTCTTCCTCTTCAATAATTACAGCTTCCTCCACTTGTTCCAGTACAAAGTCATGCTCCATACTATCCACTGAAGTTTTTAGTATCTCCTTCATGCTACGTTCTTCATTAGATTGTCCACAAGAAGCCATGGGGGTTCCTTGAGTGTCCGAACGTCGGGAAGGTAATCGATTTATCGCTTGCTCCAGTTGATGAAGGGTTGCATGAAATTTATCTACTGTATTCTTGAGACGATCCCTTGATTCTTGTCCAGCTTGAATAACATGATTAGGATCATAGTGCTCTTGATTTGATGGATGTAGACATGGTGTATATGGAGGTGGTGGTTCTTGGGAGTAATTGGGTTGGAATTGGGGTGGATACGGGTTAGGGTCATATGGAGGTGAATGGTGGTAGTTGGCTTGTGAGTGT
>NC_029792.2:93127585-93128967 GCF_000816755.2 Arachis ipaensis | reverse complement strand
CTTCTTCTTCTTTAATTTCCATGTCAAGTCCAATGGGAGAGGATTCGAATGTAGATAAGAATTCATCAATGATTGAATCCATCTCTGGATCAACCTCTTCAAAGTCTTCAACCATGATATGCATTGGAGGTTGTACACCCTCCTCAACATCAATTTCAAACGTCTTTGAAGGAGGCTCTATAACTTGACTTTCCCATGGAGGTTCAGCATCTCCTAAGTCTTCAACCACTTCTTCCTCTTCAATAATTACAGCTTCCTCCACTTGTTCCAGTACAAAGTCATGCTCCGTACTGTCCACTGGAGTTTCTAGTATCTCCTTCATGCTATGTTCTTCATTAGATTGTCCACATGAAGCCATGGGGGTTTCTTGAGTGTCCGAACGTCGGGAAGGTAATCGATTTATTGCTTGATTCAATTGGTGAAGGGTTGCATGAAATTTTTTCACTGTTTCCTTGAGTTGATCCCTTGATTCTTGGGGCAATGGATATGGACATGACGCATAGGGAAGTGGTGGTTCTTGGGAGTAATTGGATTGGAATTGGTGTGGATACGGGTTAGGGTCATATGGAGGTGAATGGTGGTAGTTGGCTTGTGAGTGTGGTGGTTCATAAGCATATGGTGGGGCTTGTTGGTAACTACAAGGGGGTCCACCGTATTCATCATCTTGGTATGTTCCCTGGAATGGCTCTTGACCATAGTAATTTGGTGGAGGTTGGTTGTCACAAAAGGGTCCACCATAACTATTGTCTTGGTATGCATCACAGAATGGTTATTGGTTATAGCGCATTGGAGGGGGTTGTTGCTAAGAGGGTTGATCAAATCCTTGTGGCTCCTTCCATCTTTGATTCTTCTAACCTTGATGCCTATTCCTGTTATAGCTTCCATTCCTTTCAACAACATTAGAACCAGACTCAAAGCGACGGGGGTGAGAACTCATAGTAACTAATAAAAATTAAAAACAAAAATAAATAAACAAGCAAAGAAAAATAAAATAAAATAAGGGAAAAGGTTTGAAAAAGATTTGATTTTAAGATTAGAAAAGATAAGATAAGTTAGGTAAGAGAAGATAAGTTTTTAAATAAAAAGGTTTTGAAATTTAAATTTTTGAATTTTAAATTTTGAAATTTGAATTTTGAAAAAGTCAACAATATAAGATAAAGATTTGAAAAAGATTTAAATTTTGAAAAGGTTTGATTTTTAAAATTTTAAATTTAAATTTTGAATTTTGATTTTTGAATTTTGAATTTTGAATTTTGGAATTTAAATATTGAAATTTGAAATTTGATTTTGAAATAAGATAAGATAAAATTTTGAAAAAGATATGATTTTTGAAAAAGATTTGAATTTTGAAATTTAAAACTAAGATAAGATAAGATAAAAAA
>NC_029792.2:93078450-93124875 GCF_000816755.2 Arachis ipaensis | reverse complement strand
GAGTTAGCATATGACCCCAGAGTCCTTCTGGACTGTTCATTTTCACTTAGGTCCATGATGGAGAAAGGGAGATGATGTGGATTGTAAATAAAAAATTTATTCCCCTTTTTTTGTTTTTTGTTTTTTTTAAATTAAAGAAATTAAAATAAAGTAAAAAAAATTGATGCAAGTTTCAAAAATTAAGGAAAGAAAAGGAAATAAAAGAAATTAGCAAACTAAATTAATTAATTAATTAAAAAGATTTGAAGAATTATGGGTGAGGATTTTCGAAAAATGAAGAGAGAGAAAGTGGTTAGGAAGTTTTGAAAAAGATATGTCTTAAAATTAAAAATACTTGTAAGAAAATAAATAAAAAAAAAGATTTAAAAAAGATGTGATTTTAAAAGTTGAGATTAGAAAAGATAAGATAAGTTAGGTAAGAGAAGATAAGTTTTTAAATAAAAAGGTTTTGAAATTTAAATTTTTGAATTTTAAATTTTGAAATTTGAATTTTGAAAAAGTCAACAATATAAGATAAAGATTTGAAAAAGATTTAAATTTTGAAAAGGTTTGATTTTTAAAATTTTAAATTTAAATTTTGAATTTTGAATTTTGAATTTTGAATTTTGAATTTTGGAATTTAAATATTGAAATTTGAAATTTGATTTTGAAATAAGATAAGATAAAATTTTGAAAAAGATATGATTTTTGAAAAAGATTTGAATTTTGAAATTTAAAACTAAGATAAGATAAGATAAAAATTTTAAAATAAAAATCTGAATTTTTTTTTCGAAAAAATCAATTTAAAAGTAAATATTTACAATAACCAATAATAAGGCACATGTTTGCAATTCCCCGTCAACGGCGCCATTTTGACGATCGGAATTTTGCTAGTAAAGAAATTCACAAATATAATCACGTTGTAAGTATAGTTTCTAAACTAACAAAAATCCTTTCGTACAAAAGTTTTGGTTGTCACAAGTAACAAAATCCAATAAAATTTATAACCGAAGTATTTAAACCTCGGGTCGTCTCTCAAGGAATTACAGGGAGGTATGATTTATTATTGGTTATGGAAAAGGTAGAATTTTGGGATTTTGGAATAGGGAACAAGGAAAGTAAATTGCAAGAATTAAAATAATAACTAATAAAGCTCTTAGTAAGGTATGAGAACTGAAAATTCTATCCTAGTTATCCTTATCAATTGTGATGAGAATTGGATTTTTCTCCCAACTTGTTAACCTCTAACTATGAAGGTAAGTTAAGTGGATGAATCAATTTGATTCCTCAGGTCCCAATCAATTCCTAAGAAGAGACTAGAGTTATTGGAATACAAATCAACTAGCAAAGATAACAATCATCAATCACAAGGAGTTTGATAACTCAAGTGTCTCCAATTATTCAACCAAATCCAAAAGGGAAGAAAATCTACATGAATGAAAATAATTTGGATAAATCGAAAGCATTAATAAATTAAAGAAAACAACATAAGTCTGAAATACCTCAAATTATATTAAATAAAAGAAATCAAATATAACATGAAAATTCATAAATTAAATTAGAAAAATAAATAACTAAGTGATAAAGTAAACAAAAGTAGAAGAGAAATTAAATTAAAGGAACATTGAACCCGAAATGAAGAAAAGTAGCCTAAACATAATAAAAATTCTAAATCCTAATCCTAAGAGAGAGGAGAGAGCCTCTCTCTCTAAAACTACATCTAAAACCTAAAATTATGTGAATATCCAAGTCCTCCCATGAATGAATGGATTCCTCTGCTTTATAGCCTCTAATCTGTGTTTTCTGGACCGAAAACTGGGCCAGAAACATCCCAGAAATTGCTGGGGGCGAAATCTGTCACGCTGATTTTCGTCACTGCGACGCATCCGTGTGGAGCACACGTTCGTGTCATCTAGATGTACGGACACTATGACAAATTATATATCAAATCGAAGCCCCGGATGTTAGCTTTCCAACGCAACTAGAACCGCATCATTTGGACCTTTGTAGCTCAAGTTATGATCGTTTTAGTACGAGAGGGTCAGGCTGACAGCTTTGCAGTTCCTTCAACTTCTAGTATTCCTTCCACTTTTGCATGCTTTCTTTCCATCCTCTAAGTCATTCCTGTCCTGTAAACTCTGAAATCACTTAACACACATATCACGGCATCTAATGGTAATAAGAGAGGATTAATATTAGCAAATTTAAGGCCAAAGAAGCATGTTTTCAATCAAAGCACAAAGTCAGGAAGGGGAACATAAAACATGCGAATTGTATGAACAAGTGGGTAAAGAATTGATAAAAACCAATCAATTGAGCACAAGATAAACCATAAAATAGTGGTTTATCAGTTATC
This sequence comes from Arachis ipaensis, assembly GCF_000816755.2. Classification (NCBI taxonomy): domain Eukaryota; kingdom Viridiplantae; phylum Streptophyta; class Magnoliopsida; order Fabales; family Fabaceae; genus Arachis; species Arachis ipaensis. The sequence continues at coordinate 93,122,540 of NC_029792.2, read as the reverse complement.
ACCATGGAAAGGCAAAGGTAGTCGCAGATGCATTGGTTGGAAATCTTTAACAATTGCTTGGGTGAGAATCAAGGAAGAGGAGTTAGTGGATAAGTTTGTGTATCTTAAGCTAGACATTGGTGAGGTGGCCAGAAGATCTTGTCTGAGCCATTTGCAAACTTCAAGCACGTTTAAGATGGAAATTCAGAGGGCTCAGCAAGTTGAGCGGAAGCTTCAGAAATTGTTGCAACCAGTTGGTGATAAAAGGCGTGAGGAATTCACTAAAGATGGTGAAAGATTGTGGAGAGATAAGGGGAGAGTTTGCAATCTGGATGTCGAAAGTTTGAGACAAGACTTGTTGTTGGGGGATCACTACAGTGGATTTTCTGTTCATCACGGAAGCACGAAGATATATTGTAACTTAAAAAAGATGTTCTGGTGGCCTGGGATGAAAGGTGATGTAGCTACAGTGGCATCCTACTGTTTGACATGTCAGAAGACGAAGATAGAGCATCAGAAGCCGTCAGGCATGATACATCCTCTTGAGATTCCTCAGTGGAAGTGGGATATTATGCGGTTTGGGTGATCATGGTTCGCTTAAACAAATTCGCTCATTTTCTGCCTATCCGAGTGAACTACTCTATGAAGGAGTTGGCGAGAGAGAACGTCGACACGGTAGGATGATGGTGAACGAAGTGCCTTGGCAACTTGTTGGATTAGTAACGTTGAAAGTAGGATGCTTCGTGGGGAATATATGTATATATATATCCCATCGTGTGATTCAAATTTTCGAGGGCGAAAATCTTTTTAAGGAGGGGAGGATGTAAGAACCCGCGTTTTCACGTAAAACCGTTTTAATAAAATAATTTTAGTGCCCGGAATAGATTCAAAATTTAGAAGTTTTAATTTGGAAATAAAAATGTGAAATTTGATTTCAATGAATTTTTCTGAGCTGGGAAATGTATTTCTTTCGAAAAGTTTTTGTAAAAAATGCGTACTGACACTTAAGCTGGCAGTACCGGCTCTAGACTGTCCAGTATCACGTATTTTGGAAAATAATATTTTGAAGATTGATTTATTATTTTGAAAGGAGAAAAATAATTTAGAATCGAAGACCGGACACTAATCTTAAAGGTTTTGGCCTAAAGTGGGCCAAACGGACCAAAAACGCTAACAGGTTGGACTGGACCCAAACTGGGCTCAAGACCCAACATATATAAGCTCATTTAATGAGCTTTGAGCTCATTTTCCAGCCCTAAGAGAGAGGAGAGGCACGGTTTTGAGATGAGAGGAGAAGAGAGGAGTCGTTACTTTTCACCTCCACCTTCCGGAAGTCATAACTTTTGATCCGGAGCTTTGATTGACGAGCTGTTTGCAGCCACGCAAAGCTCTCGACAATCTCTTCCTTTCTACCTAAATAAATCTAGTAAGGGCTCGCATCTCACTCTCCAGTTTTGTGCCCTAAGTTTCTGTGCATTTTTGGTTGGGGTTTTGAGCAAGTTTTGTGGTTTTGCTTGTTTAGGTGATATCTAGTAGCGGGTAATTGTTGGATTTTACCCCTAATTTCATTGGATAAGGTAAGGTTCTACTAAACCCTTGTGTTTAGTTGTTTTGTGTATCTTAGGTTTTGATTTTGATGATATATGTGTTGTTAGTGTGAGCCTTGGTGTTTGTTGGTGTTGGTTAAGGCTTTGGAACAAGCTTGGTGGTTTCATTTTGGTGATTGGTGTGTTTGGGAATTGGCCAAGGTATGGTTCCAGTTTCCTTTATGTAATATGTAATATTCATGGACACTTAGGCTAGTTGACCCTAAGATAGGATTGAATGTTGTTGGTGGATGAATAATTATATGTGAATTAATGTAACTGTTGGTTGTGTGGGATTAGTGTGGTTGATGATGATTGTTGGAGATTATTGGTATTGATGAGTATTCATGGTGATTAATTATATTGGTTAATATGGAGGATTATGAAAATTTAAGGTAATGAGTTAATGTAAAATATTGTGGTGGTTTGAAATAAATGATATTGATGATTATGATGTATGAGGATGTATGTTGATAATTGATGATGAATATTGATGTTGTTGGTGTAATTATATATTTTGATATTGGTTGATGTTGTTGAGTGTGTATGTTGAGTGAGGTAATATAAATGTGGATATGATTGATAATGTTGAGGTTAAGTGATGGGGATTTGAAGTGGTTGTTGATGTTTGTTTGTTGGTTAAAGATTATTTATGATGATGTTGGATGTTGATGATTAAGGAATTTGATGGTATTGAGTAGTGTAATTGGGATATTATAGATGGTTGAGTTGGAAAAGGAAGGGTATGGGCTTTTAGGTTGTTTGGTATTGTTGGGTTGTGATTAGTTTGGTTTTAAAATGAGAGTTTTGGTAAAAGTAAGTTTTTAAGGCTTTTGGTAAAAACAGATTTTTGGTGAACTTTAACGGATCATAAATGGAGCCTCAGTTTTCAAAAATTGCTGAAATTTAACTTAAATTAAAGTTCATTGAAAACTCTTCAAATTGATATAAAGTTTGTAAAATTTGGATTTTTGTAGAGGAAGTTATGATCATTCAAAGTTGGTGTTGAAAATATGAAATCTGCAAAGTTGCAGAATTTCAGGATTTCTGATATGTGCGCACGCACAGCCTTGTGCGCACGCACAACCCTGCAAAAATGTTATTCTGTCCGGACGCACAGACCTGTGCGTACGCACAGGCAGGGGAAAGGGCTCTGGTAGCAGCGCTAGCATAGGTTGTGCGCGCGCACATCAATGAAGAATTACGACCTGTGCGAACGCACATCCCTGTGCGCACGTACAAGTCGGGAAGGATCAGTACCTCTGCGTATGCACACCCTGTGCATACGCACACTTTGAAAATCTTCCTGGGCGTGTGCACACACACCCCTGTGCGCATGCACATGCTCTGTTTTTCAAATTTTATTTTATTTTCAACTATTTCACCTTCCTGACAAGGTTGTAGGCTTCTATAACACCATTTTAAGACTCTTGGGCTTATTTTAGAGCATTGAGATATGGGAATGGTCCTAGGGGTTTAATTTAGGTTTTCCTTTGAAAAGTTAGCAAACAGAGGTTTAGGTTTCTTGTGTATTGCGGATGAGTTAGTTGAGAGAGAAGGAAGAGTGGTGCATATGGTGATTGTTAACAATGAATTGGGAAATTGATGAACTAATGAGCTCGGAATGGAAGTGATGAATTGATGATGGTTGTGATGAGTTGAAGACTCAAAAAGGAATGATGATCTTGTTTAATATTGACAGTTTGCCAGGCACTATATCCTTGGGTTAAGCATGATAGTGTGCAGGGCACTATATCCCTAAGAATCAATTATGATTAATGACTTTTTCTGCTACAAGAGTGTGCCAGGCACTATATCCTTGGGTTACGCATGCGAGTGTGTCCAGCACTATATCCGTGGGTGAATAGAGTGTGCCCGGTACTATATCCGTGGGTCAGTGGAGTGTGCCCGACACTATATCTGTGGGCGTGGCAGAAAAGCTACATCCGAAAGGATGTGTTGGGTTGGCATTCATGGACCGACAAGTGATATAACGAGCCAATAGGATAGGCATTCATCATATGCATCTCTTATGTGCTTGTTTGCTTTGATTACTTGAGTTTGCCTAATTGTATAACATGCCTATCTGCTTCTTGAACTACTTGTTGTATATGAATATTATCTGTGTTTTATTTGTTTGCATTAATTATGATTGTTTGGTGCTGAGGAGGTTAGGTAGGCGGTGGCAATGGGATCGCACGGAGGTTAGGTTGGCGAGGGCTGTGGGATACAGCGGTGTGATTAGTATTAGTTAGAAATCCCATAAGTTAGATAACCCTGCTTATAGTTTATGGTTTAAGTTCTCTCTCTCTCTATATATATATATTTATTTATTTATTTATTTATTTATATTTTGTCCTAAGCTTGAATATCCGTATGTGATGTGAAGTTCTAGGATTGCCTTCGGCGTCCCGGAGCCTTAAATCTTACCTCATTGGGCACTGTTACCATACTGAGAACCTCTGATTCTCATTCCATACTTCGTTGTTGTTTTTCAGATGCAGGTCGTAATCTACTTCGGTGAGATTGCGGATATGGTGACAGAGTGGAGTATGGTTCCTCCTTGGTTTATTTATGTTTTCCTTTGTTATAGTTACTCTCACATCTTTTGTATATTTATCTTTATGGCCTTAGAGGCTTATTTGAGAGACTAGTTGTATAAGCTGTTTTTAACTCCAAAACTCTGTATGTCTGTATATACTAGTAGGCTTAAACTCCGCAAGCTGTGACTAGTCCCCTATGATTATTATACTACTACATCTATATATATTCCATTCTTTTGCATCTATATCTTGTATCTTATGCGTTAGCTTCGTGTGAACATTTCGCGCTTTTGTAATCCTGTTTTTTAAGCTTAATCCTTCATCAGGCTTCTAGATTATATTAATTCCTTCTATATATAAATATATATAAGCCTTAGGAATGTCGTAACTTCTAATTAACCTTTGCTTTACGGCTAGAGGTAAAGCTTAGGGTAATTGGGGTGTTACAAAAAATACACCCAGCGTGTCCCTACAGAGATGCCAGGTGACCTCTTCACTATCAAAGGAGCATAACATGAGATATAGAAGTCCAAATGACGCGCTTTTAGTGGCTTTAGATAGTCGACACTCAGAGCTTTCCAACGATATATAATACTTTATGGTGGATGTAAACCTCGGGTAATTAATAAATAATTAACCAATAAATTAATTATTATTTTAAAAAATTTGAAATATTAAATTTGATAATCTAGAAGAGTAAAAATATTTAAAATACGAATTTTGACACCAATTTTAAAGACTTTGTCAAAAAATTAAGCCAAGAGACCGAACCGGTAAAATTGAGCCCATTTTGGGCCCAAGGCCCAACATATATATACAAAGTTTAGCATTCTTCCTGTCCATGAACTTCATTTCACGCTGAAAAAAGGGAGGCAAGCCAAGAAACCCTAAACCCTTTTACCCTCAAATTTCATTTCCTGATAACTTTCAATCCAGAGCTCCGATTGATGAGTCGCTTATGGCCACGCATTCGTCTTATCGAGCTTTTTAATTCTATCTGAACAGAGTGATAAGAAAATTAAAATTCTATGCTCAGTTCTTCCTTCTTTGCATTTTTACAAATTTGGGTTTTAATATTAAGAGATTTTGTGATTATGATGGTTTAGAGATACTCTAGCAGTAGATAATTGTTGGGTTTTACTTCAATCATCAACGGGTAGGGTAAGAAAACTCTAAACCCTTGTGGTTTATCCAATTTTCTGAACCCTAGCATTATTTGTGGTGAATGGTATGGATTAGATTGAAATTGTGTTGAATTGGAGTTGAATCGGTAAATTAGAATGCTTGAAACTTAGCTTTAGGTGGCTGGAATTTATTGGGATTGAATTGGAGTCTTTGAAGCTTGAAGTTCAGTGTTTTGAGCTTTGGAAGAAATCAGCCAAGGTATGATTTTGGTTTCTGGTAGTTAATGTATAATGTTATGCAAAAACTTAGGCTAGTTGACCGTAGGATAAGTTGAATTATGTGAATTGTTCGTGTTTTATGATTAGTGGCAATATATGTTGAGTTTGTTGAGAAATCATGTATGGAAATGTTAAATAATTTAAAAGGGTTGGATGTTGATAGTGAATGACGTAGTTAATGGAAGTGGGTGTCAAAATGGAATTATGTATATGTACGTATATAATGAGTTTGATGTGAATTGTAGTGAAAAGTTAGTGAGTGGCATTGATAAATTATATGTTGAGATGAATGCGGTGTGGTTGGTCTTGAATATAAAGTATGATGTTGAATATAATGGTGAAATGGTTGGAGTTAAGGTAACCATTGTGTATTTGTATATCTACGTGACGAATATGATGTTGAATTGATAGTGAAGTATTGGTATTTTAGGTGAGCATGGTAATGCTTGAGATGGATTTGGTTGGTTTTTGGATTGAAAACTTTGGAAAAATCTGGTGTGTGTGCGTAGCATACGCACAGACCAGAGCGTGTGGGGAGTCTCATGCGTATGCACACGCTAGAAAAGTTGTCTGGTGCGTGCATACGCACAGTATGATGCGTACGCATGATGCCCTATTTTGCACTAAAACCGTGTTTTAATTATTTGACCTTCCCAGCAAGCTTATAAACTTCTATAAACCCTATTTAAGGTTTGATAGCTAGTTTTTAGGCTTCGGGATAAGAGCGAAGATGTTGAGGGTGATGAATTGGTATTAAGGGACAATGGGTTGCATAAAATGAGAGTTGTGAAATGGATGATTATGATAATGAGAAATGATAATGATTGATGATGGCTAAGTATGATGAATATTGTTATGACATTGAGAGATGGTGATGAATGAATTTGATTGAGACATGAAGAGAATGATTATGCAAAAATGGAAGTAAGTCTGAGATGTGCTTTCCCGGATAGTACGCAAGGGTTGTGCCTCGTCCCACTTGTTCCGGGTAAATGCTTGAGATACCTGGACAGTAGCAAGGTTTGTGGTTCGTCCCACTTGCTCTAGTTCAGTAATTGAGACAGCTGGGTAGTATCAGTAGTAGTGGTTATTCCACTTGCTCTAGGTTGAGTCGGTAAACACACGCCTGGGTAGTATACATCAGTAGTGGTTTGTTCAACTTGCTCTGGGATAAGCGGGTAGTATGCAAAGGGTTGTGGCTCAGTCCCACTTGCTCCGCGAGGTGGTGTTCTGTCCTTGGTTTGCTACCAAACATGTCGAGTTTGGTTGTATAACTAACAGATGATATTATTGGCCATAGGGCAGACATGCATCATATGCACTTGCATGTTTTGTTTGAGTATGCTTTGTTTTGGCTTGCCTGGTTTTTAATTTTAATTAACTGCTACTTGTCCTATCTATTGTACTTGCTATCTATATTTTGTGTTTTTCTTGATTGCATTATATGTGTTTGCATCTGAAAGACCTCTTATATGGTGGAGGCATGATGAGGGATGTTCAACCCAGTATTTAGGAGATGTGAAAGAAACGGAAAGTGAATAGTTAGATTAGAACTAGAATCCCTTAGATAGGTTACCAAGATTTCTGGTTTAGAAACAAATTTTAAGTTTGATTCTGATTGTCGAAGTTTTAGGAATGCCTCTGACTTTTCCAGGACCTTATATATTATCTATGTGGGCACCTTGACTATACTGAGAATCCCCGGTTCTCATACTATACATATTCTGTTGTTTTTTAAGATGCAGCTCGAGAGGCACCACATTGAACGTCTGGAGATTCCCTGCGCAAGCGAAGATTTCACTTTGGGCTGTGATATTTTGTGATTAGGCTATGTATATATGTAGTTATATTCTCCACCATGTATATTTTATGTTTTGTCCCTCCTAGAGGTTGACTTGGAGAAATAGGTTTTGTAGCTTGCATTTTGGTATACTCTTTGGGGTTGTATATATGTATATGTATACTCTGGTCGGCCTTTGCTTTGTAGGTCGATCTTGGAGCTTGTTATTTGCATCTTTGGAACTCTGATCTTATATATATATATATATATATTATCCTTTCCGTTCGATCTTATCCACCTTTCTGCGTTGATTTGATCGAGAGTGATCCGCCTTTCTGTTGTGTTTCATTTAAAATTTTCTTTTAAGGCTCCTAGTTAAACTTCTTTTCAAATATATCTATGTACATATTTTACTTTTAGAGGTCATAATACCTCGCCATATCTACTTTACGACTTAAGTGTAAGGCTTTGTGTGGTAGGGTGTTACAATGGACATTCTGTTTGGCCCACAGACGACGAGCACCTTTTGATGCCCAAATTTTGAAAATGCCCAAATTTGGAAAATGCCCAAAAGTGGCGCCCTAGACACTACAATTATGCACACCTCCCAGGGACTACAAAAAAATGGCGCCTCCCACTTCACTTTTGTGGCATCTCCCACGCTGAACCATGCAAAGAGGAATTAGTAAAGAAGAATGGTGACTCCCACTTGTGGCGTCTCACACACCACAAAAGAGCACTCCTAGGGACTCAAATTTGAGTATAGAAATGGCGCTCCCATGCCTTCTTTGTGATGTGCTTCCCCTCCAAAGACTCCATTGACTTCATGGTGATCCAAGGCAAGAAGGATGGCGTCTCCTAATTCATTTTTGGCATCTTTAATGCTACCCTTGAAGCATACTTCTAAGGCCACACTTTGAGTTTCCTTTTTAATCATTAATAAAGCATATTGCATGACATAAGGGGTGCTGAATTTGAAAATTCATTGGCCACAACAAATGCTCATCAAGCCCAACTAATCAAGCCAACAATTCACAAGGCTCATGACTCAAAAGAAGAAAGGATGATCATTAGTTAGAAAGTGAATTTAAATGTAATTTGAATTTTATTTGAATTTGTAATTTAGGATAGGTTATAAATAGAGGTTGAGAGAGCCTCACAAAACACTTTTGGAGGAGCGGTCTTCAAATTCTCTTCCTCTCTTCTTGAATTCCATTTTCTCTCCTCTTCTCATTCACTTTCATACTCATTTTGTAATTTTCTAAACTATGAGTAGCTAATTCTCTCTTCATTCGGCAAGAGAGATTTGTTGCAATTCAATGGATTAATGTGTTTGATTCTTCACCTTCAATTCTTCTTTCATTGTTTTTTTAGAAAGAGTTTTTGTTCTTCATCATAGCTCTAAATCTATCGGAAGATAACTTAGATCCAATTTGAGTTTTATGATCGCTTGGAAAAGTGGATCCATGAAATCAAGCTTAAAAAATCTTTCTCTCAATTCTCATTATTGTGAATTTAGATTTGATATGTGACATTAAATCAATCCTATTTAGATCTTGAAGAATTGTGTGGTGATAATTCAGAGAAAATGCTTCATCTCTTATCAGGAGAAATTGATCAAAGAATTGGCAATTGATCAAGTCAAGAGAAATTGAATTATCAAGGAATTGGAATTCAATTACTTATGATTTTCCAAGAGATCATTGATTGCATGATTGGAGTGGAGATGAGAGCTCTTGATCTTAAGGATTCAACATCTCCCTAACCCAATTCTTCCCATTATTATATTCTTCTCTTGTTCATTTCCATTGATTAATTCTTGCACTTTATATTTTAATTATTTTTATTTTTGTAATTTAATATCTAGTCAGTTACATTTTTGTAATTTAATTTCTAGTCATTTACATTTCCTTCATTTACATTCTTGTCATTTTATTGCTTTCATTTACTTCCTTGTCAAGTCATTTAACTTTCAATTTACTTTTCTTGATTAATCGTCATCCAAATATGAATTATCTAACTAGAATAATCAATTAATCCTCATAGAAACAATAGCCCATTCACCGTGGTATTACTTGATGCGATCCAGTACACTTGTCGGTAATTTTATGGATATTGGTTTGTAAAGTCCATATTAGTTAGTTCACCCATGAGGCTCATATCAAATTCACTTGTCATTAAGCTTGTAAATTCTGCACAAAGAGATTCATCAGTGGATCCAAAAATTATATCATCAACATATACGTGGACTAAAATAAAATTATCATTTGAATTCTTTATAAATAGAGTAGTGTCCGTTGTACCCCTTTGAAAATTATTTTTAAGTAAAAAAGAACTAAGTCCCTCATACTAAGCTCTAGGAGCTTGTCTCAATCCATAAAGAGCCTTAGCTAGTTTGAAAACATGATTAGGAAATATTTTATTTTCAAAATCAGGAGGTTGTTCAACATAGACCTCTCTATCTATAATTCCATTTAAAAAAGCATATTTTATGTCCATTTGACACAATTTGAATCCATGATGTGTGGCATAGGCAAGTAGCAATCTAATAGCCTCCATTCTGGCCACTAGAGCAAACGATTCATCAAAATTGATTTCTTCTTCTTGGTCAAATTCCTGAGCCACAAGCCGAGCTTTGTTTAACTATTGTTCTATTTTCTCCCACTTATTTCTGAAATTCGATATAGTTCCAGTCATTTTCTTTCTAATTGGTCTAGGCATTGGCATCCATATTTGATTGTTCTCAAATTGTTGGAGCTCTTCTTCCATGCTTTCACCCAAAATGGATCATTAAGAGCCTCTTTGATATTGTTAGGCTCAACAGTTGAGGTAAAAGTCAAGTTGCTTGAATTCTAATTTTTTAATGTTGATCCTGTAATTTTTCTCATTGATGGATCTCCATTCCCTATGTTTAATTTGAGTGCTGGTTATTTCAGAATTAGTGGCTTCAGTATTTCTTTTTGTTGTAGGGGTTTCAACAGGCGCAGCAAGAGATAAAATGAAATTGTCTCCTGCAGAATGCTCCTGAGCAGCTTCTGGAATAGAGACGTATTCTGGAATGGTAGTGACTTGTATAGCTTCAATACTTGGAATATCTTCACAATCATCTTTAGGAATACTAGAAGAAACATTATTATAAGAAAAAGTAGCATGTATAGTTTCTTCAACAGTTTTAGCGGTTTTGATATAAATCCTATAAGCTTTGCTAAAAGTGGACCAACAAAGATTCCTTCATATAATTTTTGAATCAAATTTTTTCGAATATTCTTTGATGTTTAAAATAAAAATATTTTATTTCAAAAACATGAAAATAGTACAAAGTAGGAAGAGTTCCTTTCCATAGCTCATACGGCGTCTTTTTTGTAACTCCCTAATTACCTTAAGCCTTACCTCACATCGTAAAGCAAATGTTAATCAAAGGTTACGACAAGTCTAAAGCTCATACGTATTTATATATAGAAAGAAATAATAATTCTAGAAGTCCGATGAAGGATTAAGCTCAAAAGCAGAACTTGAAAAGCGCAAAACGTTCTCACGAAGCTACACTAATCGAGGCACAAGATATACGTAAAAATATCAAGATATATATAGATATATAAGGGTATACTAGTCATAAGAATCTAGCCACAGCTCGTGGAGTTTAAGTTGGCTAGTTATATACAGACATACAGAATTTAGAAAGTAAAACAGCTTATACAGAATTTTTCTAAAAATAAACCTCTAAGGAAAAATAAATACAAAAGGTGAGAGAAGCTAAACATAAAAAACCAAAAGACTTCAAAACATAGAGAAGATCCTCCGCTTTGTCACCATCAAATCAACTCACCGAGGTGGGTTGCGACCTGCATCTGAAAACAACAGAGTATGGAATGAGAACCAGAGGTTCTTAGTATGGTAACAGTGCCCAGTGATGTAAGATATAAGAGTCCTGGACGCTAGAGGTAATCCTAGAGCTTCATATCCATCATGAGATTCAAGCTTAAACCAAAAGTAAACTTTAAATCAGTAACTTTAAAGCCACAATGAAAAAGGGTAAACTAACTTAGTGGATTTCTAATCTAACTTATTCTCTGCTGTCCCACAGCCTTCGTCTGCCTAACCGCCATGTGATCCCATTGATAAACCCCAATTTTGTGGTTTATCTTGTGCTTAATTTAGGAGATTTTTATCAACTTATCTCACATTTATTCAATGAAATAGCATGATTTTGTAATTCTCCCTAAATATGTGCTTAAGTGTGAAAACATGCTTTTTAGGCCTTAAAATAGCTAAATTTAATTCACTTTAATTCCATTCGATGCCTTGATATGTTTGTTGAGTGATTTCAGATTCATAAGGCAAGCATTGGATGGAAGAGGTGAAGAGAAAATCGTGCAAACTGGAGAATTCATGAAGAAATGAGCATTTGGAGAATTGAAGGCCATGCGCACGCGTCATCCACGTGTACGCGTGAGAAGGACATTTGCAAAGCCACGTGCACGCGTTACCTACGTGTACACGTGAGGACGAAATTTGCCAACGATGCGCACGCGTGACGTTGGTCACGTGACCTCATTAAAGTGAATTCACTGGGGGCGATTTCTGAGCTTTCTAGGCCCAGATCCAACTCATTTCTGAGGCTATTTCATGTGGAATTCAAGATGGGTCAAGGGGGGAGAAATTAGTTAGCATAGGAAGCATGCCTTAGGTTAGGTTTAGAGAGAGAAACTCTCTCTTCTCTCTAGAAAGTAGGGTTCTTAGTTTAATTTTCTTCCAGATTTAGGTTTTAATTTCTTGTTTCTATCTTGTTTTCTTTACAATTTCTTGTTCTCTTGTCTTGATTTTCTTATTTTTTTCTTGTTGATTTCTCATTTTAGTTACTTTTATATTTATGCACTCTTGTTAATTTTCTTTCTCCTTAATGCAATTTTGAGGTATTTCATGTTTAATGTGCTTTCCTTAGTTTTTATTGTTAATTTCTTGCATTGGGTAGTTGTAGATTTTACATTTCTTGTAATTTACCATGCTTTTCCTTTTATGCCTTTCAAGTGTTTGATAAAATGCTTGGTTGGATGCTAGAGTAGTTTTTGAGCATTCTTGGCTTGGAAAGAGAAATTAGGCAATTTTGAGTCATCAATACCCAACTCATGTTGGTGATCTAGAGTTGTTAGTTAATATTGTTTCCATTGACTCTGATCTCTTGCTAATTCAATTAGTAAGTTGATTAGGACTTTTGGACTGAGATTAACTAGTCTTATTTAACTTTCTCTCATGTGAAGATAACATTATACCTTCTTCCAATGTTGGAGATATCTAAATAGGATTAGCTCTTGATAATTATTGTAATATAATTAATGACTAGGATAGAAAACCTTGATTCTCAATCCTTGCCATGAATGCATCTCTTTATTAATTGCTTTCTTTACTTGTTTGATTTACATTTCTTGCCATTTAATTTCTTGTCCCCTTATTTGCAAAACCCCTTTGATACCATAACCAATAATATGCATACCTCACTGTAATTCCTTTGAGAGACGACACCCGAGATCTAATACTCTCGGTATTTTTATTGGTTTGCACTCGTGACAAACAAATTAAACTTTGATTGAGTGTTATTTGTCAGTTTGGAACTATACTTGCAACGAGGTTATTTCTCTTTTACTGAGAAGAAATTCTAAACCGACGGTTTTGCTTACATCATGTTTTTGGTGCCGTTGCCGGGAAATTGCAATGTGTGCTTGTTATTGGTTATTGTACATATGTTAATATTGTGAATAGTTTGCCCTTTGTTGGTTTGCTTGTTTGAGTTAGTAGTTAGATTTCATCTCTTTGTTTCTTGTTGCTTTTTGCTTTTGTTTTTCTACTATGAATTCTCATCCTTTTGACTATGAGTTTGGTTCTAACTATGTTGTAGGGAATGGAAGCTACAATGACAACATGCATCAAAGATGGAGTAATCAAAGGTGTGAGGAGTCTCAAACATTTGATCAACCTTCATGGCAACAACCTCCACCAATGTATTATGATCAAGAGCCATACCATGATGCATACCAATCTAATGTGTATGGTGACCCTCATTGTGGTTGTCAACCACAATCACCATATGCCAATGAACCACCTCCTCCACATAATTTTGAACCACCTTATTCACAATCCCCGTACCACCAAACACCTCCATATGACTCTAATTCTTATCCACCATATTAATTACCTTATGAGCCATATGAACCATACATAGAACCACAACAATTCCAACACAATTACTCCCAAGAACTACCACGATATACACCATCTCCATACCCTTACCAAGATGAACCACTTTCCAATTTTGAACCCTTTCTCCTAAACAATGAACCCTCTCTTCCACCACCTCCTCTAATGGATGAATCTCTCCAAACTTTCTTGCAAGAACAATGAAGAGATATTAGCTCTTATATCCAAAGGCAAGAAGAGAAGCAAAAGGAGCTGAAGAAGCTAGAAGTCATGGTTGCTACCATGGCGGAAGCCATTAATGACATGGCCTCCCACCTAAGCTCATGCATCCCACGTACTCCTATTGACAAATGTGGAGGATCAACCAAGGATCATAGTGAGGGAGTGAACTTGGAGCTTCAAGGTAAAGAAGAGGAGTTAAAGCAAGAATCAGAATAATTAGGGGAAGCCATATTTGTTAAAGAGGAAGAAGTGGTTGAAGAGTTAGGAGATGTTGAAAGCCCATGGGAATGTATAATTATAGAGCTCTCTTCCAAGAAGCTTGATATTGATGTTGAGGGGGGTATACAACCTCCAAACCCTATCATGGTTGAAGACTTTGATGAGGTTGATCAAGAGATAGAGTCAATTATTGATGAGTTTCTATCTACAATTGAATCCTTCCCCATTGGACATGACATTGAGATCATAGAAGAATGTGTACAACCTCTCATAGCCTTGGTAAGCAATGAAGAAGAGATTGAATTAGAAGAAAGCTACCAAGAGGAAGAGGTTAGAATTGAAGAAGAGGTGGAAGTTGTCAAGGAAGAACACAAGGGAATGGAGCTTGCAAGACCATTGGAGACACCTCTCCCCAATCCATCACCATCCTTCTTTTCATTTAAGTAGGTAAATCTCCTATCTCTAAGCTTTATTATCCCACTTGAATATGGTTTGTTCGAGACGGATGGTCTAGAGCTCTTTGTGGCTTTAAGAGCAAAAGGGAGGCGGTTAGTGGTTGGAAACATCACTCTAGGTTCATGATGGTTGCATCCTCAAAGTTTGATTGCAAGGTTTGGTGTAGAGCTAGATTGCTTGGGTCTAGAGGGATGTTTGGGTGCTTAAATGAGAATTCCAAGGCTAAACCACCCGGAGGAAATCACCGTGACCCACTTGAAGACGGGCGTCAAAATAAGGTTTGGGTTTCCGGATTACAATATGAGGATCAACTTTGAGAGTTCCAAGCTTGTGAAGAACTCCATCAAGACTTGGTAAAATTAATTGAGAATCTTGGGGCACAATGGAAGACCAAGCATTGGTGGAAGTTTATGGATAAATTCAAGCACAAGCCACCTTGATGAAAGCTCCCCATAAGTCCAACTTAAAGACAATAAACAAAAGTGTTAGGTGGGAGACACCCCACCATGGTAACATCTTTTCACTTTTTCCTTTTTGTATATATTGGTAAAATTTGTTTAATTTCAAGTTTTGCTTGGGTTGTTTGGTTTAATTAGTAGTATAGTATGTTAAATAAGGTTTTATGGTGTTTTGGTAGCTGTTTGGAGGTTTGGAATGCTTGGTTTGGAGCAAGAAATTGGAAAATTTTGAAAAACGGAGCACCCAGCCACGCGTACGCATCACCCATGCGTACGCGCGACCCCCAAGTTTCCAACACTCACACGTACGCTTCGCCACGCATACGCGTGACCACCAAATTTTCCATGCCCTGTACAAAAACCAAAGAGTTGCGCGTGTAGTGTGCTGAAATTGTGCCTCTAGCACAATTCTGGTCAACGCGTAGGCGTACGCATCGCATGCCACTTCTGCCATTCACGCGTACGTGTGACATAAAGCGTATGCGTGACACCCATGCCTGTTTCACCCACCTTCTTTTCTTCTCTTCTTTCTATTTCTTTCCTTCTTCTCTTCTCTCCTCTTTTCTTCCCACCCTTCAACCATCATCCAACACTACCATTCACCATCTACCATTATTTTCTTTAGTTTGTTAGTTGTTAGTTAGTTATTTAGTTAGTTTAATTTCTGTTTAATTTTCTATTTTTCATGATAAGTGTTGGATTATTGATTTGATTTGCTGTTTCTTGATGCTGAAATTATTCATTGTTGGATTTCTTTATTGAGGCTATAACTGTTGCTTGGTTTGAGTTCTTAATGCTTAATTTTGTGCATACCAAGTACTTGTACACTACCTTCAAAGTATTTTAAATCTTTTGAATTGCATGTTTTGGCCACCATGTAATTTGAATTCATTATTTATGATGAGGCAATTTGTGTATTAACAATGCATTTTTTGTTAGGTGATGATTGTTTATGATTGATCCTTATTCACATCACCTATTTCATGCATTGAGATTTTTAAATTGTGGAATTGGATCGAAAGCTTACCTAGTCACATATTTTTTAGCTTTGTAAAGCTTTGTGGACCATGCTTGCTATGTGATTGATTTTCACTTCTATCTTCTTTTTCCTAAGTTCCATAGCATCCATGTGTTCCACCTATATGTCACCTAGCTGTTGCAAACATACTTTAATATGTGTCATTGTTTGATGTGTGAGCTCTATACTTCATTTGGTTTACTAAGTTAACTTGCACATCAATCAATGTCCGTTCATTATCCAATTCACAATTGCTTGATTATTTGCTTGAGTGCTTTCATGCTTCTTTATGTCTTGTTTGTTTATCTTAACTTACAAGTTTACTTTAAAGTATTTCAAGCACACTAGAATGAGTGAAGTGCACATTCTTTTGTGTAATTGTGACATAGCTCTTTATGCTAGTGTGTGTGTTCTAAACCGCATGCAACTTAGAACTCACACACTATTCTTTCTTAATGTCACACTAATTCACTCACTCAATTCTAGTAGTTCTTACCTCATTCCAATAATTTACGCTTCCTTGCTTTGGCATTTTCTCATCTTACTGTGCTATTTTCTATTTTTCATGGATGAGTCATCATAAGCAAAAATGAAAGTGGGAGAAAGAACACGCAATAGCCGGTTGATCCACCAGCTGAAGATGGCAACCCGTGTAGTCGCTGCACCTCTTGCTCATCTTTGAATGCACCGAGGACGGTACAAACTTTTAAGTGTGGGGAGGTCGTCTGACTGAATTGGTGCTTTTGGGTGACAATTTCTAATCCAACACTTTTGCATTTCATTTTTTGGGTCATTTAGAATTTTTAGTTGCACTTCCTTAGTTTGCATATATACATCATAAGCTTAGTCAAAGTAATAAAATTTTCAAGAAATTTATCTATAGGCACCCCAATATATTTGAAAAAAAAATTTAGAACTTGCTTGAATTATATATATATTGTGGAACATGTTTCGAGCTAAGGACACATAAGCATGTGAGTTTTGATCCTTGATTGTGTAGTTACATCATATAACTACTTACTTCCATTCTTGTGTGTATTATTCTCTTTCTATGATTGTAATCTTTGATTTGTTTGATTCTTTATGTCCATTATTTGGTGTATGAATGCATTTATATGATTGAGGCCATCGTTTCAATTAGCTCACTTACCCAAATAGCTTTACCTTTTATCTTCCATTGTTAGCCAACTTTGAGTCTATGCTAAACCTATTTGTTCTTAATTTTAACACATTACAAGCCTTAAAGCAAAAAACAATAAATATCTCTTGTTTGGATCTTTAATTAGCTTAGGCTAGCACTACATGAAAACTTGGTAATTACGGTGGTTTTTTAGGGTTATTACGGCGGTTTGAACCGCCATTATTACCTTGAATGGCGCTCAAGAAAAACCGCCATAATTTGAAGTGCCATTTGGTTATTACGGCAGTTTTCAAAAAATCGCCACAATTAACTGGTTAAAACGGCAGTTTTTGAGTTGGGTTAAAACGGCGGTTCAAACCGCCGTTATTTCCAGATAAAATGGCATTTTTTTGTTATAACGGCGGTTCAAACCACCATTATTTCCAGGGTAAAAAGGAGTTTTTTGTTGGTTAAAACGACGTTTATGAACCGCCATTTTTACCTTGGCATTTTTTGTTGGTTAAAATGGCGTTTGAAATCGCCGTTTTTACCGGATTAAAACGGCATTTTTAGTTGGTTAAAATGGCATTTTGAACCGCCGTTTTTACCCTGATAGTGGCATTTTTATTGGTTAAAACAGCGTTTGAAACCGTCGTTTTTACCATGTTAAAATGGCATTTCATATTGTTTAAAATGACAATTACAAGCCGTCATTTTTACCGGATAAAAGTGACATTTTTTATAGTTTAGAAAGGTAGTTTTAACCGTCATTTTTACCGCGTTAAACAAATAATTTTTTTCATTGGCAGAATACAGCTAAAAACCATATTTTAACGGTTAATAAGTGCAAATATGGTTAATATGGTTTAAAAAGAGGCAAGCCTAAATAATTAGGCGATGAATAAATTATTGCATGCGGTTTGGGGGTTACTTTGCAAGTTTGTTTCTTTATTCATCCATCTTGAAAGTAGGAAAATACCAAGTTAGAAACTTCTGGAATACAAATAAAATGCAGATTGAACTTATATTGATAATAGCATTAACTAAACACAGCAAAACAAGCTTCTTCTTTTGGTTTCTTGAAGTATGCTATGCAGCTTGATTCCGGTTTGGTGTGAAGGGTTTGCTTTTGCCAATCTCTTTGCTGCAAAAAGAAAAGGAAAGAAACACACACATTCGATCACTCATTCAGGTTTATTTGGCGGTAGAGTTAGAGATTAACACCACCTACCTATTTCATATAAGAGCTCGTTCACATTTTGTGCAGTTTTTGCTGAAGTTTCAAGGAAAAACAATCCATTTTCTTTTGCATATTCTTCACCCTCCTGCATATACATGAAACAAACATCACCGTTTCACCACCCAAAACCTAATTCTTTCATTAAATTTGCACTGTAATGTAAGCATATATATAAAAAAGAAATACCTCATTTGTAACCTTTCTCTCCGCTCCCAAATCAGCCTTGTTAGCCACCAAAAACATTATCAAACTCAGATTTGCTGATCATGGTTTATTAGATAAATTGAGTTAGAATCCTAGTTACTCGCTACTCATTTATGAGATATAGACAAACTTACCATGTCGTTGCACTTGTTGAACACACTTCTTTGCTCGCGCAAAATATTCCTGATTACACAATGCATCACTTACAAATTAATCATCACGTTTGTTTTTATTTTTCGTGCACTGCTTCTCATGTATGGACCTTACTTTTTTTCCCCCCTAAAAACAATGTGGATGTTTTTGCTTCGTCTAATTTCCATGAACCTCAACTTTTAAATGTGAAGACTAATTTTCTACAAAATGTTCTATTTTTATTCTAACATATAAAAACACTTATAAATTATATAGATATGAAACAACTGTGAAGTTTACTTATATAGATATGAATTCAAGAGGTTCATTTAAGGATCATTTGCGTAAGAAACAATGAAATGATATAAGCGAATATTGAAACAAGTGATTAGTGATGAGATGATTAATAGAGTTTGTAGTTAGTACCATGCTTGTAATGTCATAGACAACAATGGCAGCAGCAGCACCACGATAGTACATAGGGGCCAAACTATGGTAACGTTCCTGCCCTACTGTGTCCCATATATCAAATTTGACAGTAGCTTCGTTCAAAGACAAAACCTGAGTGAAGAACGCTGCCCCCAATTGTTGATTCCTGCACCCTTCCACATAGAATAAGGTTAATCCATTCCCAACACTAATAGCCATATAATATATTAAGAAAATGCAATAACTAAGAGTAACCTGGTACTCAGAAAATTGGCCTTTCCCAAATCTAAGAACCAAACTTGTCTTCCCTGCTCCCATGTCCCCAAGAAGTACCTGCCAGATCATTAATCATTATTCATCGCCTGATTATTTAGGCTTGCCTCTTTTTCTAATGATATTGATAAAAGTATATAAAATTGTAATATAATTATTTATGAACTAAGCTTATTTACCTCTTTTTTTTCCAGGTAGTTTTTACCATCATTAATTTGCCTAATGATATTATCAAAATATCTGGACTTGTGTATATATCTAATTTTTCCATCTGCTTAAAATAAAAAGTACAAATAGTAGTAGTTATTCACTCTGATAGTTGAACGATTGACAAATTTAGATTCTTCATCTGCTCCTATTTATAATCTTTCTATGGCTATATATTCTATTATTCTATCAATACATTTGGGAATTGGTAAGCAAGTACCTTGATGAGTTACAATTTCAATGCTACAGTCAAAGCCTCCATGGTTTCGATTACAAGAGCAGAAGCTGAGTCAAGAAAATAAATAAGTAGAATGGTAAATTCCTTAGTAAGTTGGAGAACAAATGCATAAGATACAATATCAGTCATTACATGGAATTTCTTGATGAGCTCACCATCATCAATTCTCTTCACCACCAAATAATCCTACAAACTAACCCTTATCCACTAACAAAATGGTGTTATAGATATAAAAATAATCTTATCCCTTCACCTAACAGTTAAAGTGTCTATATGACTGCAATTCAGAGGTTAAGTATTCCTATTCCATTTCCTTATGAAAGTCGAATTATCCATTCCTCAAGCCAAACAAAGTCAATTTTGAGGAGCATGTAGGAAACTTGATTTAAAACCAATGATGTGCCTTAACAACTTAAGCTTTTAGGAGCGAAACCCCTCGGCATTTGGAATTTGATATCAACATAAGCATCTATGACTATGATCAAAGATATTGCTATAAAGTAAAATGGAGCTACAAAAATACCTAATTATTTTTCAATGTCATAGGGATATTTTTCTGCATTGGAAAACGCAGCCTATATCAAGACCATTTATCCCTGAAAAAAAGGAACAAAAAAGTGAATTATTAAAAATTATTAAAAATAAGTATACAAGTTTAGAGTAGAGAGAAATTAAGATGGAATTTGCATTTTAGAACTATGGTTTTAAGAAAAAGTGTAACAAATTTGTTGCCTACCTGAGATTACTGAATTCGTCATTGATAAGGAATCTGGCAGTGGAGGACTTCCATCTCTAAAGCATATGATCGGAAACATACTTTGTGGAGCTGTTTCAATTCTTGAGACATCCTGAAATAGTGTGCATACGAACAAATGAACGAGGCAAGCCCACCGATCACACAGTAAGATGATATCTTAGAGAGCTACGATAATCAGAAAGCTATTTCATTTTAACTTTAACCAATACAATATGAGGCATCATAAGACAAGACATCAAAATAGAATAAGATGAAATGAATTCAATTAACAATCATCATTCCTACCAACAAAGAAGTATGAAGTGAATATACTTACAAGGTCTACATTTGAGTTCAATGCTATAGACAGCACAGAGAACCATGGCGGCAAGTCAACTGCAGTATGTATCACGTACCAATTAAATCACCAAATTAGAAGGATTGAAGAAAAAATAAAGGTTGCTCCTCACTCTCTAAACTCTCAAGAAATACGATCTAAAACGTACATTTCAATGCTCCACAAATTAAAGATCAAATGAGAAATACTGGTTTGTCCAAATCAAATAATATTGTATCCTACTTTTCAGAATTAACATTGGTCATCAGTTAAAGCTAAACTGATAAAATACTTTCATGAGTAAAGGCTAAACTCCATAATATGTAAGGGCAGAATTTAGTTGAAGCATTTCTTCGAGCAGGTTGTGTGCTAGTAAAATAAAAATGAATTTTAAAGCAAACAAAATTTAAAGCTTTCAACAAAACAATCCACCACATAGTAAGATATAAAGCATGAGCTTTCATATTAAGAATCAATGAAAAATTGAAAATTACAAGCAACATTAGAAGTACCAAATTATATCAAATCAAATGAAATAAAAGAGAAAGGACATAATCATTATCAGAAGTGAACTGTTGAATAGCAAAACAGAATATTTATAATGTAAGAATGGAAACAAATCAATAATCATGGATTCACTTTTTCTTTTCTTTTTTTTGGAAGAATTAAAGCAAATTTGAGATGCATAGACAAGAATACTCACAGTTAGTGTTTCCATAAATGAACCAAAGAATAACAAATTAAGATGAAAATTGATGCTTCACTCACCAGGGCTTTCTCCCATAAATTTTCTGCCAACTTCATGAACAAATAGAACAAATTATCAAGAATTTAAAGAATGTACTTTACAATTTGCATCTGAAAAGAATTCGATTGTTAACCTACTTCAGAAAACAAAAATACTACTCAGAAGGAATTATCCGCCTAATTTTATATTGAACAGATCTTCTATAATCACAAAATTTAATAATATTTTCAAAATGTTTTTAAGCTACTAAGACATTCCGGTTAGATTTTTGAGTGAATTTTTTTATCTACTTTGACTAAACTAAACCACTCTATATAATTGTGATGATCCTATACCTTCAGTAATACTAATATTATATATCTAAGCAATTATACAGAGAGGTTAATCTGACATTAGAAAATTTTATCAAAATCCTAGAAATCAAGGAAATTAGATTTTTAATTTGACAGTAAGCAAAAGCAAACAATAATTGATATTAAATTAGGAATTTAAAAACCCTAAATTTAAAAAAAAAAGTGAAAAGAAGAAAGGAAGACCTAATGTGGCACTGGCGAATCAGGACCTTGGCATGGTGGATTGACTTGGCCATGCCGGCCTTGAAGAGGAAGTTCTCGACGGTGAGAGCAAGGACGTAATCACAAAAGTGAAGAGAAGGTGGAACCAAATTGTAGAAGCTCGCTAAAGGCAGCAACAATATTGTTGCAGCAGCGAGGTGATAAACGAAGCAGCAAGGGAGATGAGAGGCGATGGCTAACCTTTAGATCGAAGCCAGAACAAGATCGTAGAAGCTCATTGAAGGCAGTGGTGAGGAGATGAACGATGGCGGTGAACAGCGAGGAGATTCTAGTCGGAGAACGCCACTGAGGAGTTCTTGTTGGAGAAAGTTGTCGCTAGAGCAGATCGTGCGCGGAGTAGATCCCAGTGGTAACGTCGTTACCTTACATAGACACAGTGCGTTAGTTTCGCAATTAAGGTTGGAATCAGATAGAGTGCGTGGGTTTTTTTAAATCATGGACCCAGATAATGGCGGTTTTAAACCGCCAAAATCATGAAAAACCGCTATTTTATGCGAGCTAATTACGACAACAACATAATACGCCATAATATCTGAATATTATGGCGGATCCATAAAAACGCCATATTATTAATGCCATTTTAAACCCTTTTTTGTAGTGTAGTGAGAGTGTTTATCATTTAATTGTGGGAGAGTTAAGAACATTGGGTAGGGATAAAAGTGTATTTTTGTATTTTTGTTGGAAATTTTGGGAATTGGGTACATATTCATGCACTAAATGTTTAAACCATATGCATTGGTATTTTTTTATAAGTCATTAAAAAGAAAAAGACAAAAATGTAGAAAAATAAAAAGAATATATATATATATAGAAAAAGAAAAGAAAGAAAAAGAAAAGCAATAAAAAGGGGACAAAATGCCACAAAGTGAAGTTCAATAATAATCAATGCATATGGGTTGTGATCAAAAGAGAATGCATGTGTGTGAAAAAGTGAAGAATGGGTAGTTAGGTTTGCTTTAAATAGTATAGGTTGTCATAGATTAGGTGGAAAGTTTAAGTTAATCAAAGATTCAAATTCTAGTCCACTTAACCAAATACAATCTTACCTTGACCCTAGCCCCATTACAACCTATGGATAAGTCCTCATGCTATTTATATGCATGCATGGAATAATTGTTGATTGTTAGATGAAAAACAAATCTTGAAAAGCATGATTAGAGGAGAATTGAGTGAATCAACCCTATACACTTGAGTGACTAGAGCGGACATACATCCGGTGAGGGTTCAATCGCTCAATTACATGTTTTCACCTATGATTATCTCTTTTCTTGCAAGTTTGTAAATTCTTTTCAATAACTCAAATCAATTGTGGATTTGACATGGTTGTTAATACCTTTAGCCCTTATGTTTATATATGTATTCTTGGAAATTGATTTATTTTGACTAAGTAGTGGCATTCATTTAGATTGATTGCATGTAGATAGGTTGCATATAGATAGTTTACTTACATTAAATAAATGTTGATACCCTTTGTCTCTTTCTTGAGTTTAGCATGAGGACATGCTTGGTTTAAGTGTGGGGAGGTTTGATAAACCCCAATTTTGTAGTTTAGCTTGTGCTTAATTTAGGGGATTTTATTAACTTATCTCACATTTATTCAATGATCCCTAAATTTGTGCTTAAGTATGAAAACATGCTTTTTAGGCCTTAAAATAGCTAAATTTAATTCACTTTAATTCCATTCGATGCCTTGATATGTTTGTTGAGTGATTTCAAATTCATAAGGCAAGCATTGGATGGAAGAGGTGAAGAGAAAAGCATGCAAACTGGAGAATTCATGAAGAAATGAGCATTTGGAGAATTGAAGGCCACGCGCACGCATCATCCACGCGTACGCGTGAGAAGGACATTTGCAAAGCCATGCGCACGTGTCACCCACGCGTACGCGTGAGGAGGAAATTTGCCAGCGACGCGCACGCTGATGCGTGAGCATCTTTCCTATCTTTTCCTAGTGAATTCGCATCTAAATTGTTGAGTTTAATAAATAATTAATTATCTTTTAGCCAATATGGATGCTACTTTGAGTCTTTTGCAATTTTGTTTATTTTAGGTAGCATTCGGCTGGATTTAATGGAGTTTCTGTAGCACAAGAATTAAAGAAGATGGCAGCGAGGAGCGACGCGTGCGCGTACTTGACGCGTACGCGTGATTTAGAACTTTCTATGGCGACGCGTGCGCGTGACTGACACAAAGTAAAGAAGCTATTAACTGATGCAAAGTACTACATTTGGGACGAACCATATCTTTTTAAAAGGTGTTCAGATGGTATCATCCGGAGATGTGTCCCAGATGAAGAAAAATAGCAGATTCTTTGGCACTGTCATGGTTCTGAGTATGGAGGCCACTTTGGTGGTGAAAGGACAGCTACAAAGGTCCTTCAGAGTGGGTTTTACTGGCCGACTCTCTTTAGAGACTCAAGAGAATTTGTGAAGCACTGTGACAGATGTGAAAAAGCCACGAATCTCCCTGCCAACCATGAAATGCCACAGTAGGGGATTCTTGAAGTTGAGTTGTTTGATGTTTAGGGTATTGATTTCATGGGACATTTCCCACCTTCACATTCAAACAACTATATTCTAGTGGCAGTTGATTATGTGTCCAAGTGAGTGGAAGCTGTAGCTCTACCCACCAATGATGCCAAGGTGGTGATGAGCTTTCTTCAGAGATATATCTTTAGCCGGTTTGGTGTCCCAAGGATACTCATTAATGATGGTGGAAGCCACTTCTGCAACAGACAGCTAGACTCTCTTCTGCAGAGATATGGAGTCTGTCATAAAGTGGCAACCCCTATCACCCTCAGACAAGTGGATAGGTTGAAGTTTCCAACTGGGAACTCAAGCGGATTCTAGAGAAGATCGTCAGTATTTCAAGAAAGGACTGGTCTAGGAAGCTTGATGATGCTCTCTGGGCATACTGGATAGCTTACAAGACCCCCATTGGCATGTCCCCTTATCAGCTGGTCTATGGCAAAGCCTGTCACTTGCCAGTTGAGTTGGAGCATAAAGCTTACTGGGCAATCAGGTATCTAAATCTTGATTCAGAAGCTGCGGGAATCAAGCGAATGCTTCAGTTGAATGAGCTTGATGAATTCAGATATTCAGCCTATGAGAATGCCAAGCTCTATAAGGAGAGAATCAAGTTACTGCATGACAAGAAGATTGCCATCAGAATCTTTGAGCTAGGACAGAGAGTGCTTCTATATAATTTAAGGCTCAAATTCTTTTCCGGAAAGCTGAAGTCCCGGTGGTCAGGACCGTTTGTGGTTACCAGAGCTTCACCATATGGTCATGTGGAAATACAGAAAGAGAATTCTGACAGGAAATTTATAGTGAATGGCCAGAGGCTGAAGCACTATCTTAGAGGCAAGATTGATCGCCAGAGGTCCACTCATCTGCTGAACTAGCAGAACTGACCGTCAAGCTAGTAATGTTAAAGAAGCGCTTGTCGAGAGGTAACCCGATAAATTCGTATCCTTAGCAATTTTTCGTAGTAGTAGTTTTCTTCCTTATTTGATTTTTACTAAGTTTTTACTATTTTTCAGATCATGCAGCTATCTTAGAACAAGAGCCAGACAAAAAAAAAAAAGAGAGAGAGCACCCAACGCGCAAGAGTCGCTGACGCGTACGCGTCATATGCATCTGCGTGAAAAATAAAAGTGAACAGAGAGTTGCGCCGGAGTGGCGCAGGAATGATGCCTTTTGCACAAACAAGCCCACGCGTACGCGTACCCCAGGCGTGCGCGTCATTCGTGATTTTGGCACTCCACGCGTACGCGTCATCGACGCATATGCGTGACCTTAAAATCGACGTAAATAAGTGTTTGGGCAGAGAGTTGTGCTGCTTGGGGCTGGAAGTGTGCTAGAAGCACAAAACTTGTTCACGCGTACGTGTCCCTGACACGTGCGCGTCATTGACGCGTGCGCGTCATTGACACAAAGGGCCATCCACGCGTGTGCGTGCATGACGCGCATGCGTCGTATGAAATTATTGGTTCCCAAGCCACGCGAATAGAGAGTTATGCGTGCGCGCGGCTGGCTTTGCGCGAATCGCACAAAACCAAGGGCACGCGGACGCGTGCCTGACGCTCATGCGTCATTATGAAATTTTCGCGCCCCATGTGTACGCGTGCCGTACGCGTACGCGTCGCTTGCGCCGCACAATTACACAAGTTCGCCGCCCAGTTTTAATTTTCTTTCTCTCTCTCCCAATCCTAATTCTCTCTTGTTCTTTTATCCTTTTATTCTTCTTTCATCTTACTATTTGTTTTTGTTTTCTGTTCTTCTTTGCTTGAGGACAAGCAAACCTTTAACTTTGGTGTTGACGCTTCGCTTATGGATTTTCTGTTTTTTTTTTAATGGCACCAAAAGGGAGGCGAATCATCTTCACGAAGGAGCACAACCTGAAGAATAAAATGACCGCTAGGATAACTAAGGTGGTTGAGTTCCTTTCTTTCTATATTCCTTCCCGCTTTTACTATATTATGTTCCAGTTTTCTGCTATTTTGCTTTATTTATTGTATGATCCTTTATTAGTTAGAATCCTAGGTCTAGTTTAGTTTTCTCTTAATTGCTTTAATTTTGAAAAGATGTCTCATGTATTACTCACTAAGCTTGAATTCAAATAAAAAATACAGAAGTGATGTATTGCATGAGAAAGTGAGTTTATATTGAAGAATAGTCTTATTTACTTAGATATGGTGGTATTTTCTGTAATTCTAAATGCATGATATGAACAGTGCATATTTAAATTTGAATCAAAGAATGTTGATGTATAAGGAACAGAAATTTAGAGAATGATTATGATTTCCCTGAAATTAATGAAAGTTTAATCCTTGAAGCAAAAGAAACAGCAAAAAAAAAATAAGAGCAAGGTCCAAGGCTCTGAGAATCAATGACTAGGGAGGTCAGATATGATTAAAAGCTGAAAGAGTTGTTCCCCTAGTCACATGCTTGTGGTGTTCTTGTGTCAAGTAATCCTTGAGACAAAACATTTAGAGTCGAGATCAATTGCAGAGTACGCCAAAGGCTTTGAGCACCACTGTCTGGGAATAACTGAAAAAAAATAAAGCTTGAGGTGTTTCTGTGTCAAGTAAAGCTTGAGACAAAACATTTAAAGTCACGGCTAGGCTCAAAGTGCAAAGCACCAGAAGAAATTTGCTGTGTTCAAGGATTAAATTGAGTTACAAAAGATCAGAGAATTCATAATATTATCTGGATTCTAATTCCAAATGAAAGTAACATCCTTCTGATTCAAAGGAGAGTGAGATGCCAAAACTATTCAGGATTGCAGTTGTAAACCCCACTATAAGAAGAGACATGAGTTTAATCGAACTCTCATTCTCATGCAAATTCACATCCTAAGCCTATATTAGTTTTGGTTGCTTGAGGACAAGTAACAGTTCAAGTTTGGTGTTGTGATGTGTGAGCATCTTTCCTATCTTTTCCTAGTGAATTTGCATATAAATTGTTGAGTTTAATAAAGAATTAATTATCTTTTAGCCAATATGGATGCTACTTTGAGTCTTTTGCAATTTTGTTTATTTTAGGTAGCATTCGGCTGGATTTGATGGAGTTTCTGTAGCACAAGAATTAAAGAAGATGGCAGCGAGGAGCGACAAGTACGCGCACGCGTGATTTAGAGCTTTCTATGGCGACACGTGCGCGTGACTGACACGTACACGTGATTTGAAGATTAGCACGGCGACGCGTGCGCGTACCTGACGTGTCCGCGTGACTCGCGAAAAAGACCATCGATGCGTACGCATCACTGACGCGTATGCGTGACATGCGCCGCGTGCAGAAAACGCAGAAAAATGCCAGGGGCGATTTCTGGGTTGTTTTGACCCAATTTCTAGCCCAGAAAACACATATTAGAAGCTGCAGAGTGGAGAGAACAAGTGGTCCCCACCCATCAACTGAAGACTTGCTGATTATTCTGATTTAAATTCAAATATTATTTTTAGGAAAAGATATTTTTTGAAGTTTTAGAAATTAGATTTTAAATTATTAGGATTAGATATAAAAGGGAGAAACTTTTCTTCCCTATGGGGGATTCTATTAAAATTTACATTCCGTATTTTACAGTTTACCAGAATCCTAGTTTTCTTCTCTGAGCCATGAGCAACTAGTCTCCCATTGTTAAGGTTAGGAGCTCTGTCTATTTGTATGGATTGATTTTATTGCTTTTCTATTTTAATTCATGTATGGATTTATAATTTAAGAATTGTTTTCGCTCTTTATCTTATTAAATTGGGTGGAACGGAAGTATGACCCTCTTTCTATTTGAGTTCTTGTATAACTTGGGAAAGCTCTTTACATGAACAACAACTTGAAAACATATTCTCCTAAATTTTAATTATCTGGATTTAACGGGATACGTGACATATAATCCTTTTATTTTTGGGTAATTAGAGTTTTTGTGGCATATAAATTGGAATTTGATCATCACCCTCTAATTGGAATTAATTGACCAAGGAATTGGCTGTTGATGCATTTTAGAGGAGACTAGAAAAGTCTAATAGGGTCTAGTCACACATAGTTTGCCATGAATTAAATCCTGCATAATTAAAATAGTAAGTAAGAAAAGTAAATCCGGAAAATAGATAACTCTGAAGCCTTAACTGCTTTCTCCATATTTTATTCCCAACTTATTTACTTGCCTGTTTTTGAACTATGAATTTACTGTTTAATGCTCTTTGAACTCTCAAACACCAATTTCTGTTTGCCTAACTGAGTAATTCAAGTAACCATTGTTTCTTAGTCCTTCAATCCTCGTGGGATCGACCCTCACTCACCTGAGGTATTACTTGGTACGACGCGGTGCACTTGCCGGTTAGTCTGTGAGTTATAAACACCGCACTACACGCGTCGACCACGCGCATGCATGACGTTGGTCACATCAAAATTCTGTAACTTTGCAAAATTTCAGATTTTGACACCAAACTTTGAATGATCATAATTTCCTCTACAAAAAGCCAAATTTTACAAACTTTATATCAATTTGAAGACCTTTCAATAAACTTTAATTCTAAATAAGTTTCAACAATTTTTAAAAACTATTGCACAAGTTATAACCCATCAAAGTTCACTAAAAATCAGTTTTTTACCAAAAGCCACAAGTACTATATTTTTCCGCATTCTCAAACCACATCCAACCAAAATGATACCAAACTTCCATTTACAGCAAAATTGACCCTCTTAGGTCAAAATTCACCATTTATACAATTTTTTCATCACATTTCACTATTCTCAACCATCAACATCAAATGTGTAACAATATAATCAATCCCCATTCAACTTTTTCAACCAAATTACCATATCATCAACCTCAATATCACATATATCATACCAATACACTTCTCAACTTCACACAATCATTCATCATTATCATATCCTAATCAATCATCATAATCAAACTCAAAAATCATCAATCCATCACAAATCATCATACATCATCATTTAACAACCCAACAACCATTTTAATTCAAACCTATCCTATGGGTCACTAGCATAAGTGTCCATGAATATTATATACTATATAGAGAAAATCAAAACCATACATTGGCTGATTCCCAAACGCACCAAACACCAAAACGAGGCCACCAAGCTTGATCCAAAGCCTCAGCCAACTCCAACAAACACCAAAACTCAATCTAACGTCATATATATAACAAAATCAAAACCTAGAAACCATAACATACAACACCAAAAGGATTACCTTGTCAAAAAAGGATTGGGGCAATTTCCAACAATTACCTGCTACTAAAGATCACCTAAATAAGCAAAACTACAAAATCCACTCAAAAACCAAACCCCAAAAATACGGAAGTTAGGGCAGGAAACTGGGGAATGAGTTTCGAGTACTTACCAAATTTTCTTAGATAGAAAGGAAGAGCTCATCAAGAGCTTCGCGTGGCCGTAAACGGCTCGTCAATTAGAGTTCCAAAGCTTAAGTTATGGCGCCCGGAAGATGAAGGTGAATAGTGAGCTTATATATGTTGGGCCTTGGGCCCGGTTTGGGCTCGATCCAACCCGTTAGCGTTTTTGGTCCGTTTGGCCTACTTTGGGCCAAAACCTTTAAGATTAGTGTCCGGTTTTCGATTGATAAATTATTTTTTATCCTTTCAAAAAAATAAATCAATTTTCAAAATCTTATTTTTCTCAAAACACAGTACCGAACAGACTTAAATCGGTTCGACCGGTTCGGCTGCCGGTTCGCAGTTTTTCTCGGTTCTTTGCAGAAAATACATTTTCTAACTCAGAAAAATTCATTGAAATCAATTTTTACCTTTATATTTTCAAATTAAAACTTTTAAATTTTTAATCTATTCTGGACACTAAAATTATTTTATTAAAACGGTTTTTACGTGAAAAACTCCGGTTGTTACAAGTGCCATTAACATTTTCAAAAATCTAGTTTTGCACTTTCATACTAAATATATTAAAGTGAATATTACTCAATATATGAACATGTACAAAAGAGAAATATTGATGTTCAGTTTGTTAAATCAGACAATCAATTAATTGAAATATTCACTAAACCCTTAGCTGAGGATAGATTTTGTAAATTAAGAATTGCTTTGGGAATTTCAAGTGCTACTGATATGTTTTAACTGATCTGGCAAGATTTTTTGAGATTTTATCTTGCAGAATGTGAAGAGATATTCTGGGCAAATGATGAATACATTCAAATTTTCAAGTTGTCACCTTTATATCTTTCTTGAATTATTATGTGATCTCTGCATTACTTTCAAAATTATTTTCTTATTACATTAACACATATTTTATTTGATTTTTTTTGCTCTAATAATTTTATTTATTTTGAAAATCTTTTCCAAAATTCATTTTCAAATCAATTTCAAAATGTTTCCTATTTTAAAGTGATTTTATTTTATTCTTGCATCAGTTATAAAACCTTTGTCATTCTATAAACATTTCTTAACTACTCTTTACTCAGCATTAATCACCACCACTTTACATCCTTCTCACCCGAATTTTATATAACTACTCTAGTGTTAGGTTAAAATGCCAAGAAGGAAGATAATTATTAGAAGAAAATGATATCACATATACCCTCATACTTGAAACACTCAACCTTCAACCACTACCATCTTCATTGAAATCACTCCTACATCACCACCACAACACGCCTCTCAACCTCTAACAACTGTTGAATCCATGGTCACAACCAAGACCCCCACTCGTCGCGCCGCTACAACCTCTGAACCAAGTTCTTCGTGCCCTAACTCTACGAGAGAAAAGAGGCCAGTCACAGAGAAAGAAGAAACCCATAAAGCCTCTCCTCCTCCTCCTAGAACCCGTGGTATGGATTCTTGTTTCTCTCTTAATCCCATTGTTGAGCCCAAATTGCATGACCCGATAGCCGATAAATCTGAATATGCAAAGCTTCCAAAAGAACATTTTGATTCCAAACAATTTTTGAACATGACCAATTGACATTTTTTTTCAAATGATATCATTGATAGACTCATTGTTGCTCCAAAATTGATTTCACTAGAAATCCTGGCAGAAAAAGGTTTGAATTTCACTCAAACTTTTAGCCGCCAAGGATGGCTGCCTTTGTTTGCTATTCGTAGCAAAATGTATCCTGATTTGGTTAGGCAATTTTGTGCAAATATGACCTCTCAAGATTCCAGGCTTGTTTCTTACGTAAAAATCAACGTGATTATTCTCGACAAGGGCCGATTGGTAAAGCATTGAGATATCAAAATATTGGAATCCATATTTTTACTTCTGAAAAATGGAATCCTAATCTTCATGTTAGCCTAAACACTGCCCTACGCTCACTACAATATTTTGGGTCTATTGCCACGTTTTTTCAGTCACGAATTTTAAAAAAAGCGGACCACAAAGTACCAATAGTCACGATTTTTCAAAAAAAGTGACCTAAAAAGGTCCATGGTCACAGTTTTAGGTGATCTAAAGGGGTCTATGGTCACAGTTTTGGGAGGTGACCTAAAAGAGTCTATAGTCACGGTTTTGATTAGTGACCTAAAAGGGTCTATGGTCACGGTTTTAAGAAAGGGTGACCTAAAAGGGCCCATGACCACAGTTTTAAAGAGTGACCTAAAGGTATCTATGGTCACGGATTTGGGGGGTGACCTAAAAGGTTCTATAATCACAATTTTGGGAGTAGCTTAAAGGGTCTACGGTTATGGTTTTTGTGGATGACCTAAAACGGTCTATGGCCACGGTTTTACATAAAAGTGACCTAAAAGGAGTCTATGGTCACGGTTTTTGGGAGTAATCTAAAGAGATCTATGGTCACAGTTTTAAAGAGTGACCTAAAAGGATCTATGGTCACGGTTTTAATTAATTAAGAC
The DNA here is from genome assembly GCF_000816755.2 of Arachis ipaensis. Classification (NCBI taxonomy): domain Eukaryota; kingdom Viridiplantae; phylum Streptophyta; class Magnoliopsida; order Fabales; family Fabaceae; genus Arachis; species Arachis ipaensis. The sequence goes on along the minus strand of NC_029792.2, from coordinate 93,090,103 downwards.
TGTTATATAATTTTTTACAATTTGAAATAAAAAGAAACCCCAACCTCAAAACGACGTCGTTTGACGTTAAAAAAAATCTTGTTACTCATTTCTCAAGCTCTCTCGTCTCCAGTCTTTCAATGCCTTCGATCCCACACTCAAGGTCATCGTTGCTTTTTATTTTGACACTGCTTCACACTCAGTCGCGCGCCTTCCATGCGTTTGTCGACAGCGACAAAAATAGCACGACTCAGCACTAAAAAAACACAATTATTTTATAACAAAATAGCCATTTTTTCAAAAATTCCAATTGTTTTGTAATAAAAAACTATTTTGTCACAAAATTTAGATTGTTTGTAACAAGGTATTTCTTTGTTATAAAATTCAAGAATTTTTTTTGTAACTAAATCAGGTTTTGATCATTTGAGTTTAACATAATTAAGGTTCTTATATATTTTTTATGATTTTGGGTATTTCATATATTTAAAATTTACAAATTTCAATAATTAAAAATGTAACACCCTACCACACAGAGCCTCATGCTTAAGTCATAAGACAGAGGTGGTGAGGTATTACGACCTCTAAAAGTAAATTTATATATAATAATAGTGAAAAGGATCTTTAACTAGGAGCCTTTGAAGAAAAAGGGATAAAATAAAAGCGTTAAATTGAAAAGTGCAACACTCCGATCGATAACGTAAACGAAGTAGATAAAGTAAGCTGACACGGATATATGTACAATAGAGTGCCAAGATACAGATAGCAAAGCTCAGGTCTCAGTTCGCAAACGTAACCGGTCCGAGCACAAAGTTATACATATATAGATATATAGGAAAACCTAAAAGAAAACCCAAAATACAGAGATACAAAACCTGAGTCTCCAAAATAACCTCTAAGAGGAGTCAATACAGTATATATAAACAATGGAGATAATAAGTATCTAAGTAAGTACAGATAACTAAAATAAAGTCCCGAGAGCTAAGGATCTTTGCTAAATCAGAAGTCTCCAGCATGCCTCAGCGAGGAGCCTCACGTCCTGCATCTGAAAATCACAAAATCCGCATGGTGAGAATCGGAGGTTTTCAGCATGCTAACAGTGCCTACATATCTAACATATAATGTCCTAGGAAAGCCGAAGGCAATCCTAGAACTTCCAACAGATAATTAAAGCTTAAAAACATAGCTAAACCATGAAATTAAAATGGGTAACTAGCTAAGGTCTTCAGACTATCTAATACACTACAAGAAAATTATGTTTTAGCGACAAACTTTTAGTGGCAATAATATAATGGCCACTAATTTCTTAATTTAAGTTATGTTTTTGCGGTAATTATATATTTGTGATTATTACTGTATGTTTTAGTGGCCATTATTACTATTGTCGGAAAATTATTATCTTTTTTACTTTTAATTATAATTTTTTTAAATTATTATGGTAGCTATTGTCATTATTGCCGCTAAACTCTTATTCTCACCTTATTTTTTATCTCATCCATAAATCAAATTGAAAACACTGTAAGAGAAAGAAATGAAAATTTCACTTTCACACAACGCGTCTCGCCTTCCTCTTTCACCTGCGAGCTTCCCCAAACTCTCTCCATCCCTTGTTTCTCTTCGCTTTCTCGCTCTCTCTTTTCTTCATCAACGAAATATTGATTTCGCTACTGGCCTGGGTTAACTCGCATAACCATTGCCATCGCCGACCACCATCACCACCACCGTAACCATTGCGGATAGCCTCCTTCCATCATCCTACTCCTTAGACTTCGTTTCCATCCAATCCACCTCAGATCTGCATCTCTATCATTATTTGTTCATCTCAGATCTATGTCGCCAAGGCCTTCCAACCACCGTTGCTGCTCTTGTTGCAACACCACATCTCCGCCGCTTGCACTATCGCAGCTCTTGCACATAGATGCACAAGATCGTCACCGCCGGTAGGTCTTCTCTTGATGTGAAATTCTGCATAAATTTGATAATATCTAATAGTTAGGGTTAGCTGAACTTGATTTCATTACAATTTTGAACTCTGAATTTTGAAATTAGGAACTGTTACATCGAATTAGATATTATCTCTTACTCTTAATTTCTAGGATTTGAAAGATAGGAAGCTCAAGCGTCAGCTATCTGTTAGAAAATAATTATATGGCAATGCTACGAAAGCTGCTGCCAAGGCGGAAAAGGTAACTTGTTTTGCTTGTATCTTTTATGTTCAACAATTGAACTAAATTTATCCTTTTGTTTAATAATCTCTATATGACATGCTATAGGAAGAATTCAATTTTAGTTGTGCATTATATTCTTATTCAAAATTGACTAAATTCAAGATTAAGTATCAGACTTAACTAAATCTAATTTGATGTGTGAAAAACTTTGAGAATTAAAAGAAATCTTGTGCTCTGGTCTCTTTCTAATTTTTCCAACATTAAGAATCCTAATCTGATGATGGACGACCACATTCACTTCTCTGCTTTCTTCAACTATGATAATCCACCGTATAAGGTCCTTCCTGCCACAGCAGAGCAACCAATAAATTTGCAACATCCCTTGTCTTAAATTGCATCTATGAGCCTGTGGCGATTTCATTTGATGGCCAAAATCTTTACAACCTAGAGTCAATTGCAAAACAAAATTTTTATCATTCTATTGTATTATGGTGTACATAGGGAGGTATAGGGGTGTTCATTACTTTATTTGATAACAGTCACAGAAGTGTGAAGTTGTAGGTTTCTATTTCCTGTAAACGCTAAGTAACGTAAATAGGTTTCATGGTTTGGATTATAGGAATTATCAAAGTAAAATGTTGTTGTTTTGGGCATAAAAAATACCCTTATTCAAGAAGTGAGACTCAAAGAGGAAGAACCCTTATAAAATGCAATGCAATTTCATCTTCCTATTTCATAAAATATTTAGAAAGTATTAGCTTTGTATTAGAAGAAACTTCCATTTTGTTGTAATTGATAGCTCTAAAATATATCTAGTTGTAGTGATTTTTATTTCTAACTTTTTTCATTTGCCTTATTCAACTCTCAACAATTAGTTGTAGTGATTGACTACTCTCAATTGTTTCTTTTTTTTTTCTACTACACATAGGTCGCAGTGTAGATGAGGAAGAAAATAAACGTGACTTGAAGGACCTTACAGAGGATGGAAATATTGAGAGCATGCTTTTTGTCGAGCAAGGGTTGCGGGAATTAGCCTCACTAAAGGTGTCTTTTATATCTTTAGTTTAAAATTGTCTAGGCATGCCCTTCTTTTAGTTTAGTTTAATAGTTTTATATGCTTTTATATTATTATAAAAAAATATCCTTGTTAAATTAGTGCTTAGGCCACTTATAATGTTCTTGATGTGTCAGAATCTTGTCTTAGTAGGTTCTTGTTTTGTTTTTATTGGATTACCAAGGCTATGATGGGGTTTGTCTTTTAATTGTTTCTAAAGCAAGTGTGCATTGGTTTCAAGATTAAAATGTTAATTACAACTAATTCTTAGCCATATATGGTTGGTATGATTTTTAACCATATCGTGGTCTCCTTTGGTTATTTAAGGCGCTGCCAAGGTTCTGAAAACTGAACCGGTCATCAAACCGTTCTTGTCACTGGTCTACTGGTCCAATCGATTCAACCATGGTCCAACCGAAAAAACTGTTTTATAATAGATAATAAATAAATTATAAATAAATACTCTAAAATATAATTATAAATAAAAACACTCTAAAGAATCATTGTCCAAGGTTTCTAATTTGATGACAAACAACTGAATGTTGTTAGAAAGCTTCTCTAGGATGAATTGTAACCAAAATTCAGAATAAACAAGAAATAAAAATACATGAATTAAGAGAAAGGCTTCAATTTTAGTAAAAACTGAAGCTTCAATAAACAAACAATGTCATAACAGCTATGCAAATAAAAAGAGCAACTAATTTTGGAAAAGAAAAAGAACATGAATATATGATTAAATGAAATGAAGTGAGGAAATAATTGAACTGAAACATGTCTAGTAAACTCCTGGGTACCAAGAAAGATCAGTAGTTACATTCAAAGAATTAAAAGAAGGAAGAACACATGAAGAATTCAAAATAAGATTACATAGAAATATGCTTGGTTTAGTAACTTGTTCTTGCCATTCAGGTCTCAACTACCTCAATATTGAATCCTACCTCAACTTTCTTTAGATAATGTACAAGTCATGCTTTTAAAAATCTTTTAATTTAATAATACATACTTGATACTTCTTCCACCTTGTGGCTCATTTTCTACCAACTTGGGCATCATAACATATGCTTGCTCTTAATTGCTCTCAACATTGACACCAAGGAACCAAAAATATCAAAGCATTCTATTGCTAACCAATATTCATCCTAGCCATAAATATTACTACAACACTACCTATAACACAACAAATGCACCAAAGGTCAACAATTCAACAACAACGCTGAAGCGTACGAGTAGAGACATATACTGAGGTATAAACCAAGATCATATCTGATCATGGAGGAGTGACAATAGTTTATCAGTGTCACTTTCTGATAAGCCATTCTTAGGAGTAATCTGCAGCTTGGGACACTTGAAGGGATACCCAAGTAAGCATCTATAAAGAGAAAGACACAGAAGGGCCAATTTAATATCAATTTTCAATAAAAAATTAAAAAATAAACAAAAATAATAACAAAAGCTATCTTAAATCCTGTTGAATGTCAAACCATTAACATCTACATATGAATTGACAACAAAGGTGCAAAAGACGATAATGCAGTAATCAAATAATCAATTATCACAAGATCTTCAATAATCAACGAAATCACAACACACAAAACAGGAACATAACAGAACCAGGGCTCATCAGTAATCAAATAATCATTCAAAAAAATTAATACAAAATATTCAAATAATCAGTAATCAAATAATCATTAAACAGGGCATAAAAAATGCAGAAGAATTGAGCAGTGAACTGACCTTTGAAGTATGGGGCTCTGGGGTTTTATGAACAGACGGTGGCAGTGGATCGATGGACAAATGAACGGCAGCTGAGGCTAGGGTTTTTAAATTTTTCTTTGGTTGAGAGGCCTTGACGTTGAGTTGAGTTGAGTTCTGGAAAATGAAGAAGGAGAGAAGGGGCAAGGGGCTCTCAACGCTACCGAAGCTTTGTTTTTTTTGTAATAAACAAACGGCGACGAGACGACGGCGCGTAGGATGAAGACGATGGAGGATGGACGCCAAGCGAGGAAGAAGAGAGAAGCCTCGGACAACCACGGACGACGGTAATGGCTCACTTACTCTATTCGGAGACTGTGGAGAGTAGCTAGGGTTTTCTTTCTTTGATCTGAGGAGAATGAAGGAAGGAAAGTTAGGAACGAAAGGGGGAGGGGCACAGCACAGAGTAACGCGTTCTTCATTTTCCCCTTATTCAAAAAACCAGCTGGGTCACGGTTCGGTTCGACCGACCAGTTCCCGGCCGATTCGACTGTTCAATTGTAGTTTTTGAAATTGGTAGTTTTAACATTTGTCCGAACCGGTTTTCAGAACATTGGGCACTGCAACTTTTCTGCCGGACTGTGTCATGTGACTCAAGTCCTTTTCTGCCACGGTAATTATAACATTACTATTCCCACCTTTTAGATTTAAGTATACTTCCTAGCTCCTTCATTTGCACTGACTTCATTCTGCTAGCCTTATTTTCTCTAACTTCTTGTAGATTATCTATCATCTCTACGTACAGTGGAACAATGCAAGCTGCACATAGGTTGAAGATTATATTTGGATTAGCTGGTTTGAAAGCTACTGAGCTTCAAGGAAATCTTACTCAAGCCCAGCGCCTTGAAGTATGTTTCTTAAATTAATAAATTAGCAGTAAGGTTTGCTTAATATTTATATTTGTGTTATGCTAGGATTTTTTTGCTCATGCTTGGTAGGCTTTTGAACAATTCAGGAAGCAAGAAGTTGACTTTTTTATTGCAACTAATGTGGCTGCTCGTGTAATAACTACTGTACTGTATTTTTGCATCTCAAATTCTTAATTTTTCTTTTTTTGGGGTCCAGGGAAGAAAGAGCCCTAAGAAAAGCTGAAATGGGGCCCAAAAAGGTATAGATCAGCGATTCATTTTTTTATTTTCTTGGAGTTCTGGGATGCCTTGGATTACAATTCTGTGTGTTCACTTCACATTATTGTTTAAGAAATAGTACTTCCTAATAGTGGTATTATATTACGTGGCTTTGAACCTTTCATTCACTCTCTGTATTTTCTCATTCCTAAGATTTTCCATTTAAATATAATCATGCTCTTATAAAATGGGCAGGCTAAAAACATGATTACTCATAAGGAAGAGATCTTTTCCCATCCCCAAAGAACCTGGTTTGTAACAGAGACAGAAAAGAAGGTTGCTGCAAAAGCAGTGAAGGTAAAATTTATTGTTTCATTGTTGTGATATTCGTCAAATTTGATATATATTATTGTCTCACATAATAAGAACGTGGTTTTTATTATTGTACCTATTAGGATATATATTCGAACTTGTTTCCATGCATTATTCAGTAATTGCATGATGGATTTTTAACCAATGCAAAAAAATTTGCCGAGAAAGCGTAGAAAATTAGAAGCGGCTAGAGAGATGTTGGAAGATGAAGGAGATGATGACAAACCTGAAGTATGCACTTCCTGTTTGCATTTAAGGTTGTAATTTTTGTCATGCATCAGGAGAGATGTATGTCATATTGATGTGTGAGCATCTTTCCTATCTTTTCCTAGTGAATTTGCATTCAATTTGTTGAGTTTAATTAAGAATTAATTATCTTTTAGCCACTATGGATGCTAATTTGATTCGTGTGCAATTCTATTTATTTTAGGTAGCATTCAGCTGGATTTGATGGAGTTTCCGCAGAAAAAGAGAAGAATGTGAATGATGCTGTCAACCCTGACTTCTCTGCATTCAAACCTGAATAAATCAAGCTACAGAGGTCCAATGGATGTGATTCTAGTGGCGTTGGAAAGCTAACTTTTGAAGCTTTCCAATGATATATAATAGTTTATACCTCTTCTCAATAAAGTCAGCAACGGTGGCACCTAACCTGAGAATTCTCAAGTTAGGCGCCAAGATAACCTATACTCCATTGACCAAGGCTGCGCCTAACTTGAAATTTCTCAAGTTAGGTGCAATGCATAACAACAACCCGCAACAATCTTGACTCCTCAAGTAAGGTGCAACAAATCTCCAAGTAAGGCACAGCTCACTCTCAAGTTGGGCGTGGGTTATTAAGGATTCAAGTGGTCCCCAGCTCTCCTCAAACCCAGCATGCAATCTCCTATTTATTTTGATTAAGCTTCAATTTTATTTTAAAAATAGGAAAAGATATTATTTAGTTTTACAAAATATAATTTACATTAATTAGGATTAGATATAAAAGGAAAAAAGAATCAGCTCTTCGGGCTCTTCTCTTCTCTCTTCTACCTCATTCCGCAATTTACAATTTTTCAGAATCTTAGTTTTCTCTCTGAACCATGAGCAACTAAACCTCTACTGTTAAGGTTAGGAGCTCTGTCTATTGTATGGATTGATAATATTACTTTTCTATTTTAATTCATGTACTGATTTATAATTCAAGAATTATTTTCGTTCTTTAGTTTATAAATCTGGGTGGAACAGAAGTATGACCTTGGTTCTAATTGAGTTCTTGTATAACTTCGAAAAGCTCTTTACTTGAGCAACATCTTGAAAATAATTTCTCCTAAATTTCTAATTATCTAGACTTAACGGGATATGTGACATATAATCCTCTTATATTTGGGTAATTAGGGTTTTTGTGGCAGATAAACTAGAATTGAACTTCACCCTCTAATTGGAATTAAGTGACCAAGGAATTGGCGGTTGATGAAGGTTAGAGGAGATTAAAAAGGTCTAAGAAATTAGGGTTTAGTCACATATAGTTCGCTATGAATTGAATATTGCATGATTAAAATTGTTAGTAAGAAAAGTCAATCCAGAAGATAGATATCTCTGAAACCTTAACTGTTTTCTCATATATATTTCACAATCCATTTTCTGCTTGATTTCTAATATTCTGAATTTATTGTTTAGGCTTTTGAACTCTCAAAACACCATTTTTTGTTTGTCTGACTAAGTAAATTAATCAACCATTGTTGCTTAGTCCATCAATCCTCGTGGGATCGACCCTAACTAACCTGAGGTATTACTTGGTACGACCCGGTGCACTTGCTGGTTAGTTTGTGGGTTATAAATTCCGCACCACATATCACGAGCATTGGCTAAATTTGTATCAATAAACAAGTTGGTACCAATTTTTGCTGTGAAAATTCTTAGCTACCATCCAGGTGTGTATATAAGTAAATCTTGTTCCCATTATGGCTTGACAGATTTGTTCTCCGTACATATGACCAAGATGATGTTAGAGCTGGATCCTGGTTAATTTAAAATTGGAAACTTTGCTTCATTCTCTCTGCTGTATTATTGTATTTCATCTGTGTTAGGCTCTATTTGTTTACTTTTAATCATTAACTATGTGCTAATCATTGATATAACATAGAATTATAGTATTTGTGTTGTTTAAATTTGTATTATGCTTTATTACTTTTCAAGAGAACTTTGTGTATAAATATTTAATTGAATTTAATAAAATATTTTATTTTGTAATAATTAATTTTAGTATATTTATATTATGTACAATAATAATAAATGTTGGTAAAAATAATTTGAAATTTTAGAAAAATGATAGGTTGTTATTTTTAAAAGAGTGAGTATAATTAAAAAAATCTTAAGATTTTAGCAACAATAGTAATGGCAACTAAAAGGAAATAATATTACAATTTTAGAATTATTTTTAGTGGCATATAAATTGCCGGTAAAATAACTTTTGGCGGCAATAGTAATGGCCAAATAAAGTGAATAATATTGCAATCTTAGAAATACTTTTGGTGGCCATATAAATTGCCAAAAAAATGGCCACTAAAAATTATACACTTTTTGCAGCCATTAAAAAGGTCTTTACCGGCAAATGTTGTAATTGCCACTAAAACCTTTTAGCGATAAGCATAAGAAGCTAATATCTAATTGCCAGTAAATGTATTAGCGGCTATTTTTATTGCACTAAAAGCAAAATAAATGGCCGCTAAAAGTGATGTTTTTTGTAGTGATACTCCCCAATCCAATTCCTCCAAACCTCCCAACCACCATCGAAACCAAATGCCACAAACACAATTATTACAAACAAGGAAAATCATAAATAAGATTCAAATATAGCAAATAACCAAGTAGCAAGTAGTTATGCAATCACTTAGGCAATCCAAAACAAAACACACCAACAAACATATAGATGCATATGATGCATGCCTGTCCTAGTGGCTGATGAGTCTCATCTGTTGGTTATAAAGCCAACACGACAAGTCCTGGTAGCTAACCAATGGACTATCCCTCTGTCGCGCATCCCCAACTCGAGTTATCCACAATCATATATATATATAGACAACACCCACACTGGTGTTTATCCACGGGGGCGAGCTCATCTGGAACTTTCACAGTGTCCGGCCACACTTACGACATAGGGTCAGCAGAGTATCGAGTCTCAACCCGGAGCACATGGTGGCTAGCCACTGCTTTCACCCAGGGAAACTTGTATTTCAGATAGGTGGAACTGCAACAATCACAATATCAATCAATCAGCATATATGCATTCATACTCAGCCAAAAATCAGTTTTTATCTCAGCCATCTGGCTAAAAATCATAATTTATAACCAGCCATAAATTATTATCACATACAGGCATTCGGCTCACATCACATACATCACTTCCACCATCATCCTCAATAAACCATATATTCATTATTCGTCATAATTTCTCATAGTTTTTCCCTTTTCTTCATCCACAAGTTACTCTTTTCCTTAGCTTCTTCTTAATTACTAGGCATTTTATAATGATTTAGGACTTAAAGGATGAAAATAGGGGCTTAGAAGTTTGAAATTTGGTTTTAAAAACACAAAAGTCATATTTACTGAAAACAGGGTCACGCGTACGCGTAAGCACCAAAGAAATCCCAAGTCCCGCGTACGCGTGGGCCACGCATACGCGTGAGCGTGCATGTTGGCCCATTACGCGTACGCATTGCTCAATTTTGTGTATGCATGCGGACCAGGCAGAATCGACTGGTCGCGTACGAGAGTTTCGCGTACGCAAAATCCCCATGTTACGCGTACGCATGGGCATGCGATTTTGCCCGCGTATGGGATGCATGCGTATGCATGTAATACATCAACACAAAAAGCTGCTAAGTCCCAATTTTTCAGTTTATGCACCAAACTTTGTTTAAGCTTAACTTCCTTATTCTAAAACATGTTTCCTCCGTTCTTCAAATGACATAAACATCTTGGACCCAATTTTATTTCTAAATAAATTTGACACAAATCGGGACAAAGTTGGGCCAAAATTATAATTTTCAACAAAACCAACAATCCTCAATTTTCAAACATACACTTCCAAATCCTTTTAAAACTAACCAAAATCTTACCAATTCAGCCTTAACCACCTTCCAACTCCCTCCTTCAATCCATAACACATCAACTCTCCATTTTTACCAATATCAACTCAATAATCCGAGTCCAACAATACACAACTTAATCAACCATTATACATACAAATCAATATCACATACCAATTACATACTCCATCAACAAGAACATCATCCACAATCCCTAATCTTTCCAAATTCAATAATACACAACAAGGATTATCAATTACCCATATCAATTACCACATCCACTTAGCCCCCAACATGATATCAAGGTAATCACATCACACAATCAAGCTATAACTTCCAACATCACTAACCACATACATAATAATACAATCTATACCAACCTGTCAACTACATCAATAATTCAATTCCTATCTTAGGGTATCTAGCTTAAGTTTTCACATTACATTACATTTTAAATACAAGAAACCAAAACCATACCTTGGCCGATTCTCCACTCAACCCGGAACACTTCTAATTTCACTTCTCCTCAACTTTCAAGGCCTCAACACCTCACCAATAGATTTTCCAGCATATAGCTCCACTTCAAAGCTTTCCAAAACCTCAATCAAGCTCCAATAGACACATACACACTACCTAATCCACAATATTACATTCAAACATAATAACTCAATAACCAAACACAAGATTTTAAGTATTTCACTTAGGGTTGAGAATCTTACCAAGTCAAAGATCAAAGAGGCAAGACTAAGCTTTTCCTTCAAGCTAATTGGATCCTATAACATCAAAACTCAAAAATCTCAACACTTTTACCCACTAAATTTTGAACTCAAGGGCTGAGGAAACTGAAATAAAATCGTGGCTTACCTCTCAAATGAAGTTGTGGGCTAGAGCTCGACGCCGCGGTCGCGTGGCCTCAAACGGTGCAGTGATCGGAGCTCCGGATCAAAAGTTATCAAGGATTGAAGATTAGGAGCAAGGGTTTGTGAAATTGGAGCTCTCTTCTTCCCCCTTGCCCAATACGGACCTGGTTGGCGGTTTAGCCCGTCTGGTCCAATCTTAGGCCAAATTCTTTAAAATTGGTGTTAAAATTCTCATTTTAATTTTCTCTATCATATTAAACCATAAAATTCACATTTCTAATTTTATAGAATAAATTTTTAATTTATGGATTAATTAGTGGTTAATTAACTGGGT